>NW_025335269.1:9204065-9382014 GCF_004798865.1 Varanus komodoensis | reverse complement strand
CCAGTGCTTTTTTTGTAAAAAAAAAAAAAAAAAAAAAGGTGCCGGAACTCACAAAAAAAAAAAAAGGTGCCGGCAGTAAGTGAGCGACCACACACACCACACAGCGGAGCGGAGCGTCCCAAGCTGCAGGCACTATGTTAATGATGTTTGCTGCTGATCTGCTACGATTCAAAATCACTTGTAAAATCCATTGGGAAAAAAGGTGCCGGAAAGCCGTTCCAGTGCGTTTGATGACAAAAAAAGCCCTGCATCCTACTTGCACACAACCTCTAGCTCAGGGTGGGTGACTTTGATTGTCCAGGGACCTGTTCTCCTCATGACCTGATTCAGCAAGGACTGTGTTCTCACTATCGTATCATCAAATATTGGAAAAGAAGCGAGTATAAAAACTGCACCAGTTGCTCAAAATGCACAGTTTTAACTAGTTTTCAAGTTAAGTGTATCTACTCCAATCCTGCATAGCAGTTTATATTTATATGCCATTCATTTAAATGTTGGAAGAAAGTCCCCAGTCCATTGCATTATAGAAGGTGGGCATTTATCCTTCCAAGAGCACATCAAAAGATCAGGAATCCAATTACACTGACCAACCATTAATTTCCAAGAAATGGGTAAATGGTTTAAAATAGCATGCACATCAGCAAATATTAAAAACTCTTCCGGGTCAACATTTATCTTACAACAACCTCCTCCCAGAAAGAAGCCACAAGTGGCCACTTCCATCAGAAGTTAGCCAAAATACACAAACTCTTTTTAAAGAGACATTGTGATGTGCAATAGTGACAGAACGTTTTTTTCTGAATAAGATACTTCCCATGATACATAGAAACAACAGGTATAGAAAACCGTGGTGATCCACTGATTCAGCAGAATGGGACAATCCAATTCGTTAATCCATTTCTGCTTAAAATCTTATGCATCATATTTATTCTCTGAGACCAAATATGTATAGATATCGATTGTGGGTTGCTTTTTCTGATCTGCCACAATAAATGCTTCCAGTAATGACAGATACTCTGATGCTGAAAAAAGCAGCCAAGACAAATCTGGATAGTAACAAATGCTGCAGTTGCAAATATATTGTCATTCAACCAGAGCTGGCAAGTCCCATTTGGCACAGAAGGATGTATGAAAAATGCTTTTGGTGGGGTGAAAATTGAAAGGATTTTCCTGACTTAGACCTTCAGATACTGTTCCATTTTCCCTTCACTGGTGCTGAGTCAGTCTAACACAACTCAAGCCAGCATACAGATTTCCAATTAGAAAGAGAAAGAAAAAGACAGAGACAGACAGAGAAAAAGAGAAAACCCTCAGGAAATTCACCCAACTTACATAGTCTGAAATTTGCACAAATTTTGAGTTTCACTATTTGTGCAAAATTCATGAGCTGGAAAAAGAATTAGCAACAAATTCATGTACAGTATTGGTAGGATGGGCAAATGCAAGGAAAGATTATGACCCCAAACTAATGACCCCATTTGCAGTAATCATGGAAAACAAACATTAATGATTTAAAATAACAATTACAAATATGTCTATTTGATGTTCACAAATTTGTAGAAAATGTAGCACTGATGCTGAACTAGATGAAACCAACAATGACAAGTCGTTTGTAAAGAAGAAAATATGGTGAGATAACAATGAATTTAGCAACAGGGTGAAACTTTCAAGGAAGAGAAGATGTGCTCAGGATTAGGTAACTTGTGAATGCAATCAGATATTTTTAAAGCATGCACCATTTATGCATATTTAAAGATTCAGACTCCTTTTGTGCAAAACCCCTGAAAAAAACCCCCAGCAAGGTCCATTTCGGGATCAGACAATCTGTGGAAGTCCATTGAGCTCAAATAAAATGTTTTTCCCAGGATCACACATCTCTGTGAAGGATGGGCAACAGCAGGAAGTATTCCCCATCTAAAGTTGATCAGTTGATCTAAAGTAGGAATCATCTGTCACAAAAGGATTTTCTTCCCTGTGTTTACATCTGAATTGCCTAAAGTCCATTTAGCAGGGGAAATGGATCAAAGGCTAAGCCATTATTAAGCCATTCTTCTAAGCCATCCTGAGATGCTTGTAGTAGATGGCCTATAAAGCTTTTAATTAATTAATAAATTAGGAATGTCTATGTCTTACCTGGTGCAGAATGCAGGTCCAAAATGGAGTTCAGAATGAAGTGCTGTAAAATACTGCCTCCTTTGTCCTGACCGACCTCATGGGAAATAAAAAGAGGCAAAACAACCAGGAATAAAAAAGAGTGAGCAACTAGCTAAGTTTTGAGCTGCACTTGGCTTGATTCCCTGGGGAAACTCAACATTGGGGATGTGTGAGGAATCAGTTTTGGTGGTGGGAATCTGTTGAGTTCCCTGGGCTCTGCTCCACTTTGACATGGTTGTGAGTCCGTGTTCTCAGTGAGTACATCCAGCACTCTTGCAGTGTTCTCCAGTAATTCAGCCTCTTGCCAAATTGAGCACCATGTGCCTTAATTTGTGCTGTCGCATGTAACATGGAAGAAGTTTGTTCACACAGCACTCACAAGGAGTGGAGACCTGTGCACACACTGCACCAGTGGTGTCCCTCTTCTGTGATACATGCAGTAGCCTTTGTTTGTGCTGCTGTTCACAGAAGAAGCTTGGCAGTTGTGCCACCTTCATTTCATGAGCTCACTTTCCAAAACATGACTGAGCATGAGAGGAAGTCCACAAATGCTAGAGGGATGGATTCTGTGGAGCTTTGACACATCTCTACTCAGCATAATATACCTAACTCTCAGTTTGTTCAGCAAATGGCAAACTATTGAGCTTGCAAACTGCAGCCATGATGCCTCTGTGAGTTGCGATGTAGGTCTGAGACATGCATGTTTTAGAAGTCCCTGGCCATATCTCTTATGACAAGCAACTCAGCTCCCTCTGTTGGTGGGTGCCCTGTCTGAAACAGATGCAGTCAGAATGCAGGAGTAAGGGCTCTAATGTCCTGAAGCTCTATCTCAACCTTCCAGAACCTTGTTCCTTCCAGACACATTTGGACTGCAACACCCAGAATTTCCAGTCAATGGCCCTGCTGAATGGGAATTCTGGAAGTTGTGGTCCAAATACCTTTCAAGGCCGCCAGGTTGGGGAAGGTTGCTCTATCTGGTATACAGAACAATGGAACTATCTGCTTCAGAAATTCTGAGCCTTGAAGTGTGCGTTTGGCCTCAGAGAGAAAGGGGGTGTTCTGAAGAAGGATCACAAGGATTAGAAAGGAAGCCTAGATATGAAGGATTAGACATGAAGGTAAATCCCAGACATACCTTGGAGTCACACAGCGGAATTGTCTGTCCATGTTGAAACCCATAATCATGCACTGGAGTTCAGGCAGTCAGGTAGAATTTCATAGAACAAAAAAGGGCCACATGGATTGCTTGAGCTAGGTGGTAACCTGGAGGTTACATTTAACCTGCGTTCCCATCCTTTACGTCCTACAGAAATTAGGGTTGATACTAGTTCCTAGCTGCCATAAGTCCATTGCTTATGCAGAACAAAGTTACACATTATATTAGTCAAGGGGTCAGGGTAATGCCAACCAAAATACATAATGAAACATACATATGAGCAAACTATCATGGCTGCGCTTCTCCGTAGCTTGCCCATGAATGGGAATGTGCATTCAAGCATATTCATAGCTGGTTGTATTGCATTCCGCCTTTCATTTCCTTGCCTGTCTTTCCCCTCTGGCAGCTGCTCCAGCTCTGCTCTTTCCTGAGACTCCTGCATCCTTCTCTTGAGTTCCCAGTAGGCAGCAACCCATTTGTGAATGATTTTTCCTAGATGCCCCATCCTAGTTGCTAGGCTCACACATAGCAAAAAGACAGCAATGACTTTGTGACAACGGCAACTGTTGCACAATCCTCATTCTCTGCTTGCATCTCTTTGTTCCATTCCTCAGTTCAACATTGAGGACGGTGCCTGCTGTAGTGGTGCTGTATGTATACAAGCAGTAGTTTGGATAAGGCAGTGGGAACCAGTGCCATTTCTTTCTGCAGTGCTGTGAGAATGGCGAGAGTGTTGGAAGCTCTTTCCTAAGTGGAAGTTTTTGGGTTCTCCAAGCACAGTCTCTTGTCTTTCCCCCACTCTCATCTTTCAGGTTTGGAGACATATAGGCAGTAAAGGTGGGTGGCTGCAGGGTCAGTGGGACAGTGTACCCAGGCTGCTTTTTAGTCTGAACATTTAGGGACCTGTACATAGTACTAAAGCCTATCCCCAGAATAGCTTCAGAACCACAAGGTGCCCCTTTAAAGGACAGCTAGAAACCTAGACTGGATACAGAGCCACCAGCCACTCCCACCAGAAACAATTGGAGGGGTGGGGCACAGAGAGGAAGGAAAGCTCGTTGTCCAAAAGAATCTAAGAAACGTTTAGTCAGATCTCTACTTAAAATGCAACAATATCGATAGATGCATATGATATTGGTGAAAGACAGAAAATGAGTTAGGATATGCAGGTAGTCCAGATAGGGAAGCATCAGTTATGTGTGATTCTTCTGTAGTTCTAAAGGGGATTTAAATTTAAAATATATCTCCCCCTAGAAGCAATTTAAAAGATTGCTATGGCAAGTTCAGGATGGTGTAGCTGAGGGGTCCCATCTCAGGGGAATGGAGTTGCTTTGGAGTCACCCAATCCAGAGAAGGGTCCTGCCACCCACAGCTCATTCTTAGAAGGCCTTCTGTTGGCTCCTGCTGGCAGTAGCTGTCCACTTGTGGAGATTTCAGTGGGTAGAACTGACACACTGGAGTGACTGGAGATCCCTTGCCCCAACCTCACTGTCAGATCCCAGGGCTAGGATTGCTCTAGGGTGTGTTCATAAATTTAATCCCACAATTTTAATTGGAAATGCTCCCCCACCCATCCCACTGAGGCCTGACTTTCTCCCTTTATCACAAGAGTTGGAGAGTAGCGGAATGTGTGTGTGTCACAGTGGGTGGGTGAATAGAGCTCCTCCTCCCCTTTGTGTGTGCCTGTGTGCGTGTGCAGAATTCAGGATGGTTCTTGAACATGAGGCAAGAATTCTGCCTTACGTCAGATGTGAATAGAAAATTTATGATGCTAAGTGGATAGCTGTGGAAAACCACCTTTGCTCAGCTAAGCTACCTTGTATGGTTGCTTTGAAAGTTCATGGGATCAGACTTGTAAAGCACAGTGTTTTTATTAAAAAAATCCTTTAATGAAGTCAAGGACCGACACTGGGATACAAACAGATAACCAACAGTACCGTTTGTAGTACGGATGTTTTTAATATATCAAGAGGGCCTTTTGAATTTAAAATACCTTTTGTTTTACATTTTTTAATGATGTTGACTTTGGATCTATCCAGAAAGATAAGCAGAAAATCATCTACATATAAAAGAGAAGGAACCCAAAATGCAGTTCTGAAAGCAGTTTTGAAAAGTTACATGGTGTCAAATATATTGATCACTATGAGATAAAAAGCAACAATAATGCATTTTTGGGAAAGACCAAAATGACCTTTGCAAAATTAATCAAATAACCTCTCTTAGTTTGCAAAGATTATCTGAAGTGTGTTCATGTGGTCCATGACTACTTTTGAGTCTATCAGAAGTGTCCAGGGGGAAAAATGGATTAATCACATATCAACTCTGGCATGCAAATCATAAAATTTCTCATCAGCCCTTTTCTACACACAGTTCACAAGCAAGTCAATATAAATTTAAAATAGTGTTGTGCAAGTTACAGCTTTTTAAAAAACATTTTGACCATGTAAGTGACCCTAGATAAAAATATGCTATTTGAATACACTCCCTCTTATAATTCCCATCAGCATCAGAAACATATAATGGTGGGGAAAACATACTGAGTGCCATGCAAGTGGCATCTTGTTACCTGGGACACATGCATAGGGTAGTTAACAGTCATTCCTTTTTCCCATGGAACCCAAGACTGCAATGTTCAGGGGAAGGGGGTATAGATTTCTAACAGGTAATTCTCTGCACCTCCTCAAATGGTGATTCCCAATATTTATTTGAACAAGGTAGGTAAGTATGAAATGTACACATTTTTGGCCATTGTGTTTATTTATGCATTATAGATATATTCTCAGTACTCCCAATATATTACTAGTAGTTGTCATCACATTTTATCCTCTTGGGTGAGAGAGAGAAATTGTACACATGAGAGGGCCATCCAGTCAGTTTTGTGGCTCAGTGTAGCTTTGAACTACAGATGACAAAATTCAAAAGACCAGATAAAAAGATGTGCCTTCAAAAGCTTTCTGAAAGCCAAGATACAGAAGTCAATCATACTTCTTGAGGGACCACATTCCAGTTTGGGAGCAACACAGAAGAAAGCCCCTTCCTTCCTTCCTTCCATTATTATTTTTGAAAAATAAAGCTGTTTAGGGCTTTTGAGGCTAAAACAGCACCTTGTCCTGAAAGCAAATGGCAACCAGTGCTGGTTGTTCAAGGCAGGTCTGATATGCTCCCAGTCCTGAATGCCAGTTAGCATCCAAATTGCCACGTTTTGTACCAGTTAGACCAAAGGCAAGAATTCATGAAGCAGCCTTGTTGTATAGTGTCTTCAGTTCTGACACAGGGTTGATGTTGAAAAACTGCAGATGGTAAACAGTCTGGAGCTTGAATGAATTATCATCATCATGCTTGGATCTCAACTCTGTTCTAGTGCAGTCAAGTATAGACACTGATTATAATTTCCTCTAGCTGCTACCAGTCTTTAGCCCACTGCCTCGCTAGCAGTACTGTGATGGAGAAGATCCTAGAAAAGCTTTCTTTTGCACCTGATTTTCTCAGCTGGTACACAGCCCTTCTCAAGAAATACATTTCACATCATGCAAAAAGTACACCAATTGTTTGGCCTTTGTTTGATTTTGCTACAAAATAATTAACTGTTGAGCACCAAAAGATTTAATAGAACTCTAGGTGAAATGCTCTGAAAGCATGTCTTCCAATTAGGAACAGGGGTTGTTTTCCAACTTCATTTGCTGGCATTGTTTTGGAGAGATTGTGCAGGAACAGAGTGGGGAGGGGGAGAGAGGGAGAAAGAGAGTCCTGGATTTCCTACAAAGTGCTTGAGCTCCTTCATCAGGTTTCATGTTTATCTCTGTGAAGGCATTGCTTAGCTCTGTACAAGTTAAATAATTTAGCCTAGGGCTATGTATCGATCCCCTCTGCCATCTGTTTGGCTAGCAGCTCTTTTTCTCACTCTGTTTATAGTGCTAACAGCTGCTTGTTGGGTTGGTCCCATATTTGTTAAGGCAGGCAGATATTAACTTCCAATTCTCCCAGTAATGTCTTGTTCCTGCAGCACTACAGATGCAAATTGCAAACAGGCAGCTTGGTCCTGGTATCCCATCCATCTATCTATCTCTGTTATTCCTATTTAGTGGTGAGTATATGCCTTATGAATGCAAGTATCCTATTTTCTAACTGTTCTGACAGTGACTTCCATGCAGTTCATTTCTATGGAGTGATTAACAGAAGTTAATCAGTAAGAGTGCAGTCTTGTGGGACTGCATCTCAGTACAGTGAGGTCTCCAAGACTGGAGCTTTCCTGTCAGTGAGAACTAGATGGGACAGATGTGAAAATGCCCCCTGCTGCTCTTTTCCCTTGTAGTTTGAGCTATGAGAGCCTCTGAGTTGTGAGCAGATCCCAGTTCACACATGCCCTCACTTGGTTCACACACGCCCTCACCTTAACTCCCAGCACCTGACTGTGCTGAAAAAAATCTGATGAGAAACGCAGTTCCAACAACCACAAGTTGCCCAAACCTGTATATACAAGATCTGTACATGCAACTCCATATGTGCTCTGAATGAATGAGTGAGCAGCAAGGTCACTCCTAAATATGCCCAACAGACTCTTCTTGGCTATTGGGAACTATCAGCCAATCAAAGAGGAGCCCTAAAGCTATATGCATGAGTTTCTCATTAGCTCTGAATGTATGGTCAGCAGGGGTGTACCAGAAGGTACACTGGCTTTTTGGAGTGTGGGTGGGTGCATGGGAGGAGGGGGTTGCAGGTACAGCAGCCTTTATGTGGTAGACTCTGTTGCAGGCAGGAGTAAAATCTCTATTTGGGTCTACTCATGTGGAAGGGGAAAATGAGACTCTACATGCTGGCCCTGGCCCTGCAGGTAAAGGCTGTAAATCGGAGCCTGCTGTACACAAATATGTTCCCCCCATGATTCATAACCATGGACAGACAAGGTTCTCAGTCATGGGCAAAGATTATATGCTTACATTTTCCTTTATAATTGTTCCCACCACTGCCAGTGCACGGGTGACTGGTGGGATGAGAAAGGAAATGCCAGGCCCATTGGTCCAGTATGGTATTATCCAATCTGTTTTAGTTACTGTTCATCTTCCATTGAGACCAATATGACACCTAGTCATATAACTGCTAGGTATTTTTCTGCATCTACAATCTAAATCAATAGTAATGTTGATAGTAATAGTAATAGTAGCAGTGTTGTTAACTGACTATGAAAAAGCTTCTGTTTATGTAAGCAGATGAAGTTCTTTGTATGCTTCACTTAACTCTTGCATGCTTCTACTTTTGATGGAAGTGTTGCCACCTTTCTTAATTGTGGATGCAAACCTACTCATTTCAAAGTCAACACACATTGACACACACACAAGTTTGATAAGAATAGAGCCTTAAAATTGGATGCTATATTTACCCAAGCCTCCTTTCAACATAGAATTATAAACTTGGCTTCTCTGGTTTCATTTCAAGAAATTGCTAACACTCAGATCTCTTAAGCAAACAAAGCTGAAGAATCCAAATGCTTGAAGAATGTAAGAAAATGTACAACGGAGAAATCAAGTTATTTAATTAGGACTGAGAGAGTGTCAACCAGATTTTTGATGCTATTTTTGATACATCTCAGTTTGTTTCTTCCAGTGAGGATAATGGTTGTCTTACATTAGTTAAATTTTGGTCATATTATCTAGAACAGGATGCAAAGATTATCAGTCAGGGGTCCCCAACTTTTTTGGGCCTGTAGGCACATTTTGAGATTTTTGAAACTGCTGTGGGCACTGCCACATCTGTGTCTCCCTGTCACATCTGTAGATCTTAGACTGCATGTTCTTTAGCAAAAGCTTCTGTTTTGTGTCCATTGGACACCACAAAGTCCCCCAGTAGGCCTGAGAATCAGAGCCTACGGCCTGGACATCATACTTCAAGATGTAGTCATTATTCATTTGTTTAGTACATATAACCTGTTTTTCTGTTTTTCTGATGAGATCCAAAGTGATTTATCAGCATCATGGGCCTTTAGGTCAAGCCAACTGTGTCAAGCACTTGGATGCCTCAATACATGCAGTTTCCTCCATCCAAGGCGTGTATAGTTTCTATCATTAATTTTTTCTACTTGGCAGCAGGGTTTGGGGATATTTATGTCAGGAAGCGATAGAATGGTCCTTATTTGGCATTCCATCAATATGAACAGCAAGGGAGTACCTGGGCAAGTGTTGATTGCATCTAAGAGTGAAGCTCACTCAATGGTTAAATCTGGAGCATACAGAATAGGAATTTGCATACAGTTTCTAGCTATTTTAAAGTTAGAACCAAACAAAGAGGCTTTGTTTTCACAAACCAAACTCATTTATTCAGCACCTACCCAGTAATCAGGAAATGATGCCTTTATTTACATTTTCATATCAAAGATATTTCAAGGAAAAAAGGCAGAGATAAAGGATAATTTCATATGCTCATTGTACAATTTCCTATAGCTGAAGCCATATCCAAAGATTGCTTGATGCACCCTTTGAAATGAGACCACCTTTGATTCTATATGGCAGGACCACCACCACCATCCAACTTAGCAAGTGCCCTTCACCTATTCCTTCCATGCAGAGATACTCCACTTTAAAGAGGAGCAGTACTTTGTTACCCTGAAATTATACCAAACCTCCTAGTCCAGCCCAACCTAAGGGCGATGAGGAGGTGCAGTAGGGGGATACAAATGGAGGCTTTCTTACAGGATCAGTTACAGCTGGTAGCCCTCTCTGATGGGCCCCCCATCATGTGCAGGAGTCTCCATGAGTGCAGTTGGCTCTCCCTTCACACCTTTACTTAGAGCACAGAGATCAGGGATTAGCCAGGAAGATGGACAAGCTACCAAGGGCAGACTTCAATCACACAAACTTCATTCCCCCATTGTGGAGTAGTGGGAAGAGTCACCTGCAAGCATAGGCAATGCAGGAATGCTGTCTCCTCATCCTAAGTGAGGTCAACATTTCCCTTCAATGATCACATCACAGGGGCAATTTCGATAGGATACCAACCAGTAGAACCACCATGTTTTTCTTTGCTTTCCCTTTAACACAATGTGAGTAGGGGCAGGAAGAGGGTGATCTGAGGGTGAGGAATTTGTGTCTGACACTCCTGTCATGGTCAGATCACTTCCTCGTGAGGTTTGAATTCGAGAGCGGCCTTTCCCTCTGTAAGGGTGTGGACCCGATTGTGCTGGTCCGCGCCCGGAGCCGGATGGATCTGGATGAATTCCTGAAGGCCCAGGGGGAATTTCCGCTTGACAAGGCTGGTGCTCCTGTCGAAGCTCTGGTCGAACTATGGAATGGGGAAATGACCAGGGCTAATGACACGATTGCTCCTAAGTGTCCTCTCCCGCCGGGCAGAGCCCGTTCATCCCCTTGGTACACACCTGAATTATGGGCAATGAAGCAGGTTGGGAGACGTCTAGAGCGTAGGTGGAGGAAATCACGGGATGAATCTGACTGAACACACTTAAGAGCCCATTATCGGGCCTATGCTGTGGCGGTGAGGGTGGCAAAAAAAAATTCTTCTCCGCTTCCATTGCCTCCTCACAATGCCATCCGGCGGAGCTTTTTTGGGTGGTACAAGGGCTGGTTCATTCTGACCCCAAGAAAGACCCTGTACCGCCCTTGATGGCCCGCTGTGACGACTTTGCCAAGCATTTTAAGGAAAAAATCACTCAGATTCTTCATGAGCTGAACTCCACTAGTAATTCAGAGCCTTCAGGGGAGGAACCAATGTTGCCGTCTGGTCCTAATTTATTGGATGAGTTTCAGTTATTGCGGCCTGATGATGTGGACAAGGTGTTTGGACAAGTACGTCCCACCACCTGCCTATTGGACTCATGCACTTCTTAGCTACTTAACAATGCCAAGCACGGGATAGGGACCTGGATCCTGGAGGTTGTCAACGCCTCTCTGAGGGATGGCTGGGTACCTGCCCCTTTAAAGGAGGCGGTAGTACGACCAGTCCTAAAGAAGGCATCCCTGGATCCAGAGGTGGCCACCAATTATAGACCGGTGTCCAACATTCCAATTTTGGTCAAGGTGTTGGAGCAGGTGGTGGTGGGACAACTCCAAGCACTCTTGGATGAAACTGATTATCTGGACCCATTTCAGTCTGGCTTCAGACCCGGGTATGGTACTGAATCTGCCTTGGTCACCCTGTACGATGACCTGGGCAGGGAGAGAGACAGGGGGAGTGCGTCCCTGTTGGTCTTCCTTGACCTTTCAACAGCTTTTGATACCATCGACCATGGTATCCTTCTGGATAGGCTAGCGGGACTGGGGGTTGGAGGCACTGCTTTGCAGTGGTTCCACTCCTATCTCAATGGCTGATTCCAGAAGGTGGTGCTGGGGGACTATGGCTCTGCGCCATGGCAGTTATGCCATGGATTTCCGCAGGGCTCCATCCCCCCCCCCCCCCGCTATTTAACATCTACATGAAACCGCAGGGAGAGGTCATCAGGAGGTGTGGGCTGCAGAATGTTCAGTACGCTGATGATACCCAGCTCTACCTCTCGTTTTCTACCAATCCAGGTGAGGCAGTGGCTGTACTGAACCGGTGCCTGGCTGAGGTAATGGGCTGGATGAGGGCCGATAAACTGAAGCTCAATCCAGAGAAGATGGAGGTCTTGTTGGTAGGCAGCTTGGACTTTGGGGAAGGGGACCTTGATCTTGTCCTGAATGGGGTTGTACTCCCTCTTTAGGACAAGGTCCGCAGCTTGGGAGTGCTCCTCGATCCAGAGCTTTTGCTGGAAGCTCAAGTAACAGCAGTGGCAAGAAGTGCTTTCTTTCAGCTTCGGCTGATTCACCAGCTGCGTCCCTAACTGGAGAACGACTGCCTGGCGACAGTGACACACCTATTGGTTACTTCCTGGTTGGATTTCTGTAACGCGCTTTACGTGGGGCTGCCCTTGAAGATGGTCTGGATACTTCAATTGGTGCAAAACAGAGCTGCCAGGTTGCTGACAGGGACTGGGCATTGTGCTCACGTAACTCCAGTCTTCCGTCAGCTTCACTGGCTCCCCATTGAAGTCCAGGCCCAGTTCAAGGTGCTGGTTATCACCTATAAAGCCCTTAACGGCTTGGGCCCTGGTTACCTAAAGGAGCGCTTATGTCCATACGTGCCCTCCTGCCCCTTGAGATCGGCGGCAGAGGCCCTTCTCTGGGAACCCTCCGTGAAGAACATTAGGAGGGCGAGCATCTGGAGGAGGGCTTTCTCTGTGGTGGTGCCCAACCTATGGAATGCGCTCCCCAGAGAGATCTGCCTGGTGCCATCGTTATTTGCTTTTCAGCGCCAGGCCAAGACCTTTTTATTTAAACCTCATTTTAATTGTTGATTTTATTTATTGATTTTAACAACTTTGGCCAGGATGTCTCCAACTGTATTTTATTGTATTAATGATATTTATTCATTTGTAAGCCGCCCCGAGGCATAGGCGAATGGGGCAGCATATATGTCTGCTAAAATAAATAAATAAATAAATAAATAGTTTTGAGATCTAGTTGGGCTACAGGCAGGATATTAGTTATGACATAAGCAAGCATAAATACATGAATGCCTTTGACATCCCTGTCTGTCTATCATTTTGCTTCACTTATTGTTAAGAGCCAAGTCTGGTTAGCCAGCCAGAGCGACGGTGGTGATCAGGGCAGGATGAATGGGGAACAAGACTACCCGATTACCCATTAAATTAGAAAATGTCCTCCCCCTGAGTTCATTTTCACACCGCTTGCTTTGTGGCAGACAATTCTGTGAGTGTGCTCCCTCCCAGCAGGATGCTTGAACATGTGGAAGAGAACACAGGCTCACCCCTGCCTATCCCTCTTGCAGAAGATTGCCACGTGGAAGTGGCTTCAGTGCTTCTTTGAGTTCATGTGAAGGAGGCACAACTTCTGTGCAAGGGCGACTTAAGTCATTCATGTACCTTCCTGGACAACCCTGAGCCTGACAAGGAAGCAAAAAAGGGCAGTTATTATTGTTATCATTTTAATAATTACTTTTAAATCATTTCTGTTATAACTGGATAGCAAATCTGGACAACACATACAGGAAAAAGGTTAGAGAAAAGGAAAATCCAGAGTTGCCGAAGCCAGTGCTTTCAGCTATCAATTAACATTTGTCAAATTAAAACAAAAACAAAAAACCTGTAGGACTCATACTTTCTGAAACTTTTAAAATATCTGCAGATTTGATTCTATATCAGCCAGTATGTCATAAGACTGGTGCCCCTTCCCAACGAAAGCAATCACTCCAGGTGATGCTACAGAAGCCTTTATTTTGCACAGTATTTCAGTTACAGTCATGTAAGCTAGGAAGTTGTCCTCTCTTTCTTAATAAGTTCAATTCACATGGTGCTTTTTACTCTCCTGGGCCGCCCCTCTGTGGGCGGGTCACTTTGACTTCTCTCCCTGCATCACTCAATCAGTCTCGATTCTAATTGTCCCACTCTGCGGGTGCGTCTCCGAGAAGAAGCATCCTCGATCTCCTCAACAACATTATCTCCTCCGATTCCACCCTCCATACCTTCAGCTGGTGCAGTTGTTTCCTCAGCAACCACTACATTGGTTTCTGCATGTTCTACAGTTTTGGCATCTCCCTGAATTTCCTTACCTTCTGAACTTTCATTCCCATCGTCTGTGCTGCTGGGGAGTGAAGCTTCTTCTGGCACCAGACACACATCCTCCTCAGCCCTCTGGCTCTCATGGGAAGTTTCTTTCTCTTGTGTGCGCGCTAAGGACTCTTTTGAGTCAGCGTGCACGACGCAGTGCTACCATGGAAGAGATTACATAAAGACCGCGGGTTTTCTACCCCACCGAGCTTGCCCTTCTTCCTAAATTAGAAGCCATCCCCTTTGCTTTCAGTCATCAGTGAAAATCCAAATAGCTGCCATGTATACAAAAGTGTTGCAGAATGTTTCACTTTAGCTTAAAGAGCTGAGCCATCTGACTGATCCCTTAAAACAGGGAAGTTAAGGCTGAACTGTTACTTCAGAATAACTCATAGAATCATAGGGTTGTAAAGTTGGAAGGGACCAGAAGGTCATTGGCTCCAGCCCCCTGCTATTGCAGGACCCTAAGTTGCACTATCCCTAAGTTGCATGCTTTTTGAATGTCTCCAATGAGGGAGAGCCCACATCTTCCCCAGGTAATAGGTTCCATTATTACACTGCTCTGACAGTGCAGAAATTTTTCCCGGTGTCTAGTCGAAATCTGGTTTCTTTTAATTTAACTCCACTATTCCATATCCTGCACTCTTGAATGAATGAGATCTTGTCCTTCCTTTTTGTGACAGCCTTTGAGGTACTTGCAGAGGGCTATCATATCTCCACTCAGGAGAGGATATAGGAATGATCACTGAATAGATATGCATAAGATTGCTCACCAAGATTGTAGAACTTCTCTGCAACCTTGCTGAAAGCCCTAGTAATCGAGAGAGTGTGTTGTGTGTGTTTGTGTGTGTGTGCGCACACACATGCATGCATGCTGGAAGGGAGTGGAACTGTGCTTTAATAAAGGATTTAAACCTTATTCCCTATTTCTAGTGGAGAGGGTAATATTTTGACCTAGTGTTGACTACAGTCATTATTTCCAAGTTTTAAAAAAGAGGGGTAAGACAATTCAGGTTATATGCTTCTTTTTTCCTTTTATTACAGCATTTGTCTTCAGGAAGTCATGGTTCTACCAACCTCAACTCCTTGTATAAATGTAGAGCATCCTTATATTCTGCAACCTCATGTTCATGGTACCTGTGGCCTAGGCTCGCTAGTCAGTTCACAACTGCAGTGCCTTCATTAGCCAAAACTGCATCATAGCTCTTGAGCTAAATTATAAGAAAAACAACAGAAGTGATGTGCCACCCAAACTCATAATATTTAGATTTTGCATCATTCTCTCTTAAGAGAACTGTAATTATTTCTGTCAATACCTTCCTGAGACTGTTAGCATTGTTCTTCTGTAATTTGGGGTCAACAGCCTTAGTTCTCACATCCAGAGAAGGTGAGGGCTTGAGCTCTGTTTCAGCTAAAATGGCTTATAGAGTGAATCCTATGCAGAACTACTTCACGAAATCCTTTTTGAGTTGGAAATGTCATCTCGAGTTGAATTTCACTCATCAAATTTTGAATAACATAGCAATCCTGGCAAAGAACTCCAGCCCTCTCCTCCTGAACACAGATAGTGCACGTTATGAGCACATCAGCTGTGGGTTTTTAGGATGTAGTGCCTAGGGACGTTGAAGAGATCTGCAATGGATACAAATGAGTTCAGCTTTCTATGAACAGATTGGGCAGCAGAGCAACTTTGTCTGACTCAAATGGATTTGTGGACCAGATTTTTTTGCTAAATTTATGCAAATTTAGTCCTAGGAAAAAATTAAAAACGCTGACCAAAAATGCAGATTTCCATGATGGACTGAAGTGTGAAATGCACCTTTGGGGGAGGATTTACCTCTGCTGAGGGGATTTGCACAATTTTTGAAAGTATGAATTTGTGTAAATCTGTTTGAATGAATGTGTACAAAATGTTATTCTGTCAACGAGAGGACAAGGGAATGAAAAATATCTGACAATCTCCAAAAGGCAACAGCACAGATATAAGAAAGTCCATATATCCCTAGTAGAACCTTGAAGGCATTCCATAGATTATGCTAAAACAAAACAGAATTTGCCACTTCATATCGTCAGCAAGGGCAGAGCTTCTCAGTTAGCCATTGAATCAGAGCCAAAGGCCAGGACCTGAGAACAAGCCAAGAACTATAACTTTGCCATTGTCTAGACAAAATTACTTAGACAAATTCCCAGCCTGAACAGGAAGCATTTCTAGCCCTTCTTAGTAAGGAGAACAAATGAGCAACCTGGGCAGGTCACTGCAGTGCTTGTGAACCTGCTACTGTTCAAGGGACCTGTAGTTCTTCACATAGGAAAGACGTACAACTTGCTGGTTTTAATCCAGGCAGTTCCTTATAGTTGTTTCTTTCCAAAAAGTTTCCCTCTTCCATTTTCATACGCAGTCTTTTCTTGAGTTCAGTTACCTCCTCACATCTAGCCAGCCTCAAGCCCTTTTCATGCCACTGCAAAGTATGTCTTTGGCTGTGCATCTTTTTCAGCTGCAAGAAGAAAAGACCATGGCATTTAAAATGATTAGTGCCAATGTGGCTTTGGACGGAGCCCTAAATATCAGCATTCTTCTCATTTTAGCACTGAACAAATATTTCTAGGCAATCTGAAAACAGTGCTCACACTTCACCTCTTCATTAGCTATGACGTCAGGCTTTCATTGCCTTCATGTTCTACAACTAAATCTCATTGGTAGGATCCCTCCAGGAATCTTGGCTATTTTTTCAATAGCCGTTAGAAATATGTCATGATTTGCATGTAACATCGTGTAAGTCCATGTGTACAAGAAACTGCAAATCATGTAAACATGTCTAATTTGCAGACCTAGATATTGAGCCAAGCATGTTTCTTTTCCCCCCTTCAAAAATGCTTGCAAATTCCTGAATATGCAATCACATTAAATATGTGGAGGGAGGGAGGGAGGGAGGGAGGGAGAGGTTTTACTGTGCACTTTGAAAATTTTATTTTTCAAAAATGCACACATTGCACACTTGGGAGAAAGTGCACATTTTCAAAAACTCCACAGAAATGCATGGCTTTCCTGATCAAATTGTACATTTTTCCCATACAAAATGTACATTTTCCCCATTCAACCATCTGGAAAAAGTTGAAAGTGCAATGGGTGATAGGTAGTTTAAGGCTAACTTCAAAGAATTTCAGCAAGCTCGGAAATGGTTGATTCTCCTTTTCATTCATGGTATCCCCCAACTTCTAATCTAAATAGCTGGCTGTTTTAGTTTCCCTTTGGTGCCCCCATGCATGAGGCTTGGAAGTGAGCCAACCAATGCAGAAATCATGTAGAATTGGAGAAGGGTTTGAATTGCATATGAAGGACCATGCCAACACTTTTATTTAGATTTTCCTTTTGTTTGTGTGATTTTTCATAAATGGTCTCACCTCACCCACATCTTTGTGCTATGCACAAAATGAAAGCCTATGTCAGCTCAGTTTGGTTCATTGGGTTGGAAATGTGTTGAAAATCCATCAAACTCAAATGGAATAAATTTTTCAGTGTGGTACATCCCTAGTTACTAATAGAGTAGTATGACATAGAGCCACAAAGGAGAAATGATGTTAACAGTACTGAAATATAAAAATAAATGTGTGAGAGGAGGTGAGAGAAGCAAAAGAGAGAGATTATAGTCTGAACCAACAAACTATACAAAAGTCATTTTATCCCCTTTTTATTCCTCTGGCAACTACAAAAGATTCCATGCTCACATTCATTGATACTGCATAGCATGGCTGACTCCAGGGTAGTGGCACATGGTTTAGTGTCATCATTTGACTTGCTGCTTTCCCTCCTATGTCTGATACATGCCCCTGCGTCCCCATTTTACTTTTAAAAAATGCTGGTGGCCCATACTAAGTAACTTCTGGACCCCATTTTAGAGTTGCACCCAATGCCCAAGAAATTAAGAACTTTTAGTTTACATTCTACAGCAACCACCAAATGGGGATGGGGGTGGAGATGACTGACTCATACTGGCACCAGCACTGCTCTGTACAATTGAAAAGTATTCTGTTGTTTTGTGCTATAAATGCAAAACACCTTGGTGGTTGTCAGCAAGACCTAAATGGGAACATAGTTTTCATGAATATACTATAATGCCAAAGTAACAAAATATATGTGTGTACAAGAAAGGCAATGAGTCTATGATAATTTCATTCAAAAACAGTTAATATATGTTGATCACTGGAAAAACAAAAGAGACTTCCAGTAACCAGATTTACAGATGCGTTAAAACTTGTTTAATTATTCTTTCATCCTTGTTTAAATGTTAGGAGTTGCCCTGCTCTATTGCACTATTTCTGAACCTCCGCCAATTTGTGAAGCAAACACTTTACAACCTATTCACTGTTGTTCCCAGAAGTAAGGGATGCTGTTTCTCCAGTGACTGGAGAACAGCAGTTTAGTTTGCCTGCTGCGGAGTCACATCAAAGAGTTTGTATTATATCCTAAGTATGCATCAGTGCTTACATTAGGCCAACACATGAGCCCTTCTTTTGTCATTCATTTGGGGATAAAGAATGCATGGGTGGGGGGGGGGGGTTCGCTCTGTGGTAGACTCTGCACAGATCAATGCACTTTCATTAGAATGGCTGAAGAGAGCTGAACACAGCTTTTCTGATGTTCTAATGAGCAGGATAGATCAGGGCTGGAGTACACTCCCCCCACGCCAACTCCCACATCCATTATCTCCAGACAGCAAAAGGACTATAAAGGGCTATGAAGCCTGCTTTAAATCAATCAACACTGCTGATGTTGTCTAATAATGTGCCACCTTGGAGCACACACTTGGCCTCGCACTCAGAAAATGATGTGTGTGGGTGTGAATGGTGCAAGTTAGTACTTCATTTCTTTCACTGCCCCAGTCCAGTGCCATGAACAGCAGGCCTGACACAACCAGAATATAAGCAGATGAAGCATTTCCTAGAGTGGTGAAGAAGTATCTGGAAATGGTTTACCTGTTGCATTTGAGCATGCTAGCTCTTCATTAATGGCAAAGGACTGGAACCATTGAAAGTAATGGGTAACCTAACCACTTGGAGTAATTGACAATAATACGTCAGCTCCGTAGACCAGAATAGTTCAGGATACCTAATTTGGTAGCTACAGGGCTACCAGTGGGTGCAACAATTTTGGTATACTGCCAAAAAGTCTTCAACATTAAAACTGGAATCTCAATTAAATTCTGTGGGCATTTCTTTTAAAGCTCTTCTTGATTCAGCTTGTAGATTTTTCTATCAAAATGCAAGCTACATTGGGGGTTTTTAAATGTGAAATTTGAACAGCTTTATCATAACCAACCTTGTTAATGCAGCAGGAGTATTTCTTTCCCCAAAGCATGACATTTCTATGGAAACCCTGTGATACATCCTCCTTTTGATTTAGCACTATTATTGTTGTTGTTATTGTTATTTGGCTGAACTTTCAAAGATTCCTGGGGTGCAGCAGCCAGAACAAATTCGAGCACTAAAAAAGCAAAAGAAAAAAGTTCCATTTACTAGTGACTGAATTTGATCAATCTCTAATAAAAACAAGCCTGCAAAAATGTTTTCTTCATGTTTGTTTTTGATAAACATCATTAGCATCGAAATGTGTAATGAATGCGTCCTTTTTTGTATAGCCCTGAACAAACTGGGTACCCTCAACAAACAAATTATCCTAATTGCTAATATTCTAGAATACATCAACATTTAATTACCAGCATGACAAACTCTGTCAATATTTAAAGGTCATTTGGCTCTTGTAAAGCTTTTAGGAGACTAGGAAATCTACTCGGGTGGGTGAAGAACAGCACTTTTATTTCTTATATAAACACTGTTGAGACTTAAGAGCTGTGTTGTCCTGCTGGGCAAAGTAGCTCTTGCATTTGGCTTTAAAATGGCATGGTCACTAATGGGGAATAATAAGCACTGATGGGGCCATAGCAATTGGCTGATGCACGTACTGAAATGTAACTCAGTCCTGTGCAGGATGTTTAAGCACTCACACCGGGCGAATATTTACCAGGGTTGAACAAAGTATGCATTCAGCAGTGGAAATCCTGACCAAGAAAGTGAAAAAGCATTGTTTGGCTTTGTTTCTTACAGGTAGAATGCATGGGCTCACAAAGTTATGCTGTAGCAGTATGTAGTTATGCTGTAGCCACAAGGCTACCATACAAAGCAATGTGTTTGCCCGCAAACCCTCAACCAGATAAAGTTATAATTCCTGAATGATGCTTCACATAAATCACCATGAAACCTTAGCCAAAGACTGATAGCAGATGTGTGACCACAGAAAACTCAGTCTGATTGAGCTCAGTGGACTTTCAAGGCATTTCTGACCCAGTGGCCAATAGTGGGTGGAGCTGGGAAGGTTTTCCATGAAACTGCTTGGAATTGCTCAATTGGGAGCCTGCAAACTCCTTGTCTCTAGCCGAAATGGCATACATTGCACAAATCACAGCCAGATCCTTAGGTTGGAGTTGTTGCTCCTCTAGGATTTACTGAGAGATGTACAGAACAATCCTCCTCCCACTGCACATGCACATGCTCCACGTTGACCAGCTTGATTTTTCTGAACATTAATTTCAGATCTGAGAAAGACATGGACCTCTCTTCCACAATTTGCATGAATCTGTAAGTTGCAGGGAGGAGGCCTGGATTTTGTATCATTTTCCCAAGCTGAAATTTTAATAAAGAATAAATAAGAGAGAACACGTGCACACCTTGGCTCTTGGACAGTATATGAATTAATCAATTAGTACAGAAATCTTGGCCTGTTTTAAAAATAGAAGTCTGGTTTGACTTGTGGTTTGATGAGTGAGTGCCAGTGCAGGTTTGACAAGGGACTCCATCGTTCCAAGTCAAGAAAATCCACCAGATTTTCACTCTGCTGTTGGATTCCTTGGATTTTCCTAAGTGGGGTAACCAGTTCTCTGCTGTTTTTGTGGAAGAGATAGAAACATAGAACATAGAAACAGAGCGAGTCAGAAGGGATCTCCCGGGCCATCTAGTCTGACCCCTGGCTCCAGCTGGCTACGCTCACGACAAGCCGGCCATGCCCAGATGTCTGGGCTTTTCAGACAGTTCAGAGCAAGGCCTTGATGGTGGAACAAGCAGGCTATCGTAGAGTCAGTTAACCAGTCCTTTTTGGAAGTCCAAAACTTCCTTTAGGCTGGAGTGCTTGCATTAGATAGTTCTTGCTTGCCTTGCTCTTTGCTACCTGCTCCATTTTGATAGTATATTGTGGCAGTGCCTTTGTTTGTTTGTTTGTTTAGAGTATTCATATGCCGTCCCATTGCATAGCCTCGGGACAGCTTACATAAAATAAAATAAAACATAATACAAATAAAATCCAGATCCACCCTGGCTGCAGATTAAAACCTATAAGCTGATGTTAAAAGTTATTAAAATATTGTTGAAATGCAAAGGTCTTAGCTGGCACCGAAAAATAAATAACGATGGCACCAGGCGGACCTCTCTGGGGAGCGCATTCCATAGGCGGGGCGCCACCACAGAGAAAGCCCTCCTCCAGGTACTTTGCCTCCTAATGTCTTTCACGGAGGGCCTCTGCTGCCAATCTCGGGCGGGGGGGGGGGATACGGAAGAAGGTGATCCTTTAGGTATCCAGGTCCCAAGCCGTTAAGGGCTTTATAGGTAATAACCAACACCTTAAATTGAGCCCAGACATCGATGGGAAGCCAGTGAAGCTGGTAGAGGATTGGGGTTATATGAGAGTAACGCATCAGTATATCATGATGCAATCCATTTCCTGTTTCACAATACTTAGGTCATGCAAACAATGCAGCAAGACCAGTAAACCAATACAGTAAGTTAGAATTGGCAAGTTCACAAAAGCCCATAGTAAGGACTGGAGGCACATAAGGCATCCACCAGGTTGAGGCTAAGCAGGTCTGAGACTGGCCTGAGGTTGGAGGGGAAGCCACCTGGGAACTGCATATAGCCAGCTTGAGTTCCACAATGGGAGAAAGGTGGGATATAAATGTAATAAAGGAATAAAAGATTAATAACAGGTTCTGTGAATACTATTACATCTACATCTTAGGAGAGCCAGCTAGTGTAGTGGTTCAAAGCATGGGACTGGGACACAAACAATCTGGGTTCTTGCTCCCACTTAGCCATGGAGCCATCTGGGGACTTTGGGCCAGTCACAGACTCTCATCCCAACCTTCTTTGCAAGGTTGTTGTTGTGGGAATAAGATGCAGAGCAGGAGGAGGAAAATGAGATAAGGCACTCTGAGTTTATAAAATAAAAAAGCAGAATATAAATCTAATTAATTAAGTCCCATTTTCCTCCTGAGCCAGTGTCTCTATTTCTTTATAGACCCTTTCTTCATTTTCAAAGCCATGACCCCTGCTACTGTCACTGCATTTGAGGGGTCTGTGCCACTTCGCATCAGCAGAGGTTCATCCCATGCAAGCCCAGATGGGTGGTTCAAGCCTTCTGCCGCCCTGTGTGAACAAAAAGTATTAGCTAGCTAGTGCATCATTTGGAGCCAGACCCTCGGCAATGAGACACCCATCTCCTGTGGAAGCCTAGGCCTTCAGGCAAAAGAGATGACAACCGCTTTGCCTCGTCTCAGGGAAGGGCACGCAGGGCACTCTCTTATGGTTTCCACCCTTTGGGCTCTTGAAGGTGGAGACTTACAACCATCCAATGCCGAACAGGAGGACCAGTAGTGCTGATCTTCATCTCCCTGCCCACACTCCCTGCAGTTTCTCACCAGACATTTGAGCCTATCTAGCAATGGCCTTTGTAGTAAAGAGAGACAATGGTTCGGGGGCACAGGAATGCACTCTGTGTTTCATGTTACAGGCGACTTTCACATGATGAACCAGACCCTGTGCTGCTGACTATACACATCAAATATCAGAAGAGCAACATTACAACTGAAAGCATGCCAACCAATTCAAATAGCAAATCAACAATTCAGTAATCATAGGAGTCATTTGATAAAAGGCTACTATACAGCAATACTAATCCAAAACAATCATAAAGGTGAAGGTTAAACTGCAGGGGTGGGGCAGGGACTTGCTGGTCTCCAAGGGGCCATAGCAGTCGAGTTTAAATATAGTTTTGCAGAGGGGATCACCTCACCAGGCTAGTTCATTCGCAGTGGGCTCCTTTGTCTTTCCTCCAACATGCTGGTGGCAGCCAAAGGGAAATGCTGGGAAGCAACAGGGTCATTAAGGTTTTTTGCCAGCTTTCCAAGTGGTCTGCCTGCCCGTGCTATTGAATCGACAAAGCCAGCATTAGCATATTTTGTGTGTGCATAGAAGGAGAAGTGAGTATCAGCCATTTGGGGATTTGGCTAGCAAGGAAATCACCTGAATTTTGTGGGAGAGGCACTGATACTGCTTCAGGACTAATTCTGCTTGGTGCTCTTAGCCCACAAAATCCCTGATTTGCCTGTGCATTTTACAAGCATGGCATCAAATTTTAGTTCTCTCTTTTCTTGACCATTTAGGATGCAGCTTTGTGCTCAAATAATGAACAGTAAGCTTAACTGAACTCAGAAGTTAATACTGCATAGCTGTAGGTAGGATGGGGCCATTACCAGAAGCTCCCTAATGCCCATGGAATGAGAAGAATGAAATTCTATTGATGCTCCAATTCTAGTGTTTTCTACTTTGCAGTATAAGTATACAGATGTCAACTGGAAGAGTTTATTTATTATCCACAAGAGACTTTTCAAAAGAAAAAATCAATGTCCTTCCAAAGTGCTGGTGGTCCCAAAACTCTGTGTTAAATGTTTGCAATCACAAGTTATAGTGTCCTTGATCACTGAATTTTTATGCAGCCTCTGATTAAAATTCATCTCAGAGTGGGGGTGAGGAAATTTTATCCTTGATAAAATGGCAGGTCCAGCATGAAATAATATAGGTTGATTTTTGGCTAGCTAGTTTTATGGTAGATTGGAGCAAATCTTATAAGCTTCAGCAGTTGCACTGATGCCCATCAAAAAAGTGGCATTCATACTGAATAGAGGAAAGCTTCACAAAAGAACCCAACCCCATTCCCTTCTTTTAATTATGTTTGATCAAAGCTAGCACTGTGTGTGTGTGTGTGTGTGTGTGTGTGTGTGCGTGTGTGTGTGTGTGTGTGAACAAGAGAGAGAGATTGTTCACACACACACCATTAAAGGCAATCATATGACATCATTAACATTTGTCAGAATGTAAACCCACAGTGGGTTTATAGAAGATAACTTAAGGGATCCCAGGCAGAAATTCAGCCTCTGCATCCTCTTCCAAATCTGAGTGGTAACTCGATACATGGCTAGCCTTGCATCCCCAACCAGTAATCAGTGCTGATGAGAAGCTGGCCAACATCTGCAGCAATGTTAGATCAGCATATCATGTCATCCTTTTTTAAGGTACCAGGGCCCCTGTGGAACTGCACCATCCCTTTTGAAAGTTGATTCTCAGAGATGTCCTTCCCAAGCAGGAACTTCCCAATCTCGCTTGACGTTTTGCTCAGTCAGAATTCTGGGTTGAGATTCTTATCATGGTTTTCTGGTGGCAACACCCAAAGCAGGCCTTCTGGGTTTGTTTCATATCAAAACTGGAGGAAAATCTATCCCTGGGGAATGCAAAAAAAGTGCTTGACATTCTAGGCACACTGACTGGTGATTTTTCTCTCTGTTGCTAGTATGAATAAACTTAAAATGTCATATTCTGAAATAAGGCAAAACTGTTTCTGTGTGTGTGAAAGTGGTAAAAGTGGTACGTGTGACTTCATTCTATTTGTTAATTTAGCATCTTGCTTTTCTAGTGTGTAACTAGAATGCTAGTTGACAATGCAACTGCATACAATTTGATCAAAAGTTACGCTGTTACATCCAGCACAGGCATTTCTTGCTCTGCTGGTCTTTCAGGAGTGACAGTAAAGCTAATAGCTGTATTAACTTTTTTAGAAGTTGAAGCATTTTTACATGAGCACTCAAGCTTAGAAGGAACATGTTTTTCACTGTATAATTTTTTTTCTTTTGAGAGCATGTGGTGGACAGATGACAAAAAGCTAAATGAAGAACTGGAGTTCTAAATGAGAATAGAATTCCTAATGCAGCTGTTCCCCCACGTGAGTCCCCTGCCAATTTCTAGGCCACCTATGTGGGTATAGTTGTCAGTGGCAACAGTGTCTGTGTTAGAATGAAAACTAAGCTGTGCTCACCCGTGTTTAACTGACAGTGTCACAAGATCCGTTGGGACAACCAGTGGACTGATTTATTACAATTCATCTCATGATTTGTGCAGCTCAATGATTTATCTTCATAAACAGCTTTTGACAGCCTCTATTAACTGTCTGGATGTTGCTACCATGAGTAAAGGATGATGCAAGGATAATTTGTTTTCATGATTTACTGATGATGGTCTCATAATTAGCAATCCTGTATATGACAGGACACCTAATGTATATGAAGTTCAGTACTGCATCTCTACGGGAGCAGAAATGAGGGATGAAAGCAAAGTTCTCACTTGTACAAAAGGGCCAGGAAAGCCATAGAGTCTGCAGTCTACTGACCACTGGTAGGAGGTGTCCATGCTTCAAGTGGCCACAGAAGGCGTGTAACAATAGGATGAAATAGGTGTTGCACAGCCTCCAGTGCCTATGAGGGCTTCAACCCATTACCAATCCCTATTCACATCTAAGGGTGCATGGGATTGGATCACCCTATTTCCAGGCCAAGGATAATTCTGGCCTCTCATGTTTCTGTCTCAGAATGCCTTTAGGACTACACTGAAAGGTTCCAGGATTGGTTCGTATATTATCATTTCCAGGTGGTTCCATTGGAACCTACTAACAAAATCGAAGTTAGTAGGTTCCAAGTTCTACCCTTCAGCAGTAAGTGTTGTGCAGCTCCATCCAGGATTCCATCATCTGTACTTGGTCACAGCTCAGATAAGGAGTCATGATGCTGGATAGGTGTGTGGATAATGTCTGAGACTTAGGCCAACTTCAGGCCCATGGACACCAATCTGTCAGGATCTGGGCAGCTCCAGGGTCAGATTTACTAGCCAAGCATCCAAAAAAGCCACCTGGCTATTTGCAGAATTGTCCCATACCCTGCTGTAGCTCTCAGGTCCTTGATGAGCACCAGCTGGGAGCCCTGGGGGAAAAGCAAGCTCTTCAGTCCAGAAGTTGCCTCTGCAACATAAGTTTCATGACTGCTGCTCCTGCACCTGCCTCACCATTGCCTGATCCAGTTCCTGCCTTCCACTGTTGTACTTTTCTTCCTCCTGCCTCGCTGCTCCTGAATCTCACCTGGTTATCTTGTCCCAAGGCACCTGCTCCTGTCTCTGTCACCTTACCAGTTATTGACTTCTTGCCTGTAGTGATGACATCCTTGCCATGCTCCACTATGTGTTTTTCATTCCTGACCTTGGTCTGACTATGACTCAGTCTTTGGTATTGAACTGTGGACTGTGCTTGGATTTTGGGTCCTGTCACCTGGGTCTAGGCACATCTGTCCTGACACCTGCTGCCCACACTTTAGACCCCAACACAAGCTTACAGCCAGCATTCTAAGATGTTATCTCATTGTTGACTAGGAACAATTGGATGGTGCTTTGTAGTCAGGCTAGGAGATTCCTTCTGGAAACCCCACTACTTCAGATGATGTACTTGGCTGTTGAAAGGCCTTGGCTTTTTCAATAGGTGCTGCTTCTCCTGGAGTATGAAGGTTGGTGTGAACATTCCTCAGAGTTTCCCCGTTCACTAGAGGAATCTGAATTGCAGAGTCAGGAGGCAGTGACCTTCCAGGAGGTCACATGGATATGAAATGAGTTCGAAGGTAGTGCATTCAGAAGGACTGGAGTTTCTGGTGCCTCCTGAGAGTCACTGGTGCTGCGGGCTTCAGGTTCTAAGGCACTCTGACCCATGACTCTTAATCTGGATTGTCCTGATCACATCCCGAATTCCCATGCCAGTACCACCACCTCCCTGCCCCCAGTGATTGTGTGCAGACTGGTGTGGAAGCTGATGACTTCACCTGCTTTTGTGTGGTTTGCTCTGCAGTTATAGCTATGTAGTAGAACATACGTAAGTAAATAAGTTTATTGTTGTAACCATAAGTCATAACATGAACGTGCTATAAAATACCATGATATAATAATAAAATTATGAAATAAAATAAGAAAAATTATAAATAAAAGGTTATAACAAAATAAGGGCCAGTGCTACACCCAAGAGCTTAAAATTTTCTTTCTGAGTTTAAATGAGAGCAGGGCAAAGGTGGCAACTTGATTGCTAACAGTTGGGAACACGTCTGCAAAGAGATAGATTAGTTTTTCAGGGTCTGAGCCCTTAAGTGCTTCCACCTTTAGCAATTTGGTGGTGCAGTGGGTTAAACTGCTGAGCTGCTGGGCTGGTTGATCGAAAGGTCAACAGTTTGAATCCGCACACTGTGCTTCGTCCCAGCTCCTGCCAGCCTTGCAGTTCGGAAGCATACATATGCAAGTAGATAAAAAGGTACCACTTTGACGGGAAGGTAACAGCGTTCTGTGCACCTCGGTGTTTAGTCATGCCGGCCACATGACCACGGAGACTGTCTGCGGACAAACGCTGGCTCCCTCGCTAGGAAACGGAGATGAGCACCGCCCCCTAGAGTCAGACATGACTGGACTTTAATGTCATGAGGAAACCTTCACCTTTACCTTTAATATCATTGTAAATGGGGCAATGGAGGATGTAATGAATGATATCCTCCAGCTGACCAACACCACAGGGGTAAAGGCGTTGCTCAACAGGGAGCTTACAATATCTCTGTTCAAGATATGCAGAGGTCACTGTCTGCAGGTGGAAAGATGTTAAAACCTTTCTCAATGGGACACTGATTATGTTAACCATGTACTGGGAAAAACTCCTATGGTTTTATACTGATGATACCAGGGTGAAAATTTGGATGATGGGACTGTAGTAGCATCTTTATCGGCATCCTTTGCAAAGAGCCACTCTCTAATGTTTTCTCTGTCCCAGGATGGCAGGGGATACATTAGTAAAATGGGATGCAAGAATTTAGTAGTAGAGCATATGTCTTGCATGCTCACCATCACAGGTTCTACTCCTCGTGGCAGGCCCAGCTTAAGGGCACTACATTATCAGAGGCTGAAACGCTTGTGTTGCTACCAGTCAGAGTGTGCGGCACCAGGCCAGCTGCAGGAAGTGTTTGTATCTGCACATAACAGCTCTTCCCTGCTGGAACAGGATGCTTCAAGTGGATACATGGATGAACCACTACTAGTCCATTCTAAGTCCTCCTGTGCAAGCTACCAATGTGGTTGTGAAGCAGAGAAAACACATTTAGTAGCTATCCCTAATTAAATGTACTTTTAAATGCACATTTTTGTAGGGGTTTTTAAAAGCTTAATGCCAACATGGGATGGGACAGACTTATGGGTGAACACCTGTAAAAGTGACACAGTCCTGCAATACCTGTCCATGTCACTTGCCCTGGAGGTTAACCCTTTAAGTTGGAAAAAGGACCAAGAATTGATTGCCTTTAAAGACATTCTTCAGCCTTCTTGCATGTATCCTGGAAAATGAAAAATAAAACAGAATGAAACAAATTCCTTTCATCTTTGAGTCAATCATGGGCAGAAACTGAGGTCACACATCCTTGAGCAATTATGTTTGATACTCTAGTTGGCATAGTCCAAGCAAATGTCATGGGGACTGCTTGGAAGAAAATACAAGCCTGCATTCTGAAATGCTAGCATTTTAAAGTCATTTTTGAATGGTGTTTGCAGGCAGCAACAAGGCTGTTGATGACCCCTTTTATTTGTGGTTCATCTTTTATTTTGACAAGCAGCACAAAGCTCTGTCTGGGATGGGGCCAAAGCAGCATCCAAAGAACTCAGGGATTAAAATAGGATGTATACAAAGGTATGGACATTGCAGTGATGAACAATAACTTTATTTTGCCTGCCACCCTCCTTTCTGGCTCTAGCCCAGCAATTCATAGAGCAGGGAAAAAGAATGCCTAACTCAATGGATTGTCTTGGGATCTAGGTGAGATTTTCCTGATGATGGACAAATATTGTAGTTTCACTTTATCCTACATTCATTTTTTTCCTCACAAAAATCTTTAAGTTCATTCTATCCCACTTATGAAAAAGATGTAATTTTTGGTAAATTCTTACACACAAAAATGAACTGGAGCAAAATTATCACCTGTTCCTAGACTTCTCTTGGCTGAGATGTCAGCCACCTGTCTGTTGGAAGGTCAGAGACTGCCAGATACTGGACAACCCCACCATGTGAGCATAGCTGGGCATGTCTGTGAGCTGCATTTTGCACTAGCATTTTGCCCGAAGGCAGCCCAATGTACAGTGCATTCCAGAAATCTAAAAGTGCATGCATCAAGCATGCCTAGCTTGTTTCTATTCAAGAATGGGCATAGCTGGCATACCTACGAAATGTGGTAACAGGCAGTCCAGGTCTCCTGAGCCTCCATTACCCAAGATGGTTCCAGATGCATGCCCAACCAATATACCTTCCTTCAGAGGAAGTTCAACCCTCATCCAGTACAGGTAAGCACTCCATTTCCTGGCCTTGGGAATTGCCATCTCTGGGTCTCTACCTTACTGGGATTCAGCATGAATTTGTTAGCCCTCTTCGAAGTCATAACTGTATCCAAGCACCCATTCAGAATGTCCAGGACACCTGCTGATTCAAATGTCACAAAGAAGTTTTAGTTTAGCGGTGACACCTTGGCCCAAATCTCTCAATGACCACTCCCAGTAGCTGCATACATATATTAGACATAAACACTGGGGACGACATGGTCCCTGCAGCCACCCTCAGTTCAGCTGTCATGGGGCCTGGGTACAGTCACCCTAGCTATTGAGAATACCATGTATCCTCCTTAGCATTCCCCAGAAGTTTCATTTTTGCTAATACAAGCTAAATGAGCACCCGCCTATTTGCCTTGCAGGGCAATCCAAAGGTCACCTCTTATGCTGTGGACAGATGGTTAAAAAGGAGCAATTTCTAAAGAAATTACATATGAATAAACAGTGCGGCAGTTCTTTAGTTTTAGTCACTGAATCAAAGCGAAGGTGAGGGCACTTAGAGCTGTCTTTCTTCAGATCTACCAGGTTGGTAATTATACTGCTCTAATTGCATATGCAGTCTTGTGCGCTCCACTCTCCAGAGTGTTGCTAAAGAGTGTTGTTAAAATATGCCTCCAGACAAAATGAAGTTGTTTTCAAAGAGTCATTGCCAGAGGGAGTGTCTAAGCATCTGGAAGATACAGTTAAACCTCACTGTTTAGCCATCCTGAAAATTCACTTCTGGGTCACCTTTTTAAAGTTTGGTTTTGGTAAGATTGGAAGAGACTGCGGGCACAGCTTAATGGGCTGCGGACTGGCCTGCATTCACACTCATGAAGTACACCTTTTGATCAATGCATTCGCGGGAGGTTTTCCTGCCTTCCCTCGTCACTGAGTAACATGAGCTTGTGGGTTTCTCGGGCAGCTGGTTGGCTACAGTGTTAACAGGATGCTGTCCTAGACGGACCCTTAGTCTGATCCAAGCATGGCTCTTCTTTTGTTCTTAAGTCATCATGTTCCCTATGAAGATGTGTTTCCAGTTGGAGATGGGGAGCCAGCTGTCTGTGCTGCCAGCCCTCCAAGCCACTATCCCCTCTTGATGGGTCTCATCCATAAGCTCAGCCCTTCCCTTCATTGCCCCCCATTTCCCTGCTATTCAGCTATTTCCTATTGGGTTGTGGAGGAGGAGCAACAGCCTCCCTTCTCTCCGCACTACTAGGCTGACTGACCAGAAACCGTTGAGCAGGGTGGGGGAATAGGTGATACAGCTGCGGAGGCCTCCCTCTTCCCTGCTATGTGAATTCTTCCCACCAGTTAGCTGAGTAGTAAGGGGAAAGGTTGCCAAGAAGACGAAGAACTGAGCAGCTTAGGACATCAGGTCATGATCCCAGGAAGTGTGCAGTAGCCTATTTATTTATTTAAAATTTTTATATGCCTTCCTTTATGTATGACATCTCAGGATGGCTTACAATCATTAAAATCAGAATACAATAAAATAATCTATACCAAAATAATAAATAATATATAACCAGTAAAATAAATTAAATCAAACGCGACCGTTAAAACCATTAAAATACTGATTTTTAAAATAACGATTGAATAAAAAGGTTTTGACCTGGTGCCAAAAAGAATATAGGCTCAGTGCCAGGTGAACCTCTCCAGGGAGTGCATTCCACAATCTGGGTGCCACCGCAGAGAAGGTCCTACTGCAAGTAGATGTCCTTTCTACCTTTTACAATTGTATGGATGTGTGTGGGTGTTGTGTCTGTATGAATGGGTGGATAGGTGTGATTGTGTGTATGGAGACAGGAGGATGAAAGAGAAAAGAGGAGAGAGAGAAGGGGTGGAAAGTAGAGACAGAGAAGAAAGGAATGTCCCCAGCCACTCTTGATTGTAGCCCTGCCCTCCAGCTTCTCTTGTCCTGCCTCTCTAGGGATTGGGTCCATTCTTCCCCTACTACAGCCTTCAAAGATTTTTGACTTAGATTCTGATTCAGAACTGGAATAAGAAATGTGGTTGGAATTTGCAGCTGAAATGCTAAAGCTGCTGGATCCAAAGATAATCCAGGCAGTTGCTGAGAGCCAGAAAGTTTCAAATTTGGGAGGAAAATCCTCTTGACATGGGTGGGGACAGACTTAGCATCATTAGTCTAACTATATGGGATCAGGTTAAGAGATAGAGCAATTGAGAAGTTCCAAGTGTTTGCTCATAAGCAAAAGGATCCAACTTGAAGGGGGAGTCAGCTTTTTCTGGTTTGGAAGGGAGAAGAGATATTCAGTTCAGAATTAAACCACATTTCCCTAATGGCCAATATTCTAACTTTGCTTGTGTCTGTTGGGACTGACTTCTGCCATACTCTTCTTTTGTATCACAAAGCCAGCCTAGCTGATCAGGTTTAACACAATAAAAACTATAGTTAGAAGCCTTTTGTCCTGTTCTGTCTAGAGGGTGGTGGTTACCTGCTCGCGCCAATGGAATGTGGTCCTTGGGATCTCCACCCTGGTATAAGTACTGCCAAGAAAGAAAGTTTGGTTTCTGGAACAAGTTTCACTTTAAATACAAGGGCAAACTTATTTCTGAACTCTTTTTGAGTAACATTTATAAATAAATAAATAAATAAATAAATAAATAAATAAATAAGGTTAAATTATGAGGTTGCAATGTTGTGCAGGGGACTGGAGAGTTTAGTATTCCCATGACAAATTCTATCAAGGGAGTGACTGTATCTTATATCAAAAAGCACAAGAAAAGACACTGAAAACACCAGGGGAGAAACAATTCTCAGACATGCCTATATTTATTAAGGTCCAACATGTTTCAGAAAACAAACTTCCTTTCCTCTGGGGTATTCAGTGCCAAATTCCTATTCTGCTTTCAATGCAGAAACTGCCATTTCAAAAAGTATACAAATTCTGCAAAAAAGCAACACTTTTTCAAACCACATCTGTTTGCAGCCAGTGTTCCCCTGATCTGCCGTTGTCTGTTTTTTTGCCTCATACCACTTTTTATCTTGCAGGAGCATTGCCCACCCTCCTTTTTAGCCCACTGCTGTAAGCTGATGCACACTGTAATGCATACTAAAAGACTCTCAGAAAAAGAAAAAGCCACCTTGCTATACACTAAGGCACATTAAATGCCTTACTGCTGTGCACTGATGCACATAACCTGTTAGATTTTTTTTTAAAATAAACTGTTCCAGAAATGTCACCATGGACAGGTTCATTCCTTTCAGGAGCCTCCCCTTGATTGCTAAAAAGGAGAAGGAGGCATTTAAGGGACACAGCGATGTTTGCAGAACATGTACCCTCAACCAGCAAGGTCCTCAATACCATCTTCTCCCACAGGTGCCTGCCCCAATGTGTGTGTTTTCAGGGGTTTTCCTCCAAGCACCCACCCACCTGCTCAGTATCTGCCCAGATGGATTGTGACTGAAGAGAAGTCCGTCACTTTTTTGATGTATTTCTGATACCAAGGATTTTGTTGTTTAATTTGTCCAAGCCTTTCACTATACCATGTAGCTGATTTTAATCTGATGATCTTTGCTTATTTTGATAACTACATTGTTTCTGTTGATTTGATGTTTTCATGGATTGAATTTGTTTTTATATCTTTGTTGTCATTTTGTGAGCCACACTGACAAGTTGAGGGGTGGTTATAATTACTTTGTATAAACAAATTCAAGGGCTCTTGAATTGTTTAGGGTTTTTTTTTTAAGAACTCTCTGGCCCTTGTCAATTATACCAATCTTTTTCTTCTACTTGGCCATAGCTACTGTCATCTTTGCTGCTGGATGGGAAATGCATCTCTTATTTTAAGAACAAGCTGGTGAACATTGTGAAGGGTCGCATCTTGGGAAACACAACATGCTACTTTTGTGGTTCTCTTGCAGTGGCCCAGAGCTCTTTCATGCTCTGGAACTCCTAGGGTTGGAACTGGAACTCCTAGGATTGTAAAAGTATGGGTCAACAGAAGGTTCATTAATCACACAATGTTTCCATGAGCCAGAAGTCATTAACAGATTAAAACCTTATGCAGATTAAATTGCACAATCTAGACCAGCATGTACCACAAACAGAAACAGAATGACTAGTCTATGGATGTGCCTCCAAAGTGATAATTCCATGTGGCGAAAGCAAACAAGCCAAGTTTTGATCTCTGGTGGAATGCTGAGTCATGTTGTTTAGTGATAATCTATTAAAACTCTATTTCTTATGTCTAAAGTGAATCCTTTCCTCAAACTAGAATAGGAAGGGGGGGGGAGTGAGAGAATTCTACATGGGGTTCCCTTTTCTGATATCTTAAATGTTTGAAAAGGTTTGAAAAGACAGTTCTGAATAATAAGATTAATACCTAAGAGCAACCATATCAAAGCAGCAGCCATAAAATTTCCTTAATTAATTTTCTACTTCCCTCAAAGGGAAGCACAGACAACACTAATTCAGCTGTTGCAGATTCTAAAAAGATTATCAAGGTTGCACTTTGCTTGACTCCTTATTTCTTAAATGAGGACTGCACAGTGTGTTCACCCACCAAGCAGATTTAATCCAGAAGCTCTATGCTATGACCTGGCACAGTTTTGGCAAGCCTTTTGTCTTATTTATTGGATTTTTATCCCACCCCATTAGCCATAGGGCTCCCTTTCTTTACACTCTCCAGTAGATGGTAAAAGTGGGGCCTTTGTCAAGCCTCTTGTATATTGCCATGACCACAACTGACTTTAGGTCTAAAGGACCTCTCGAGCAAGTGACCCTTGGCAGGGCCCCTCATACATCAGAATAACCCATGACAAGCTTACCTGGATGTGAAGGCCTTAACAGTTGCAGGCTTACCTGGCTGGGACTGTACCACCAACCGCTAGTCACAACACTCTGATGGCACCACCATTTTTATTTCCACAATTAGCCAGAGCAATGCTACATCAGGAGCATGGTGGAAAACCAAAATGACAGTTCCTAGGCTCAGCCACAGAAGGATCTGGCATTAAGATCCATTTCAGAGGAACAGTCTAGCATTCAAGTTCATTTCTTTCAGTTGCAGAGATCGCTCCATTCTGATTTGATCAACTATAAAGACATTTGAGAATTAGCTGCTGTAATGTTGTTTGAAGAATAATTAGCACATGGCATTTTTTGCTATTTCTTACTATATTTCAAGTTCTTGCAAAAAAAAAAAAAAAAAAGGTTCTCATTAAACCATTTCTTCCTCCATGTCTCTTATAACAGAAACATCTGTTTCTTCTTGTTCAATCAAAGTGACAATCTCAAGAGTCCTGATTTTAAAGTAATGCCATTTAAAAGAAATTCTAGCAAGACAGAATATGCTTCATTAACATATCTAATTTGCACATGAAACTGAAGTTCCTATGACTCGCGAGAGGGTTGTGGTTGCATACTTTAAACAAGCAAGTTAAGAATTTTCTAAAATACTGCACACAAAGGAGACAGCAGAAACAATGCAACTATAAAATATGACAAAATTTTATGGAGAGTCTGCCAAATATAAGTTTAACTGTGATCCATGTTTTACTACTTCAGCCATCCCAATTTTTAATTTAAGATTTTTTTGCCCACGTGTGACTTCAACCAGTGGACAGTATACAGATGTGATAAATATTTGCAACTTTGAAGTTTTCAGAATTCAGGGTGTGTTACTTCACAATTCATTGACTAATGAAGGGGAAAGAAGGATACTGCAATGAATTCCAGTACTTTTTCTTAATTCCAGTACATGTGAATAGCGGCCACTCACTTATATGAGAGTCAATGTATGTACATTGCTGAGATGGAGATGGGATCTGAACCATCCCTTCCAAAGTAACTCCAGTTTCTGGAGAGGAGAACAAGGTTGCTTTGCCCTTCTCTCAGTCTTGCAAATTGCAGTCCACTTACTTTGTGCTGTAGAACTCAGCAAGAGTAATTGAGTTCTGCATAACCTCACTCTGAGGATTTTTTGTTGTTGTTTGTTTGTTTCTGGTCACTACTAGAGCATGACAAGGAGAAAGACCTCATATGCATATATATTTGTCAAGTGCAGTCAGAAACGGAAATCAGTTTGGGGGGACTAATTTAATTTGTGTAACATGCCAGTGAAAAGGGACCCTTGTTAGTAGCATCACAGCTGCATTCAGCCCCAACTGCAGCTTCCAAATTGGGCCTAAAGGCTGCCCCATATACAGTGTATTACAATAATGCAATTTGATCTTACAAATGTCTGAACCACCATGGTCAAAGTAACATGGTCAAGGAACAGCCATAGCTGGTGAAAAAAACTGAAGTGGTAAAGAGCACTCCTAATGACTGAAGCTTCTAGTAATGAAGTTGTAACTAGGAGTAACCATCCCAAATTATGGAGCTCTTGCTTCGGAGGAAGTGCAGCCCCATCCAGCATATTGACCTATTCCCACAGCCTGTGACCCGCTTACTCATACTGCTTCCATACTGGATAAATTCAAACAGTTTGTTGGACATTATCCAGCCCACCATTACATCCAAGCAATAGTCCAGAGCTTGGTTGGCCATTCAGATGTTACAGAGAGAAGTACAGATGGTACTATGCTCCAAATCTCTGGATGACCCTAGTGGCTTCAAACACAGGTTAAACAAAATTAAGGACAAATTAGTGCCTTGGGGCAGCCCCTAGCACAAAGCTCAAGGCACAAATGCTCTTTTCCAGCATCACTCCCTGAGACCAATCCCAAAGGTTGGACAGAACCACTGAGATTTATTTATTTATTTTATTTGGAGTTTTTGTATGCCATCCCATTTGCATAAGCCTCAGGACAGCTTCCAACTGACACTGGCCTCTGACACTCATCTCACCAAGATGGTCCAGAAGAGTCAGTGATATCCAAACCTGGACAGAGATCAAGTTAGGGGTTGCACTTCCCCTGTCATTCCTTCAACTGAGATAATCCAACAGAGTGACCAAGGCTGCTTCAGTTCCAAAACCAAGCCTGAACCCAGACTGGAATGAATCCAGATAATTTCATCCGAGAAGGCTTACATTTGCTTCACCCTTTCAGACAACTTCCCTAAAAATGGGCTATTCACAATCAGGCTATTTGCTCAGGGATGAATCCAGCCAATGGATATAAAGAAGTTTACTTTCATCAGATGAAAGCATTTGGTATGTGTGGCCCAAGAAGCCTCATCAATAGATAATGGGTAGACTAATTATCAATTTGCATTTGGATGAGTTTCTGAAATTTGTTGAAGGTCAGCATTTGCATGTAAATCTTGAGAATCCCAGATGATGATAAAGAGACATCATTTCCCCCCTTTAGAGACATATAGAAGTAAACATATTTTGCTTCAATTTCATTTCATTTAGGTGGTAACTCAACATTCTGATTTTTAGGATGTTCACAAAATTGGTGTGAGATTTTTAAAAGTCAATACATTTTGGATATTTGCTGTAGCATACAAATGATGGAACCATTGTATGTATTCATAGGATAAATGCACAATGAACCCAATTAATCTTATCTCTAGATACCTGTATCTCACCATCCCAAGGAATTAAGACAGTGCCTAAGGCATGGAAAGATAACCAAACTGAAGGAAGTTCTGGTTTAATTTAATCTTCTTCTTCTTCTTCCAGGGGCTGGACTCAATGATGGGCAGTGGCATGAAGTTCGCTTCTTGGCAAAGGAAAATTTTGCAGTACTTACCATTGATGGTGATGAAGCCTCCTCAGTTCGGAGCAACAGTCCTCTGAAAGTTTTGACGGGAGAGAAATATTTGTTTGGAGGTAAAAAAAAAAATTCTAATATGTGTTTTTGGCTGAGAGTGTTTTTGGAAAAGAAATAGTTTGCCTGTGAGAAGGTTTTTCCTTTGTCTACAATGCAAGTCACATCAGCAGAAATGTCAAGCCAATGTTTAAGTTTTCATCTTTGAAAAGATTCGATTGTACTACTAGAAAAATCCTGTCAAATACTGTCCTGCTTGAGGCATGAATTTCCAATTCATGCAGCATTAGATTCCTTTGTAATGTAGAGGAGGCCTGCTACCTTCCCTTGCATTCTCATGGTGGAACAGCCTGCACTCAGGTGGAGCTGAATATTCAACAGCTTTGGAGTTCACATTGAACGTTGCCCTTTCAACAAGATAGAACTTTTTCCTGTGAAATGGAAGACAGCCTGCCTGTGTGCAAATGCGGTGCCTTTGAAGGTCTTTCATTTGGAGTAACTTGCCAGCCCCAGTGCTGGGTAGTTCCAAGAGCCTTAAGGGGGCGCTCTTGCAGAAGCTCTGCTGCCGGGCCTAGAGGGAGGTTTGGAGCACTGGATCTTTGTGAATTGTAGTACTAAACGACTCAACATGGGCTAACGTAGAGATGGGAGGTTAGTTATTCTGACAAATTTGCACATCACAAATGTTCTGAAAAGTGTATCCAAATGTTTAAAAATGCTATAGTGATGCATGAGTAAAACATCCAAAACCACTCCTCTGTTTTGGGGTTGTCATTGGGGAATATCACATTGAGTGCCTGCACTTCAAAACTCACCATTATGCCACTGGTCATGGGAAGAGGATTTATGGCCACAGCTATTTTTAGGCCCTTTATTCCCCTAAAGTTGGTGTAAAGTCACCCTCCATATGTTCTTCTATTTGCTAAGATTATTTATTTATTTGTTTGTTTGTTTGTTTGTTTGTTTGTTTGTTTGGGATATTTCTACCCCGTCCAATCACTTTCGTCTCTGGAAAGACTCACAGAGATGGAAGATTTACTTATTTGTTTCCACTCAGTTGTTTCAAATATGCAAGTTTCGTTTTGGTTCTTTCTTTTTTTAAGCCAGAACAGTTTCCACCCCAGCAGGCTCAGAAATGTCACTGATGTTAAGATATTTCTGCCTGAATCAGAAATTGGCTTTTAAAAAATCCATTCAAGGTTACTGTCATTTCAGTGCATTCAGTTTCACGTCATTATCTCTCATCCATAGAGCCATAAAAAGCATGTATAGAAATTAGTGTTTAAATAGTCTTACAAAAAAAACTAATATACACTTCATTAACGGTAGATTCAAATTCTCGCAATAGCTGTGTCACCCTCTTCTGGAGAACCTGTACCCTAATGGAAGTGGAGCTAATGAAAAGCACTTCTCCGTGGCCAGTGGATATCATACATAAATATTACCAGATTAAGAATGACGCATTGCTAAGCAGAGCCTTTGTTCCTGATCTTTGGATGTGCAGTCATCCAGCATTCCTATGTTCCTTTTGAATGCTGCCTTTTTCTCCATGTGCTGTTGACTTAAATAAGGGGCTCGCGGTATGTGCCATTTTTTCCTGTATCCCTTTCTCTCAAAGGTGAGGAGATACTCCCCAAAGCAAAAGTGCACTGTTGTGTCAATAATGAAGTGCCAGTCTGCTTAGTAAAAATAACCTACCAGAAAACGGGAGCAAACTGAATATATAGAGACCGAATATATATCTTTCCCCATCTCACAGGTTCAGCGTGGCCAAATACCATTTATTTATTTAGCTTGCAATCCAATGCATATTTAACATTCCTTGGCCAACCGTGCTGACTGCCACAAGACAATTTTCCATCTAAACAAGCATAGGATTCTGCCTGTAATCTATTTGTTAAATGCCAAATAAAATCCTTTTTGTGTTATACAAGGTGACTAACAACAGCAGCAGCAAATATTGAATCAAAAGTGTACATAGTTGAGCTAATATGAATATCTATGGATAATTGAAATTTGCCACCTGAAGTTTGGACACAAAATTTGAACTCTAAACTTAGAAATTGCATGTTGAATGAAATTTTATTTCAAAATGTGATACATTACACCTTTTGTTAAATATGTGTAAATATAAGTATAAAGACTAAAGATAATTGCATGGCAACTCTTAGGTGCAGGTACATATTAAATACTACATAAAAATCAACTATACAGTATGGCAGTCTTTCCCAGCCTCATGCCCTCCAGATGTTAGGCTACAATTCACAGTATGTTTGTTAGGGGGATACTGGGAGCTACAGTCCAACACATCGGGGGGGGGGGGGTAGCAAGTTGGGAATCGCTGTGATATTAAATATTTCATATCCTCCAATAGGGTTGGGATGAACACTATCAGAATCTGTCCCTCCAAGCATTTGCGGGCTTCCTCTTGTGCTCAGCCCAGTCTTCCAAAGCAAGCTCAAAGGAAATCTGCAAGTGCTTGCAGATCCCCGGCTGCTCAACTGGCAATCTTCTTCCACACCAACTGCAGCAGACTAAAAGAAGGCTGCAACTGGCACTGAAGAGAGATGCTGCTTGTGCAGCGGTCACCGGGGCGGGCTGCTTTCCTGGAAAGGCTTCTTTGACTTCAGTGGCAGCCACTCAGATTGCAGCTGCTCCTGGCACGTGGGAGGGATGATGCTAGCAGCCGCATGGGCTGTTTTCCTAGCAAATCCCTTCAGCATCACTTACAGTCACCCAAGCAGCGGCTGCTTCTAGAGCATGACAGGGTGCTGGTTGTGCAGTGTATGGGACAGCACCCCATGAATGCTGGGCACACTCACCAGGAACATGGACTCTGGGCTGCTGCAAAGCAGACAGCCAAGCACAAGGAATCTCAGTGGCTTCCCACCCCTAGATGGATTCCTCATTCATCCCTTAGATAGATCTCATAAATATTGTTAATTGTCACACTTCAGCTCTAAAATATTGACATCAAAAGTCAGATATGAAAATTAAATTGCACAGAATGTCAAAGAGAGGAAATACCCTTCACACATGACCTATTTACTGGGAGATCCCAGGGAAGTCACAGGAATGCTCAAGAGGCAAAGGATTCTGTCCTCTACTACAGCTGTCCCCAGTCTTTTGGCACCCGAGACCAGTTTTGTGGAAGACAATTTTTCCAGGGGGTGAGGATGGTTTTGGGATGATTCAAGAGCATTACATTCATTGTGCACTTTGTTTCTATTATAATTACATTGTAATATATAATGAAATAATTATACAACTCACCCTAACACAGAATCAGTGGGATCCTCCCCCCCCCCCCCCCCCGCCGACCTGCAGCTCTGCAGCCTATTCCCTCTTCCTTTCGAGGTCCAAGACCCAAACGGGCCTTGCAGCGCCGGTGCAGCCTGGCAGCAGCTCTCCACACCACCTCATGCTTTGTCACGTGTGTGCCGTGCACTGGGTCTGCTCGGCCTCCTCGTGCCTTACTCACTCCACCTCATCCTGACTCACAGCCCAGCTCGTACCCCCTTCTCAATTCTGTTGCTGCTCGCATGCACCCTCCCCGGCTTCTCTGCACCACTTGCCACCTGGCTTTGCTGCTGCTGCTGCCGCCGCCGCCACTACTCCCTCCTCCTTTTGAGGCCCTGATGATAATGTGTATTTGCATACAGATGAAGCTTCACTTGCTCACCTGCCATTCACCTCCTGCTGTGCAGCCTGGTTCCTAACAGGCCACGGACTGGTACCGGTCCATGGCCTGGGGTTGGGGACCGCTGCTCTACTGCAAAGTTTTTGAGGAAATTCTAAAGAGGATTGGAGATAAGAGGCAATTTCGTATCATGGGTTATATTTCCCATACAATCTAAGATTCTAATTATTCTGAGAGAAAGGTTTCCTTGGTCTGTAGAACGTATCTGTAGAAGAAACGGAATAGAAACCTTCTGTACATGACTCAGTGGCAGAGCCTACGGAAGGTCTTGAGCCCAATTTCTAGCAATCCCAGGTGGGGGTAGAAAAATTCCTGCCATTGTTCTAAGCCAGCATCAGCAATTCTGACTTAGGTCTACTTAGTATGAAGCATTTTCCTGTGTCCTTCTGAGTGCAACCCATCTTGAGCTTATATGTTCAAAGATCAGTGAGGACATACCAGAATTTGACCATGCCAGTCTCCACTTCTAGCAGCACAGCCCCCTTGCAATGTGCATCATGCTAATGGGCTGCAAGGGCTGCAAATAGAAATGGTGAGAATTTTCTTCATTTTGAGAAGAATTTCCCAAAATTGGCTAAGTTTTCCATATTCAAGAAAGAAAGTCAAGTCCTCATGATTTTATTATGTTGGAGAATAATCAAGACTAATTCATCCATCCAGACCTTCAAGTACTTCACTTTTTAAAGTCTGGTTCTGAATCCCTGTATATGGTCACCAACTTTCTTTTCTGACATGTTTCTTATCTTTAATACCTGTATGGCAGGCAGGTACTTCATGGTCTTCTTCATGATAGGATTAGCTGTACCTATTGATTTAAGGTGGTGCACAAGTGTGAGAATCTTGCTTTAGTTCATGTTGTATAAGCATTTACCAAAATGCACAAAGTTCTCCCTATTCAGGAGAGAAAGAACCTCTCACTCTCTACGTGGGGCTGCCCTTGAAGACGGTCCGGATACTTCAGATGGTGCAAAATAGAGCTGCCAGGATGCTGTCGGGGACTGGGCGTTATTCTAACATAACTCCAGTCCTCTATCAGCTCCACTGGCTTCCCATTGAAGTCTGGGCTCAATTCAAGGTGCTGGTTATTACCTATAAAGCCCTAAATGGCTTGGAACCAGGATACCTAAAGGAACGCCTTTTTCCCTATATGCCCTCCTGCCCCTTATGATCGGCAGCAGAGACCCTCCACTGAGAACCCTCTTTGAAAGAGGTTAGGAGACAGAGTACTTGGAGGAGGGCTTTCTCTGCAGGGGCGCCCCACTATGGAATGTCATTATATGCTTTTCGGTGCCAGGTCAAGACCTTTTTATTTAACCAATATTTTAAAATTAATTAATTTTAAAGGTATATTTATTTATTTAATTCATGTTAGCCATGTTATTTTGTACTCAGTCATGGTATAGCCAATTTATTTATTTTAGGATTGGTGAGGTTTTAATGTTTGTAAACCACCCAGAGAGCCCTCTGGGCTATTGGGGTGGTATATAAATGCAAGAAGAGGAAGAGGAAGAACCTGAGATTTTAAAAATTCAACTGTAGCTGGAAGTGAAAGTGACAGATTGATCCATCCCTAAATGCATCTGCCCTAAAAGTTGGCAGGGCTATGGCTCATGGAGGGTGGCCTCTAGACAAATTAGAGATTTTTAGTGTGTCACAAGCTTAAAAGAAAAACAGGATGTCCTAAGAGAAAGTTGATGACCTTGAGTATTCATGAACTCACATGCTGGAATGTGTTGGTGGGAAGTGCTTCAGGCAATAAATTACTTTTTAATATAATTTGATTCTTGCATATTTTATGACTGAAATAAACAGGAAAAAGGTCTGAAGGCAAAGTTGCATAAGAAGCTAACAGTTACCTTCCAGACCCTTTTGTGGCTGATCTGAGTGGCATTTGGGTGGGAACACAGGGCACAAGGAGAAAAGCAACATACAAAGATGTTTTAACTATCTCCCAAGAGTAATTTGGCTCATAAAGAATGAAGCCACTGGGACTTTCTGATGGATATTTTTAGAAGTCTCTGGAGACACACAGTGATTTTTACTTTTCAAAACTTATTCCCAAGAAAGCAACATAAATGTCACATCAACGATGGTACAAGTTATCCCCCACCCCAGCAGGGATAACTTGTTTTTTCAAAAACAAAGCACTGTTTGGAATATAGTGTTCTGGTGTGCTACATACACCATCTGGAACAGATGAAACCACAAGTTTTATGGAAAGTAAAAATCATAGTACTCCACTTCTTGTGAATATCCCTGGCAGATCTTGTATGTAGTGACTTGTGTGTTTGTCCACCTGCATTAAATACTGAGGAACTGATTGATTCCTTTAGTGGTCAGCTGAGGTTCTATTTCAGCACAGACCCTCAAAATACTTATCTCTGTTTTGTGGTGGGAAATTACCCAGAGCTTAATCTGAGTCAAGGTTTGAGGCTTGGATTGTGTTTTCTGCTTTGAGCTCAGCTCCAGAAGATATGAAGTGGGATACAAATGCCTTTTTTGGGATATTAAGGTATTTTCTGCTAAAGCAGTAGAATTTCATAACTTCGGCCTCTGCTTGTACATATCCTAAGAGCTTCTACTCCAATTCTTCAGAGATGTATCAGGATGTACATTCATAGCTCTAAAAGCATAAGAATTTGTTTTGCTGCTTAAATTCAGCTGAGGTTCATTGCCAAAGGCCCAAAGAATCTTGATGGATTGTTTCTTTGGTATAGCACAAGCCTGAACATCTTGGTTTTCCGAATACAACTCACTGGGAGCTCAATGAACCTCTGTTTTTGCTGCACTCCTGGACCTGGAAATAGAATCATCTGACAAGCCATGAGAGTGGTTTGGAAGATGTAGTCAACTTGTGGGGACAAAATTGGGCAAACCTCTTACAGTTCTGTCAGGGAATCTGGCAATTTGTATGATAATATAAGCCAGAAAGGGGGGTCTTTGAGCATCACATCATTTTTTGACATTGAGAAGAGTGGAATCTTCTTAGAACATCCATAATCTACTGGCTATGTCTAGGGATGGGTAAGAATTTTGTTTCAGTTTGCTTCAATTGTTATTTACCAAAATTCACAAAGTTTTCCAAATGCAACACAACAAGAACTTGAGATTTAAAATACTGGAGTGTGTGAGAAATAGAAACTGACAGATTTGTCTATCCAGATCAGGAGCTTTGAGTGCTTTGATCTTCGAAGACTGGATCTGAATCTCTGTGTATTGAGCCATGTTAGTGTTGAATTAATGTGGGTTAATTAGGTTTGTCACCTCTTTCTTTCTGACACACCATGGTCTAAGCACACTGTGGTCCTCTCCATGCAGTACCTCTTGATTTAGCTGTTGCAGATGGGTGGGGATTTTATTTCAGTCTTTGAGAAGACTTCACCAAAATTATGGAATCCTTCCTATTTGGAAGAGAAAGAACTTGAGGGTTTCACATTCACATTTGGAAGAAAGTGAAATGGAGAGATTTGGTCCACCTTAGCTAGGATTAATTTTCATTCACTCGCTGGCTAAAAAAGAGTGCTTCTGAGCTTGTGCAGAGTGCCCATCTTGCACCATCTGCACTGGAAAATTCTGGTTCCTATTTAGTATGATGCTAGTGCCTACAAATTTATACATTCCCCACCCTCCACCAACCTTGCTTATCATTTCTTTGCTCAGGAGGTAAGAGGACATAAATTCAAGTTCCAACCTTTTTAGAATTTAAATTATGACACATTTCTTCTTCCTGCCTTTTGCGGTGCCACTGCAACTTTATACTTCTCAGGACTGAACTGATGCTCCCTATCAGTCTTTTAATCTGAAGAGGACTTTCTGTCCTCAGTACACCTCATGCTTGTGAAAGAAGTCCTTCATAATGTGTCATGTAATTAATATTTGGACAAAGGGGACTGTATTTCACAATCTAGTGTTATAGCACTACCTCTGTTCTGGCATTTGCTGTTGTGATGTTTGGCAAGAGGTAAAAGGGAATTCTTTATTTCTGTAGCTAAATCATTCCTGGTCCTCACTATGCTTTGTCCTGCCCCAGAAGAGTCAGTACGAGTCTCAATGGACTTTAAATATGGAGAAGAGAGAAAAAAATGTGCATTCTGTTCTTGAGCTATGAGAAATTGTATGCTCTGCAGAGATTGAGTAACTGCATATATTGGTAGGATGGGTACTATATAGCTTAGTTTAAAGATCCATTACCCTTGGACTGATTTTTCTCCCCCTCGCACACAAGCATTTAATTCCTTTTATTTTATTTGTTCCAGGAATGCAGAGTTCAAATGAAGTAAGCCTCTTCCCCATGAGTCCTCTAGAGAACCATGTTGCTTTTGCTCTTTTTGCAATTATGTGCATCAAACAAAAGAGATTCAGAGCAAAAATAAATCCATTAACCTCAACAGAAAGTGTTTGGAAAGTTAGACACAAGAGCTTTTATTATGCTTTTTAGGTCTGTACTAACCTGTTACTTTTTCTAACCAGTGCCCAAGCGGGCAGAGACAGTTCTTCAAATGGCTGCCTTGACTCCCATTTATCATTGCTCTCTCATTTGAATTTTCCATTTTTTAAAAAATGTAATTTCTTGGGGGGGATATTTCCCCCCAAATAAACTGTGACAATATTAATCTTTAAAAAAAACCTGTGAGGTAGGTTGTGCTGAGAGTCAGTGACCAGACCAAAGGTATCCCATGAGTTTCATGTCCTAGTAAGGACCAGAAGTCAGATCTCTCAGGTCCCAGTCCAACACTGTAGCAGCAACACTGGAATGGCTGTTAGTCACAGCAGCAATGCAGCCAACTGAGGATTATATAATGAAAAGGAGGACAGCATGATGCAACAAAACCTCACATTCAGGATGTGAAAGGCTCACCAAGGACAAAGCCAGTACAGAGAGAGGGCAATGGTTCTTAGCTTGACAGCAATGTGCATGTACAATTCAATGCATTAGATATGGGGAGGCATGGAGAGAGTGATGAGCATTTGTTAATAATGCCAAATATTATTTGAACAGGTTCTTTGCTTGCCTTCAGGCGAGCAACATGTTCACTTTCTAGGGAGAAACCCATTTCTTACTTCTTACTTCTGAGCCAAATATGCATAGGGTTATACCATTATTCTCCTTCATGGATCACTGCCCTGTCATGGCGAAGGGGCTTGCATAGCTCAGTGAAGCTAAGAGCTATGCCATGCAGAGCCACACAAGACAGACAGGTCAGAGCAGAGAGCTCTGACAAAACGTGACCCACTGGAGAAGGAAATGGCAACCCACTCCAGTATCTTTGCCATGAAAACCCCATGAACAGTACCAAACAGCAAAAAGATATGACGCCGGAAGATGAGCTCCTCAGGTCAGAAGGTGTCCAATGTGCTACTGGGGAAGAGCGGAGGGCTAGTACTAGTAGCGCCAGAAAGAATGAAGCGACTGGGTCAAAGCTGAAAGGACACTCCATAGGAACCTGGAATGTAAGATCCATGAATCAAGGCAAGCTGGATGTGGTCAAACATGAGATGACAAGACTGAACATCGACATCTTAGGAATCAGTGAACTAAAATGGACAGGAATGGGTGAATTTAATTCAGATGACCATCAGTATACTACTGCAGACAAGAATCCCTCAGAAGAAATGAAGTAGCCTTCATAGTCAATAAAAGAGTAGGAAAAGCAGTACCGGGATACAATCTCCAAAATGACAGAATGATCTCAGTTCGAATCCAAGGCAAACCATCCAACATCACAGTAGTGCAAGTCTATGCCCCAGCCACTGATGCTGAAGAGGCTGAAGTTGACCAGTTCTATGAAGGCCTACAACATCTTCTAGAATTAACACCCAAAAATGATGTCCTTATCATCATGGGGGATTGGAATGCTAAAGTAGGAAGCCAAAAGATAACCAGAATAACAGGCAAGTTTGGCCTTGGAGTACAAAATGAAGCAGGGAAAAGGCTGGCAGAATTTTGTCAAGAGAATACAATGGTCATAGCAAACACTCTTTTCCAACAACCCAAGAGACGACTCTACATATGGACATCACCAGACGGTCAACACAGAAATCAGATTGACTATGTGCTCTATAGCCAAAGATGGAGAAGCTCCATACAGTCAGTAAAAACAAGACCAGGAGCCCACTGTGGCTCAGATCATGAGCTTCTCATTGCAAAATTTAGGCTTAAATTGAAGAAAGTAGGGAAAAGCACTAGGCCACTCATATATGACCTAAATCATATTCCTGATGAATAGACAGTAGAGGTGACAAATAGATTTAAGGGATCAGATCTGATAGACAGAGTGCCTGAAAAACTATGGACGGAGGTTCGCAACATTGTACAAGAGGTAGCCATCCCAAGAAAACCATCCCAAAGAAAAAGAAATGCAAGAAAGCAAAATGGCTGTTTGAGGAAGATTTACAAACAGCTGAGGAAAGATAGCTAGAAGAGATAAGAATGCCTTCTTAAATGAACAGTGCAAAGAAATAGAAGAAACCAATAGAATAGGGAGGACCAGAGATCTCTTCAAGAAAATTAGAGATATGAAGGGAACCTTTCATGCAAAGATGGGCATGATAAAGGACCAAAATGGCAGGGACCTAACAGAGGCAGAAAAGATTAAGAAGAGGTGGCAAGATTACACAGAACTATACAAGAAAGAGCTTAATGTCCCCGATAACCACGATGGGGTGGTCACTGACCTCGAGCCAGACATCCTGGAATGTGAAGTCAAATGGGCCTTAGGAAGTCTGAGTGATGACAAAGCTAGTGGAGGTGACAGTATTCCAGCTGAGCTATTCAAAATCTTAAAGACGATGTAGTAAAAGTGCTACATTTAATATGCCAGCAAATTTGGAAAAGTCAACAGTGGCCACAGGATTGGAAAAGGTCAGTTTACATTCCGACCCCAAAGATGGGCAATGCCAAAGAATGTTCAAACTACTGCACCATTGCACGCATTTCACATGCTAGCAAATTTATGCTCAAAATCCTACAAGCTAGGCTCCAGCCGTATGTGGACTGAGAACTTCCAGAAGTACAGGCAGGATTTTGAAGAGGGAGAGGAACTAGAGATCAAATTGCCAACATATGCTAGATTATGGAGAAAGCTAGGGAGTTCCAGAAAAACATCTACTTCTGCTTCATTGGCTATGCTAAAGCCTTTGATTGTGTGGATCATAACAAATTGTGGCAAGTTCTTAAAGAGATGGGAGTACCAGACCATTTTATTTGTCTCTTGAAAAACCTATATGCGGGTCAAGAAGCAGCAGTGAGAACTGGGCACGGAACCACTGATTGGTTCAAAATTGAGAAAGGAGTTCAGCAAGGCTGTATACTGTCGCCCTGCCTATCTAACTCATATGCAGAGCACATCATGAGAAATATGGGGCTAGATGAATCACCAGTTGGAATTAAGATTGCTGGGATAAATATCAACAACTTCAGATATGCAGATGATACCACTCTAATGGCAGAAAGTAAAGAGGAACTAAAGAGCCTCTTGATGCGGGTGAAGGAGGAGAGCGCAAAAGGTGGCTTGAAACACAACATTAAGAAAACTAAGATCATGGCATCCGGTCCTCTCACTTCCTGGCAAATAGATGGGGAAGAAATGGAGGAAGTGACAGATTTTATTTTTCTGGTCTCCAAGATCACTGCAGTCGGGGACTGCAGCCAAGAAATTAAAAGACACTTGCTCCTGGGGAGGAAAGCTATGGCAAATCTAGACAGCATACTAAAAAGCAGAGACATCACCCTGCCAACAAAAGTGCATACAGTCAAGGCTATGGTTTTCCCAGTTGCAATGTATGGCTGTGAAATCTGGACCATAAGGAAGGCTGAGCGCTGAAGGATTGAAACCTTTGAATTGTGGTGCTGGAGGAGACTCCTCCGAGTCCCTTGGACCGCAAGGCGATCAAACCGGTCAGTCCTAGAGGAGATCAACCCTGCCTGCTCTTTAGAAGGCCAGATACTGAAGATGAAACTCAAATACTTTGGCCACCTAATGAGAAGGAAGGACTCCCTGGAGAAGAGCTTAATGCTTGGAACAATAGATGGCAAAAGAAGAAGGGGATGGCAGAGAATGAGCTGGCTAGATGGAGTCACTGAAGTAGTTGGTGTGAGCTTAAGTGGACTCCGAGGGATGGTAAAAGACAAGAAGGCCTGGAGAAATGTTGTCCCTGGGGTTGCGATGGGTTGGACACGACTTCGCGACTAACAACAACAACGTACCATTATTGGAATAATCAATATATTTATTATGGGGTAAGATTTTCCAGCAAATCCTAAGGTCCAAGAGCCGGGAACTTAAATGATTTTGAGTCCATTTTTTAAAAATTTAATAGAATTAGTTCTATGCTTAATTGCCATGTGGAGGGGGAACTGAGGGAAATAGGAAGGGTTAACCTTTCCCTATTCCACTCTTTACTCACTAGGAAATTCTTCCCTACATGATGGACAGCTTAGCTTATTAAAAAAAAAAAACCTATGCATTTTAAACAGAGGCACCTCAGTCATTGAGGCTAAATGGCAAAATAGGCTTGCAGTGCTGTCAAACTGTGGAGCCAGTATGGAACCCAGCAACTATATGTTTAATGGCCAGCTTCTGTGTTTATAGCATACAAACCTCTCCAGAGATGTGCATTGGATAAAGGTTTGGGAATGTGTGATTTGGCTGGTGGAAGCAGATTTTCCCACCCATTGTTCTGCAAATCCGCCCCCTTGAAAATGTCACACAGATGATCAGGGCACTCTGTTGAATGGGGCAGACTGTGATATGTGTGCAGGAGTGGTCAGATTTCCCCTAAACCAGGCAAAGCCACTTTCTGGGAGCAGAGCCCTTCTGCCACACAATGCAGACCCTGGATTCAATTCGCAGTGCTTCATGGGAAACTCCATTTCCGATTGTACCCCAAGATTCTACATGTTTCACTTGATTCTGCTTTAGTTCCATCCGTGGAGCAGGGGCAGCAGAATCCGTGCAATAAAGATATGGCAAAGGCTACCTTTTGTAGATACATCATTAAGTTGCAATCCAGAAAAAGTTCATATCCCACTAGTTTCCCCAAGAGTTTATTAGTCCTATGCTTAACTTTCCCATTGATAGTGGAATTTTTACATGTTTCACCTTGATTGGATCATGGTATTACCCTTTTAAGTTATTGCCTAGCCTCCTCAAGACATGATACAATGGTGACAAAGCTATTCAATAAAATGGGCATGCCATAAATAAATTGTAGGGAAAGCAAAACCTTTTATAACAAACCTTTCCAAATAACTTCTTTCAGGCCAGCCCCACAAACTGGGAAGATTAAGGTTATTTTGATAGCAGTCTGTTGCCCTATTTCTTCTTCCTAACAAGGGGGTGTTTTGTATCCCCTACCTAATTGTTCCTTAAGAAGCATTTCTTATCACTGCCTTTAAAAAAATTAAAAATGAAGCCTGAGTGTTGCCCCAATTAAATTTGTAATCACTACCTCCTGCAGCTATCCGAGAAACAAAGTCTAGGTAGCTGTTTGTGTCTGGGGCTGAAAGCCAATTAAATCCTAGTGTGCTTAACATCCCACCTCGCTTCTAGCCCCTGGCACTGTGCACAGTAAATCCCATTACATGTAAGTAGTAATCTAGGGCTGCTACAGAAACATTGATTAAAATTTCTTCAATAAATCACAGTGTCACTTTTAGTGCATTTTCTGTTTAAAAAGTGGACATTATCTAGTTTCATAATAAGTGGATTAAAGCTGCTCTGCACACTGGAGCTGGTCTATGTAGCAAAAGAAAAAGGGAAAAAACCCTGAATATTTAAAAACCCATAAGTCTATCATCATCTCTAAAGCATTGAGCTTGCCTGCCTACTGCTGTACCTTTTGGAAAAGAAATGTTTGTGAAGTAAGTCTTCTCAAAAGGGCTGCTAATAGCAAACAGGTTTATTGCTGTTATTTTTGCTTGAAATGGGAAATGACTTGTTAATATGATGGTAAATGTTTAATAAGAATGGCCTATTTTCCGTGATGCTATTCTGGAAATATTTGGGATTTCCATTGCCAGCTCTGCTGCCCTTAAAGAGCAGCTTGAACAAGCCCTTTCTCAGCAATTATGGAGTCCTCAGGGGGTGGGGAGGGGAGGCAAGCCAGCTTTTTTCTTCTCCATGTTACTTTCGCATGTCTTCAACTTTGAGTTTGTTCAGTCCTGTTTTCACACAAAACCTGGGACTTGTAGAAGAAAATCTGTCCAAACATTTGCACTTCAATATTCATTGCTTTGCTTGTGCAAGGTATATACTGCCTTTTCACAAAAGTTATTGAGGCAACATACAGCAAATCAAAATAGCATCAAAACACAAAAGTAACTCAGAAAACCACATTAAAGCATTCAAAGAACAATCCTGTGGTTCCGGAAGGACATCTTAGGTACTGTAAGGTACCTGAGGCCAGAGATGCTCCCAAAACCTCAGCCCAGGTACCCCATCCCTCTCCATTGCCACAGGAAGAACAATGGCATCCACTATCAAGGTCATACAAAAGCAACCTAAACTTAAAGTAGCTTCAGGAAGGTACAAAAAGTGGGCAGGATGGCAGGCAGGCAGGGAGGGACTGGGGACAGAATTATCCTGTGCTCCTCCTGTCACTCATTCTGGCCCATCACCAGTAAGTGAGCCAGAAGGGGCAATGTTTTTTGTGGTGATGGTGGGAAGAAGGAATGCCTCCATCTTCTCCCTTCACTGCTGGCAAGAGCAGAGTAGGACACTGAGTTCTTGGAAGGCTAAGAGGCTTCTGTCTTCACAAGCTGCAACTCTATAGGATTGAAGCCTAAAATAAAATTAAATTAAGATGTGTCTTATCTCCTTTTCAAAAAGCTGAAAAATCTGGGACCATGATAACTCTGGAAGGGAAAGTATCCCACAGTTATGGAGCAATATAGGAAGGTGCCCTGCAAATAGGCTTCTGTGAGCAAAGGTATCCTCCGAAGAGCTTCTCATGCAGATCTTAATAGCTGGATAGATTCACAGGGAGACAGGCATTCACTTAGATGGACAGCACATATCCCATTTAGAACTTTGCAAGTTACAACCAACATGTTGAATGATGGCCAAGAAATGGTATTTAATTTTCTCCCAAATGCATATTTTGACATGTTGATTCAAGAAGTTCCAGGAGTTGGAAAGTATGCTGATTCATACCGAGATTTCCAAAGGTTAACCTCCCCAAGTGTCCTTCTTTCTTGTTGTCATGACAGGAAATGTTTGAGTATCCGCAGAAATAAATGAATTTGTCAGTTCTGCATCTCCTCAATTCATTTTTTTCTAAAGTGAAGTTTATTTCATCCTGAACTTAGAGCATTTGAAAAAACTTGAATGAAAAGGTGTATATATTTTCATGATGCATGCATGTTATGGAGTTTTGCCTAACATGCACATTTTTGCAAGCAATGCCCTTAACAAAATGCACTTTGGAAAGGTAAAGGTAAAGGGTAAAGACAAAGGTTTCCCCATCACATTAAAGTCCAGTCATGTCTGACTCTAGGGGGTGGTGCTCCTCTCTGCTTCCTAGCCAAGGGAGCCAGCGTTTGTCCGCAGACAGTTTCCATGGTCATGTGGCCGGCATGACTAAACACCAAAGTGCATGGAACGCTGCTACCTTCCCACCAAAGTGGTACTTTTTTATCTACTTAAATTTGTATGCTTTCGAACTGCAAGATTGGCAGGAGCTGGGATGAAGCATGGGAACTCACCCCGTGTGCAGATCTGAACTGTCGACCTTTCGATCAACCAGCCCAGCAGCTCAGCAGTTTAACACACTGCGCCACCCCGCATCCCTTTTTTAGAAAGGTGTTTGCACTAAAATTGGCATTTCTGGGCACATTCTTCCCTAACATGCAGGTCTTAATTCTTGAAGAATTTCACTACATCACAGCATCCTGAAAAGGGCAAATTTCAAAGGATAACCAAGTTTCGTTTTGCTTATTAGTTTCAAAGTATGAACTGAAATAAGTTTGCATTAAAATGCGTACCAAATGCGTTTCTCCCTCATCCCTAGGAGCTGCTGCTGTAGAAGGCCAGGAAAAGCTAGCTTCTAGCAACACTACTTACATGTTCAGTCCTGTCATTCTCATCACTGCCATCAGTGCACATGGTGGCTCACGGGTTCCTTCTCTCCCCTTCTACCTGCCACATCCCAGAGCAGTGAGGCCCCCTGCGCCATCCCCTTGTTCCAACATCAGTGCCACTCCTCTCTGCACACAGGCTTTCCAACATGGTGCAGGTGATTGTCTCCATCTAGCCACCTCTATCCTAGTGATTAATGCATGGCCGTCGCTGCACACTTCCTGAGACCCATGGACCCAGCTCTGGAAGCCAAAACATCCTCAACATCTAGGACACTGGCCTACAATGTATTCTCTTCCCCAGCACCCCATCAGCTGCCAGGTGCCCAGATGTTGCCTGCCTGCTCTGTCACTCCAAATGCCACTCTCCCATACCCCAGCAGGGGTAGAGATGGAAGCAGAATGCCCAGTGAGACTTGAGCTCTCAAATCGAGACTTCGAGTTACAAGAAGATGAATTGATCCTTCTGTTAGTTCCAGTGGCTTCATGAATAATTCTAACAGTTTCCTAAAAGTGAAGCAAACATTAATATTACAAATGCCTGAACTCCATAGTGCAGCTGCCTCTTTGTTTATAGCCATTTTTCCCACTGATTGCCATTCTGTCAGTCCCAATCTATTGTTTTATTTTCTCCTGCTTCCTTGCATTCAGACTTGCTTGTGTGTGCCTTTTAAACTGTGGTTTCGACCAGACAATTGAATAGCACCTGGACCAGAACTGAAATCTGAACTGACTCTATTTTTTCCCCATGCTGAAAATAATTGGTCTTTCCAATGACCTCTTTTCAAGATGCTGCAATAATGTAAATTATATGTGCAGCTCCCACATGGAGGTCCTGGTTCATACTGCCAGCACCTCCTTTTTAGAGATGTGCATTCACTTTGGATGACGCCCAAATACAAAATCCAGGTGAGCTGCTTCAAAGATATTCAAGTGTCTTGTAGTGCCTGAAGTCACCCACAGGGAAGTGACTTGCTCCCACAGCAGTGGATCCGCATTGGAAGGTTGATTTTGCATTGTTTCTCTGGGGCTAATTGACACATTTATGAACCTTCCCTAAACTATCCATAGAAAGAAAATGCTGGTGATGTGAGAGGTACGATGCGGTTCTGTGACTGGCAAAAGTGCTTCTCCTCTAGGAAGAACTTTACCAGAACTGCCGAGTTACGGTGCATTTGGGAGGTACACTGATGTAGCATATGAAAAGGCATTTCGATATTTTCAGAGCTCTTTTGCAAGTTGACTCTTCTTGGAGCAGCAGTGTTAGAAGATATCTTGGTTTTGTTTGGCCTGTTTGACCTTGCTTTTCTATTCCACATCATTTCCTCTCTAAAATCTTTTCTTAAAACCTAGTCCCTTCTATCTTGATTTTTCTTCAGACTTGTGGTCGTGCTGGATCTCTCTTGAGTGTTAGCAATCATGTAATTAATTCCTCTTGATTTAAATGCCAACCCTTTCTGGTCCAACCTGTATTTCATTTAAGTTCTGTGATAGTTGTAGATCTGAGTAAGTGCCTGGTCTCTCTTTGATTCTCAACCTTAACCTCAGACTTCCCCATAGTCCCCCCTGCTCCATAGCTATTAAGAAGAGATCCTGAGCTGGCAGTGCTGCATTAGCAGCCAGAATCACAAGATTCAGCAGGTTCAAACCCCTTTGGCCATACAAAGTGAGCTGAGCCAAGAGGAAGTCCATGACCCTTCCCCATCAGGAGCAGCTGCAGGAGATGGTAGTGGAACACAGCAAGTGGACACATCAGGTGCCATTCCCAGTGACTAATCTCCTTCCCCGCCTTCTGCTGCTGGTACCAGTGAGTGCAGAAGAGGGGTAAATCATAGATGAATCATAGAATCATACAGTTGGAAGTGGCCTAGAAAGCCATCAGCTCCAACCCATCTGCTCAATGCAGGACTCAAGTCTCCCATCCAGATTCTAATCGGGCATGACCCTGCTTAGTTTCCAAGATTAGCCAGGACCAGGTACTTCAGAGCTCAGTTCCTAGTGAGCACTTTGCCAGGAACTTGGACTCTGAGCTGCTCCACAGAGGAACAGAGCTGTGGAGCTGAGCCAAGAAATCTGATGGATGCACACCCCAAACAGATCCTTTGTCCATCCTTGGTACCTGCTTCTGAAAGTGTCCCATTGCTGGGAATGAGGGTGGCAGTTGCTCTTGGTGCGCACTCTTGGGTCATGTCAATCTGGACTCCAAGGCAGAAAATGAAGGGGAAAAGGCAGGGGGAGCTTGAGAATGTGGAATTCAAGACTTTGAGAAGAAGGAAGCACCACTTTTCTCATGGCTAGCCTCCCCAAGCACTCAGACAGGCCCTGAGAATATCCAAGATACACAGGTGTCATGTGGGGACATGAGAGAGGAGCTCTCAAGAGTCAGACACCACGGAGAGGACACCAGCTAGAGAATAGGTATATCGAAAAGAGGCAGGCTCACTTCCAAATAGCCCCCTCAGAAGGGATTGGGCCCAGACCTGCTCAAAAGGAGGGTTTCCAGAAGTGGTTGTTCAGATTGACTTCCACAAACTGCTCTGGGCATGCATAAGGATACCTTCAGTGAGGGTCGCATTTGTTGGGTGTCTCTGGTGAATAAAGAGGTGTTTGCAAAGAAATGGTCTGTTGCCTTGGATGTGTAAAGGGAGGTAAACTTGGCACATGGAACCTATGGGCCAACTCATCCTCTTCACCACCGCAACCTGTTTTTCACCTCCATTTCATCCTGGCGCAGACAACAATGTTGGTATGAAGGAGGAACAGCAAGATGCATCTACCTGCTTTCTTATGGGCTGTAGCAACAAGGAGATGGAGGGTTAGTAATAGTCAGTAACAGTTCCAGTGAGAAGCTAGAGAGTGCCTTGCCCAAGAACCCCAAAATACTCAGAGCCAGATTTCTCTGCACCTCTCAGACTAATACGCTGATCTATATTTAGCCCTCCACTGCATCTCACACTTCTCCAAATGATGTGACATAATTCTCAATAGCTTAGTGTATCAAAACAAGCATTTAAATACATATTTTCAGATGGTGATACTGTTTCAATATGCCTGCTGAGAGGAATTAAAAATAATAATTTGGCAATTAATGTGGAAACAGAATATAATGTAATTATGGATAGGAACATGTGAAAATGGAACAGACTGGAAATCACTAGCTTTGCATATTCCTAGTCTAGCAAGTAGTTTAAATAGAGCTAGGAAGGTAGCCAAAGAGTCTGGGAAATAGGCAACAAACAAAATAGGAAGAGAAACACTTGAAGAGGACCTGAAGAGTTTTACAGAACAGGCCAGAAGCAAAGTGCTTTGTTTCTGTTTTTCTCTGTCTCAATTTTTATAGTAGTGATGGTGAACCTCTGGTCCTCCAGACGTTGATAGACTAAAACTCCAATCATCCTTGACAACTGGCTGCACTGATTAGGCCAATATTAAAAACATAGAAACAGAGCAAGTCAGAAGGGGTGTCCTGGGTCATCTAGTCTGATCCCCAGCTCCAGCTGGCTTCGCTCACGACATGCCCACCATGTGCATATTGGAAGGGCCAAAATAGCCCTTCCCCGGTTATCAAGCTTAGAATGTTGGAGCACCAATAGACAGCAAGACCAGATCAGATGGCCCTTAATAGTGATTTACTCTTGCATAGTGATTTATTGCAAGAAATGTGTACTTAGAAATGGACCAAAAAGAAAAACCCAGAAGTAGCATTATTAGTCTATACTAAGGATCTACTTTTAAACAGACTGTTGTGCATTTGCAGGCTGAATGAGTTCACATATCACAATAATTAACACTAGATGCTTTCCACAATGCATGGTTTTTTGCCTAGATGTACCTGATCGATTATTGAGTGGTTTCTACACTAGGATGGTTTCTACCCTCCTTGCTTAGTCCTTTTGCTGTGGGCATGTACCCCATTAGCCTAAAATTCAATCCCATGCTAGATGGCTGGGGCAGCTCCTGCAGCTGCCACTCTTTCCAGGGACCCTGTGGTAGCTGCATACCAAGACCATGGAAACCAACAACCAGATCAACCATGGCGAACTATCGTGAACTATGGAAACCATGGAACAAACTATCATTTCTTATTGTGGTCCCTAAAAAACAAATATACCATGCTGAAATAGCATGATAGGATTTGAATAACATAACAGACCATGCTGCACAAGAAGCCATTGTGGCTTGTCATGTTATACAAACTTGCCCACTGAGACATGTAGGGATGTTTGAAGAACCCATTTTGGGGGTAGGAATCTATCAGATTTCCTGGGCTCAGCTCCTTGGCTTCCAGTCTGATATGAAGTAGCCATGAGTCCACATTCCTGGTGCAAGTGTCCAACATTCACACTGCACTCTCCAGTAATGGGGGCTGTGTACTGTTCAGACCATATGCAGCAGCCTTGGTTTGTGCTCCTGCACTTGATGCAAAAGAGGGTTGTTTGTGCAGTGCTTGCCAGGAATGGAACTCTACATGAATGCTGCACAACCAGTGTTTCTCTTCCATGCCATGTAGGATCACAGAATAGTCAAATTGGAAAGGTCCTGTAAGGCCATCAGGACCAACTCAATCCTTTGTTTGCACTGCTGCAAGCTGGTTGTGCACCCTTCGTCCTGCAAGCATTCACAGACTTCCTCTCTGCTTGGCTCACTTTCCAAGAAATGAGGGCCAAGCATAAGAGAAAGTCCAAGCATGTTAGAGGGACAGATTCCATGGAGCTTTGGGACACCCCTAGTGCCATGTACTGGAGAAAAATCTGGCCAAAGATGGTGAGCTATTGTTTATATGCAGGGTAAAAGAATTAACACCTACCCACCTGCAGCTGAAGTGTTATCAGGAGACATAGGAAAAAGTTGGCTACCTATTATATTAACTGTCCTGCACTGAACTAAAGTATGGTGCCACTATTTGGCAAAAGAAAGACAATCCTGGGAACTGTCATAAAAAGAGAGCTCTACAGTTAAGAAACAAACCCAGAACCAGACTGTGTGAATACTACTACAGGTTATTGGTATTGGTATTGCAATCATGCTGTGATTTAATTTCTTCACTTGCAAGTAGTAGTTACTATTATCTTAATACATGTTATGGCTAACTGCCATCGACTGTTTAAATTTACATTTTATTAATTTTAGTACATACTTGTCAAAGCAATCAAAGCAGTTGTTGGATGTTTAAAAGACTGATAAGACCAAAAGCATTTTTACAGAAGCCTGAAATGTTGAGACCTGTGTTAGGGTAAGGAGGAAGGAGAAGCCAGGAGATGTAACAGTGCCAAAAAAGTGTATATGATTATTAAAGGGGGTTGGATTCTGTAACATTTTGCAGTTAGTCTAAGGAAAAAGTCTGACTCTTCTGAGGAAAAGTTCAGTTAAATTTTCTGCATGCAGCCATTTTAATAATATATATGAGCCTCCAAGACCTGTTTTGAGACTTGTTTAATGAATGCCTGCAATGCATTTAGGATTCCTGAAAGAGATGGCACTAAATAAATTCAAAGTTTCATTATTATTTTATCATCTTGTGCTTCTAAGAAAAAGGTGATGTATTTACATGAGTGGCTTTTACAAATGCAGTGATAATGGAAGTGTGAAAAAATGAATGTGGAGTAATATCCCTACACATTAATATATCATGTGCCAGAAGTTAATTTTGAAAGGATTCTAGAAAGATTTGTATTAATAAAGAGCATATTGATGGGGAAAATAGGCTCTGCAAATATACATAGTGCCCTGATCTTTGTTGCATCAATTGGTAATAAGGCTTAGTTTATCAAAGCCTTCGGTGGCACATGTCCCAGTAATTTCAGTAGTGAAAGTAGCATCAGAACTTACTGCGAATTGGACTGTAAGGGATCACTTTCTTTTTAAAAAATAAATAATTAAGAATTCATCATGAAGCAGAATAATGTTAAATACGTGCAGAAGCAGCTTCTGCAAAACAATTATTGCATGAGGGAAGAAGATGGCACAGAGCTCAATATTGGGTTTACAGTGCTACAAAATTTGCAAAATACAAGTTGCCACTTCCTGACTCTGAGAAGTTCCTTGTTTGCTTAGGAGCTTCTGTGTAGGAGTTAATCACTACTCAGAAGCATTGTAAGAATGTGCTGCTGCTTATGAATGGCAAGAATGTGCTAATCCCTGCTAAGTGACACAAAAGGTCTGGGGAACTGAAGGATCCATGAAGGGTGGCAAAACCTATTGTTCCAAAAGAAGCCAGACAAAACCTCTCCATTTAGAGAGGCTGTTAAGCATTAAGCATGCTGTACCTTGAAGCTTTTATCAACAGGTCCCGGGGGCTGGTACAGGAGACAGCCCTGATGGCCACATGATAAGGCTGTGGGAGCTGCACATGGGTACACATGCACACACCACTTGCATGCACCACCCACCCACACCAGCCCCAGCAGCTACAATATTTGTTCCACGTCACAATATCACGGTCTTGCACCCTATGCAATGGCTAAACAAAGAGGAAAAGACACTCTAGAAATGGGCTCTGTGTCTCCAATTTTGCCCTTGTTGATAGAGCATTTTCAGAGCTTCAGCAGCAGCTGTCAGAAACCTTCAAGCACTGCTTCCTAGGATGCTCCAGGAAAGAGGCTTCTATGGCAGGAATCCCTGCGGGGGCAGATGCTGACAGTCGGGGGTGCCAGATAAGGTGGAGAGGGCAATAACAGCCCACAGGTAGCACTTTTTGCACCTGGGGGCAGAAGGGTCTGTGCAGGCTGTATAATGTAAATCAGCTCACCCTTGTACACTCACCCTGTCACCTCAAGGCCTGTGGAGACTTTTACGTGATGAATGCCAAAAAAATCCCCAGACAACTACCAGGTCACTGCTTCCTGCCTGTGGAGTTTAACACTAAGTTACTAAAACCGCATAGCAGGGAATTTTCCCATCCAATGTCATTTTTAAATGCTCAGGGATGGGAAGATGCTTACCCTATCCTCATGTTCCAGCATCCTGGATGATAAGCAAGGAACTAATGCTATATTTTGGCAGTCATGTGGAGAACATGAAAAACAGGGTCAAGAAACCTGTCCTTACCCTAATTTCAACCAGAGCCTTCTCTAGTTTGTGACTTGATAGTCCTAATTCTGTTTTCAGGGATATCTAATTTTTCCCCCAGCTTGCAAGAATTCTTATTATGTGAAATGTTTTTGTCTTTCATTTTAGAGTAATTTATTTGCACAACCCAGCCTTATTTGCAGACAGATGGTTCTGCTTGTCATAAACCATTTCAAATATACTGTTTTGTGTGCATCAGGTGGCTGTCAACTTTGGGTATCTGTAAACACTTTTCCACAGGTGTTGAAGGTTAAATTTCCAACATACTAAGGCACTCAAGTTTTGCCGATCATGAGAAAATGACAAGAAATGCTGGACTACTTCCAACTTTTTGCAGAATATTTTAGAATTATACTGCACATAGAAAGAATTCATTGGGTAGAGCAAACTTGAAAAAAATACCACAAAGAAATTATTCTTCCTAGTGACCTCTTTTCAAATTTCTACCATAAGTGAATTCCATGCACAGCTCCCATGTGGAAGTCCTGGTTCATGTGGACAGCACTTCTTTTCTAGGGATGTGAATTCAGTTTGGATGATGCCCAAATACTGAACTGAGGTGAGTTGCTTTAGAGACATTCTGTTCTCCTGCCATTCAAAAAGGGTTTTGTCTAAAACTGCCCAAAGGAAAGCAAGTTATTCCCGAATCGCTGATCTCCATTGGAAGGGTGATTTTGCATGGTTTCTTAACTGATGCATTTCTGATCCTTCCCCAGTCTTTTCATAAAAGGAAAATGCTGATGGACAATGTTGGGGAAAAGGAGAGAGCTGGAGTTCTGTGAGTGACATAAATACTTTTCACCTGGGAAGAACTTTACCAGTACTCTCCAATTACAGTGCATTTGGGAGGAACACTGAAATAACTTTGCAAAAGTTTTTCCTGTGTTTTCAGTAGATGTTTGCAAGTACACTCTCCCTTGAAATGGCAGTGTTGAAAGAGTTCTTGTTGGTTGTGTTTTGCTTGGTTGACCTTGTTTCTCCACTCCAGATCAATTATTCTCTGAAATCCTTTCCTAAACCTCAATCCCCTATATCTTAATTCTTCTTTACTCTTGTTGGATCTATCTTGAGTATTCATTCTCTGTCATGCAATTCTATCCCTTTCATTTTCACTCCACTGCTTTCTGACCCTTCTTGTATTTAAGTTGAGTGTTAAATAGTTGTAGCTTTGAGTGTCTCTGAGTAATAGCCTGGTCGGTTTCTGGCTGTCATCCTCATCCTTGGACTCCATGGGAAAGTCCCCTCTAGCCTTCCGTGATCCATATCCATGAAGGAGTATAAGACAGAATCAGTTACAGCCCTTTTAAAAGCTACAGGCAGTAGTTTTGGGAGTGGGGACCCACTTGAAGCTTGGTCCATATCATCCTTCTCAAGGCTTCTAATGAATCCAGCCCTGTTCCAGTACATCTTTTTATTTACTTCCCCATTTATTTGTCTCAAATACTCCCAATAGCAAATGTTTTCTGGGAAGATTGCAAAAAGCGACTAGAATAGAAATATTGCAAATGGCAACAATTCATACAGCTATCAGCTTTCATGGGAGCTATCCAGGGTCCTAATGCTGCTTACAGGAATTTGCTCTGGTTATACCAGTGACTTATAGAAAGCCTTCAGATTTCATCACATGCTAAGTGATGAAAATCATTCCAGTGATTTATTTCCTCATTAAAGACAATAGGAAAAATCCATTATTTAAAATCTGAAGTGGATCTTGTCCAAAGTGAAGCTCCTGTCTCCATCTGAAGCACCAAGGTAGTTCCAAAGTACTTTTCTTTTCTGTGTATGATCCTTCTAGGGATGTTGGAGAAACCTGCAGTGGACTCAGCTCAGTTCAAATGTATATGAATCCACCCAACAGCAAGCCAAGTGTTCGCAATTGGTATAGATTCTATGGGCCCATGGAGAATTTTTTTCCTGTACTTTCATAATGTTATTCAAATTTAGACCAATTAAAAAAACAAAACAAAATTTACATTTTTCTCATAGGCTAACTCATGAAAATATTCATTTGCATGGAATTTGCATATGTTGGAGGGATTTGCATATTTCTGGTCAAAATCCAGTGAGTGGACAATGCCATGAAAAGTGTCTGATGATCTGCAAAATATGGGTGGAATGTCCTTACATTCCTACACCCTGCTTTCTTTGGCTGCTTACAGCTAAGAACTCACCTCAATTGTCATGCTCTCCCAGCAGTGATTGCATGTGAGTTACCACAGAATGAGCTGTAAGAGGCTCTAGAATGATTACAGCACAGCTCTTTCTCACATCATTCAGGGACCACATGGAGCTCCAGAGCAAGTTCTAAGCTCACGGCTGGAAACCACTCAGCAACTCTTCCGTATGTCAGTATCTCCCTTTGCAGAAATTGCATAGGCTTCCACCCTGCCAACAAAGTAAGAAGGGGTCACTGGGATCACTGAGTGTTACTCATTTAAATCCTCTTTTAATTTGTGAAGTTCGACTACAAGCTTTCACCTCAGTTGTAGACCAGAATGGTAACTGTGTATAGGAAATTATGACATTCTTCTGTACAGTAGTATCTGCACCTTCCTGCAAGTGTTCTATTTTGTTGAAAATTATATGTGACAATGCCAATTTTTTTTTACTGCTTCACCACTCCCCTCTAATGGATTAGGACAGGCACCAAAGACAAGGCCTCTCTGTGAGTTTTCACCTGTAACGGCTGTAATGGCAACATTATGGCTGCTACAAGGATGTCCTCAAAAAAGCCTCCCAGGGGAAATAAGGCAGGGACAGGGATGGCTCATGTATGGGCTTTGTGAGTCCCCCATCTATCCTTGTTGTCTCAAGAAACAAGAAAATCATGGGGAGAAAAGGGACTCACCATGCAATGGCCCTCTCCAGAGCTGGCCCCAAATTGTTTTGTTACCCAAGGCAACACCCCTCCCCGATTCATAATGGTAAAAGTATAGCCATAACCTGAATGCTTCACAATATGCCAGCCCTTAACAGTATTCTTCAAACTGCTCTCTGAGGTGAGCTGCCTCACCCACCTCAAAGTAGGGCCAGCCCTGGATGTTTGGGGTTGGGCCAGAATAATTCATCACAGGGAAACCTGAGGAGTGGCATCCCTGTGGCAACTGCAGTGTGTAATCTTACACACTTGCTAAGGAATAAGCTGGTCACAATGGGTTGGATCTGGCCTTTCTCATGCTTACAGTAGAGCCATTGAAATTAGTTGCACTTAAGTTGGTTAAGAGGTGAACATACACAAGACTGTGCTGCTAGCATAGAATAGCAGCTTCAGTCTTCTCCATTAAAATTTTGCATGCATTGCTCAGCAGTGTACACATCCTAATACCATAGCATGCCACTGCCCAGAGCAGCATGTTGTTGGTTCTAATAATCCTCTTCCACTGCTCTTCTTAATACCATCATTCCCTCCCTTTTCAGTGGCTTTTTGACATCTTCCTTTGCTTTTTCACTTGCCTTTGCTGCTATACAGTAGTATCTCTCAATCAAAGAGAGACAGATAGGTCCTTTTGCAAGCAGAAAGCAAGAAGCCCAAATGGAACAGTGTCCAATTTGTCTTCTGTCTGAATGTAGAACAGGCTCTATCATCCAGGCTGTCAAGGGAAGTTGAAGGATGAAAGTGCTGATAGGTTTATCATAGATTCCCATCTCTCTGAGAGCTAAATGAAAACATAAAGTTCCTGCATTGGGTGAGTACATACTGATAGTATGTTACTGCTGCCAATATGGGATTGAGATGTTCACAAAACTGCCAGTGGTCTTTTCTCTTGAACAAACCAAAACAACAAAGAACTGGGCCTTTTAAAGGTAAAGATTTTGAGAAATTGCACTGCATATCACAATGAACTTAGGTCTTTCAATTAAACTTTCACAGGGTAGTATTAAAGATTACCTGCCTTTATCAAGTCTTTATCTACCTGCTAGGTGATGACAAACCATGTAAGCCACCTTGAGTTCCTTGCACAGGAAAAAGTTGGGGCATGAATGTAATGTAATAATTATAATGATTAAAATAGGATTATTCTCCTCAGAGAATATAGCCTATGTTATAAAAATAGTATAGGCATGAAAAGCAGCGAAATGCCATGCAGCAATTATTATTATTATTACATTACATTTCTATACCACCTGTTGAAGAAGCTCTCTGGGCAGTTCACAACATTTAAGTCACCCATCCAGATTTCAGCCAGGCCCAACCCTGCTTAGCTTTCAATATTAGGCAGAATCAGATACTTCTGCATAGTACTTCTGGCACCGTTGTTACTTGTTTTTCAGAGCCAGGCTAAGACCTTTTTATTTTAACAATATTTTAATAACTTTTAATATTAGCTATATATGTTTTAATCTGCAGCCAGGGTGGATCTGGAATTTATTTGTATTGTGTTTTATACTACTATTCTTATTTATTTATGTAAGCCGTCCTGAGGCTCTGCGAAAGGACAGCATATAAATATTCTAAATAAATACAGAAGCTACTTACATGGCCTTTTTGCAATGATCAAAGCATCTCATGTATGCAGGCCATGCAAATCCCTTGAAAGGTAGGTCAGTACTGCTACCTCCATTTTGCATACAGCAGATCTGTGGAGTTGTGATTTGGGTATCATCATTTCATACTTGAGGTGGGATTTGAACTGATGACTTCCATCGCACAGCACACACACTCAGCCATAACATTAACAGATAACACATGAGATAGAGTATTTGCTGTTCTTCTAAGGAGTAGGTCCCTTCTAAGGCATTGTTTCCTTCTTCCTGAGATGAATGTCCTCCTTCCCCAAGTCACCTGTTTTCTGTTACAACAGAGACTCTCTCACCCAGGAATTAGGACACTGCTAGTTGGTCCCCAAAAGTCTTGTCAGTCAACCTTTCTATCTCTCTGACCATCTCCAGGTCACTAATTTTGGCTTCAAGGGTGAGGCCAGGAGCTCATTACACCAAGCACACACCCACAACTTCTATTCAGCTGGGAGATACTAATACATGTGTCACTCACTACAATACACTGGATAGCCCCCATACCCCTGCTAGCTATTTGGATGACCCAACAGAACCTGCCAGCCTCACCTCTAGGCCTCACCCTTTTTCCCCTGAGGCTAAAAGAGGGCAACAACTTTACCGGGTTATTGTTGTGGGGATAAGATTGAGAGCAGGATGAAGTGTAAGCTGCTTTGAGCTCTTAAAAAAAAGAAATAATAATTACTACTCCCCTTGATTTGGAAGATCCAAAAGCTTTTTCACATATGCTCGACCATGTTGCTTTAAGTTCAATTATCCCCTCCTTTTCTGATGGGTCTCCTGTAAAAATAGATCTGCTTTTTCTTGATTTATCATCACTTCAATTTGTTTCCTTTTGACTACATGCCCTAGGGCCTAGACCTTTAACATCCAAAGATATTAATCTCATATTTTAACCATATCCTCTTGCATCGTAATTGGCCATTAGTGCAGCTTCTACACATATATACAAAGAAAGAGATCATTTCCCCCCTCTATAACCTCCACCCCTACTTTCCCTTCACCCCAACACATATCAAATATCACTCTCTCTTCCTCCAAGGAGACTACCCCAGGCTTTTAAAAATAGAGTGTGTTTCTATGTGTTTGTCTGTATATGCACGTAAGAATGGAGACTTGACAAGTAGGGCAGAAGACCCATATCAACAGCGAGGTAACCCTGTGCAGGTTTGGATATACCCTCCTGACTGTTTGCATGTGGCTTCTGACATGCTTGCCCAGAGTCAAATCAGATGTCCGGCTGAGAGTCCCCAGCCATCTCATAGGCAGAGCCTCTCCTGAGCTGAGTCTTTCTCTTCAGTGTAAGAATCAAAACAAGTCCTACTTCAGATGCTCAAGTGTTCAGATTGCATCACTTCAGAGCAGAAATGGAGGGTGGTATGACTGAATGTTCCCTTGTCTAAAAATGAGTGTCACAGTGAAACTTCCTAGCCTGACTGGCATGCTAGATTTTATACTGTTTTTTACCCCCATGAGGAAGTATTTAAATATAAACCCCCTGACTACCTCCATCTGTATGTTTTTACTGCATGACCTGATATTTGTTTAGACTGGTCTCAGATTTCTCAGTATACCCAATAGTTCCATAATGCAATGCTGCAGAGAGAATTCTGTTTTAACAAAGCCATGTTTTTATTCTTAGGATTATATGTGCCAGATTGCTACCTAAACACTTTCAGTGCATATGTTCTAAATGTCATTTTACTCTTCTACCTTTATTGCAGCAGAATTCACAAAATGCGTAGCATTTAGACTAATACTGTTAGGTGTTAAGTGATGTTTGATGCTGCTGGGGGCCAGGTTGTGCACATCTTGCAATTTAAAGAAAAAAGCTTGCCGACCTACAGTAATTTGCATGGCATATGCTTTGTGTGCAGATTTTTCTGAGTTAAATTACCCCACTTAGCTTTAAATGCGGAAGCAAAGGATCAATCCACAGCTGGTGAGGATGATTGTGGCATTTGCAGACAATGTGGCTGAAAAGAAAAGAACACCTTGCAGGAGCTCATCATTCTGCTAAGCCCTACCATATTTTTACCAAGGGCTGATGCTCACTTTATATTTTGTACTGAGATGCAAAGAGCTATTGTAGCTAGTCTGGTTAAATGTGAATCCAGGCATGTGGGATTAAAAAAAGAATCTTACCCATGGGGTCTACATAGGTGGCATCATATTTCATCCATGCCTTAGCCACTTAACTATGCAAACTGTCTGAAATTCATTGCAGACATCCTTCAATCAGCAAGTGATCATCTTGGTTGGATACAGTCCTTCAGCCAACAAATGAAAACTATAACATAACACATAGCTTGAAAAATAGGCTGTGTTCTTTTTGCTGCTGCTGTCTCCACAGGGCTTCCTTTTGTCGAGTTCAAAGGGTGTGCTTTTGCAAAATGTATTAGATGCTTCCTTAGCAGTAAAACATTCATAGTCAGATGTTCTTGTGATCAACCAGAACAATATAATTGACCTGAAGAAGTCTCTGGAAAAAAATAACTTTTTAATCATTTGCTTAGTCAACAGCTTACTTTACATGCAGCAGGTCCAAGGTTCAGTCCCTGGTATCACTATGTAGGGTTGGAAACATTCCTTCCAGAGGCATTGGGGGAGCCAATGTCAACAGTACTGATCTAAATGGACCATTGATCTCACTCTGCAGCTTCCAAGGGCAAAGAAAATTACTCGATTATTGCAGAGTTATCCTTAGGCTTGGACCTTCTTGCTGGAAATTAATAGGTCTGTGTGTTCAGTAATTTGGTGCATTATGGGACTCCAGCTGGGTACTTCTGACCTGAATAACTGCAGCTGCTCATTAAGAGTAGATAACGATAGACAATTCCATCCTGGGCATTTATAGATCAGTGGATAATTCTGCTCTGGAAAGTCAGGTGACACCAGAGAACCAATCTGCTGCCACTAGCTGATATAAAACCTACTAGATCCACTGCCTTCTCTCAGTCAGGGAAACTTGCTTTCACACTGATTTTGGCTGCCTGATATCCATTTGTTTTCTGGTTACGGAAAATAATGCTACACTGAAAGCTAATCCATTTACTAAGCAACCTATATGACAAGCAGCTTCGTTCGGCCATTATAGAACAGCAAGAGCTCCCTTCAGAAGCTTTCCTTATATTGTGGAAGGTTGTAGAGACTGAAGCATCTTACTCCTCTTGTAAACAACAATCTATGTCAACATTTAAAAAACCAACACAATTGTCTGAAAGGAATTGTTGTTTGGATGAGTTGTCTCCTGCTATTGTAGCTAAATCACCTTTGCAGCTGGGAAGAGAATAAACAGGGCACGCTAGCTTACTAACTAGGAAAACAATGTTTCTGAAACTTTATTTTGCTAATTCAGAAAAGTTTGGAGCAGCAGCCTTTTTAGGAGGATTCATTACACCATTCTGTTTCCTTAGTGGAAACCATTTATTTTTCTCATTTTGGTTCTAAATTCATGTTGATTCATTGCACTTATCTTCTTTATGGTGTTAGATTTCTCAGCTTTGTACATCAGCCACCTTGTGAGAATGTTTATCAATTAGCCTGATTCCCTTTTTTAAAACCACCAACTGAAACTTGAACTATGAAACAATTAATCTAGCTGTTCATTAATTATAACTTACATTGGAGCAGAAATTTGATATTCAGACTTGAATAAAAGAAAATCCATATACAAAGGGCATTAACTTCTTTAGATACATGTGACCTTAGCACAGGGATGCTATGGTCAAGCAGGGTACAATGAACTGAGAGTACACTTCAGTGTTACTGGGTAATATTTGCTGTGCTCAAAATAAAGCAGAGTTCACTGGTAGACTTCTTTTGCACATACTCAGGTGAAATGAAAGGGAGCTATTTAATGCACATATTTATGTATCTGAAGTGAAACTGCTGACATGTTCATCTGAATATTACAATTTATTACAGTGACTGTTAATGGTTTGGATGGAGACTATGGCAGTCACAGTATGCATATTCAGAATAATACATATACACGTATGTATGTTGCTGTATGCTGTACATACAGCAGTACATTCCATGTCTCAGAATAAATACCATTGCAAATAGAACAGTAAGTTAAAATAACCGGCAAGGACTATTGAAGTGATAGATGCATTTAATTTATCAGCAAATAATCAGCTGCATTCATGGAATTCATTCATATCAATTCAAAACATGAGATGCTGGATAAGTCTGAAAAATCAGCTCTTATCCCCTTTACAGGAAATTGTGTTGTTCTGAAGTTGTTGACTTGCCTGGTCTTGGGATTCTTGTTGATTCCAAAGGTGTGAGTTTCATGCACTATAGAATCTGAGAATTCATTTTCAACCTTCCATTACAGACCTTGTTTGTTAAACCATGGATCAAATTAACATCAGATCGGATTAAAGAGGAATGTATGTCTTCCAAGCTCATGGGACTGTTGTGCCTTCACAGCTACTCTTCAATGAGAATTCAAGAATTTATAAATAATAGAGAAATTGACAAGGCTGAAAGAACAGACATAATACGTCAGTATTTTACAATTCCACAAATAAGTTACCATCTCCTGACAGGGGATGCTTTCAGTGCACCACTGTCCTATCCAAATGAATCATTCAGAAACTAGATTTTGCTTTGCTAAAATTGCCCCAACAAAAAAGTCCTTTCAAATAAAGAATAAATGAAATCTTATGATTTAGTGTATAATTAAAACAAATATTAGACTTGAGAAGGTTTGAGTCACCAAGCATTTGATGACAATTTTGTAGCTTGGATTTGCACACGATACATACAACAAAACATATGAATTTTAAAAAGGCCCTCTTTTCCCATCTGTTGCATGGCACACATCTGAAATGGAATATTTTGAGCAGCATAGGCACAAAGTCAAAAAGCAAATACTGCTTTCAAAATTCAGTGCTCCAGGACTCGTTACATCTCTTCAGGATAGCTCTTGAAATTATGCTACTTGAATTTTGAAAGATTTGGCTGAAAATAGGCACAAAGCATTCTGAATGTTTTTAACAGTAGCTCCAGCAAAAACAGCAGCTAAATCGAAAAGTCATGGATCACCTCTGTTTTGGTGGGCATCCTTAAGCATTTGATCAATCACTGCAACAGTAAGGCTAACTTACTTATTTAAGGTTTCATTAAGCAAAAGTAACATCAGTGACTTTCAAGTCAAGGAGGAATTTTTGTAGTGGATCTTTGGCAAGCCTCAGAAAACATCTTTATTCTTATGAAATAATTTTATTCATTGGGAATGTTCTGTCTGATGGTGTGTGTTATGTTGAAATAAATATTAAAAGATGTTTCTTGAAGCAAAACAAATGTGCTGCTGTGTTAAGCCAAGCACTGCACGCCATGACACATGGGATACTTTAAGCAACAGTTCTTACTATCAGAAGGGAAGATCCTGCCATAAATGTACATGAATGCAAACCATGTTATAATTGCTTCTACAAATGGTAGGCAGCACCAGTGTGAAGAAAACCAGAAGGAAGAGGCTTTGACAAACCCTAGGAGAGAGGTTGGAAGCCTGTTGTTCTTCAGATGTTTTGCATTTTGACTCCCATAATTTATTTACTCCATTTCCTAACCACCTTTCAAGATTCTTCAAAGCAATTTACAGTATAAAACACACCATTCCGTAGCAGTATAATGAATGAATGCAATCATCAAGTGGTTTTAAGCAAATGGAAGAGTGAATTAAACCAAATACAAAACTCACACAGCAAAAAATTATGAGTTTAAAAGTTTATCTCATAGATATAATGGAATATATATATATATATATATATATATATTAAAACATGTCAGTTAAAAGCAAAATAAAATGTGTTCTTAATTTTCTGCTCATTCACCCTCATCCTTCATCTAATCACTTCAGGAATTACATGGTCTCCCAGCAAATAGTACATGAAAAGCAAGGTCAGAGCTGTGTATCATGTACAAATGGTGGCACTGCAGCCCAAACCTCTGGGTAATTTCTCCAGCAGTTTCATGCACATGTTAAATAGCATGGGGACAAAAGAGAATTGTATCCTACAGGCCAAAAGCCACAAAGCTGAGCATAAGTCTCCCAGCACCATCTTATGAAATGTTATTGCCAGGTAGGACCACAGAAATGTCCCTTAGGCCCAACGCAGCCAAGAAATTCAAAAGGATACCAAAATCAATAGTATCTGACACTGCTGAGAGGTCCAGGAAAACTAATGGCGTTGTACTCTCCCTCCCTGTTCATCAACATAAGTCATCACTAGGGAAATGCTTTCCAAGACTACCTGGATTTAATAAACTACTCACTCCACAATCATGGCCAGGAATGGAAGATCAGATGCAGGGTAGTAATTATCAAATACTTCTGAATCTTGTTTGTTTGTTTGTTTTTTCCAATAGAAGCTTAGCCACAACATTCTTTAGGTCAGGAGGCACAATTCCATCCTTCAAAGAAGCAGATAAGTGTGCATGTATTTCATTTTCATATCTAGACAGCATACTAAAAAGCAGAGACATCACCCTGCCAACAAAAGTGTATATAGTCAAGGCTATGGTTTTCCCAGTTGCAGTGAATGGCTGTGAAAGTTGGACCATAAGGAAGGCTGAGCCCCAAAGAATTGAGGCCTTTGAATTGTGGTGCGGGAGGAGACTCCTGCGAGTCCCTTGGACCACAAGGTGATCAAACTGGTCAGTCCTAGAGAAGATCAACCCTGACTGCTCTTTAGAAGGCCAGATACTGAAGATGAAACTCAAATACTTTGGCCACCTAATGGGAAGGAAGGACTCACTGGAGAAGAGCCTAATGCTGGAAACAATAGATGGCAAAAGAAGAAGGGGACAGCAGAGAATGAGGTGGCTAGATGGAATCACTGAAGCAGTCGGCGTGAGCTTGAGTGGACTCCGGGGGATGGGGGAGGGCAGGAAGGCCTGGAGGAATGTTGTCCATGGGGTCGCAATGGGTCGGACATGACTTCGCAACTAGCAAGCAAGCATTTCATTTTTATACCACCCCAATAGCCAAGGTACTCTGGGAGGGTAACAAAGTTAAAACTCAGAGAGACAAACACAAATTAACCTTAAAAAAATTAAAACAACAAAACAATATAGCAACTGCAATTGAATCAGCATAGAGGCACCAGTACAGAATCAAGTGTAGTATTAAAAGTAAAGATTAAAAGCTCAATGGTTAAAATGCTGGAAAAATGAAAAGTTCTTCACCTGGCACTGAGAAGTACACAAGATAGGTGCCAGGCACAGCTCTTGGGGAGATCATTCCGCACCAGACCACAACTGAATAGGCCTCCGTCCTGGTAGCCACCTGCCTCACTTCCTTTGGAAGGGGCTCGTGGAGAAGGATCCCCAAAGATAGCCCCATGGTTTGGGTAGTACATATGGAAGAGGGGATCTTTCAGCCATTTATGGATGTGAATGTTTGTACTTTGAATCATGTGATTTCTGAGATTCAAGTCCCCAGCCCTGCCGGCATTTAAATGCCAAGATTAGCACAGATTTAGGGTACAAATGAGGGGTCAGTCCTACAAGAATCCTCCAGTTGCTAAAGCTGGTCATAACAGGACCAGAAGTTGTCCTAGCCACGACTTCAGCTCTGACAGTAATAATAAACATTGTCCATGCTTGATGGAAGTTGTAGTCCCAAACACCTGGATGGTGGCAGTGTGACTATCCCAGTCTTGAAAATGTTTTATTATGAAAGACATAATGTAACCCAATGCATTCCAGGTTAAAATTCTTCACAGGCAGCTATGGGAGCATCCATCCATACCAAGATTGAGTGGCAGGGGATTTCTGTAAGAGTAACAGATGTATCAATTAGTTTGGAATGAACTAATAACTAATTTCAATAAAACATAATCTTAATTTTTTAAAAAATTGAAACTTTAATATTAGAAAATATGCCTCCTTTTTTCTACTTCATTTCTAAACTTAAGAGAATCTAAAATATATAAAAGAGCTATGACCAGTGTTAAAAGGCATTACATCCTATAGACCACTTCTATTCATTTATTCCTTCATAATAAACTCTTCCTCAGGGCTGGTTGTGGGTGTTCCCTTCCATGAGTCCTCTGCTTGGATCCCTTGACAATTCAAAATATGGAGTTTTTTTCTAGCTCTCTCATGACTGCCCAGCTCTTGTGTTCCCAACAAACATGCTGTCTGCAAGTTTTGGGTCCCACAGCTGCCATCAAAATGTCTCTGTTTATAAGCTGTCTTTGCAAAATATCAAATTCACCCGCTGGCCTCCTTCTGCAGATCCCAGCTGCCCTGTGTGCTGCAGCCAAATGACCTACTGGTCAGCCATCACAACTGGCTCCAAGTGATCCCTGCCAATGGGCACTTGATAGCCAGTACAGAAAGATTGCTCCCATGCACATTCAGTGGCACTTCTGACACAAAGAGAACTGCCTGAGTGCAGCTGTTGTACATATTTCAGCAAACTTCAAGGGCATTGCTGTGCTTTGTGCAGTTTTCACAATGCTGACACACATCAAGGGTGTGCGTAGCATGTCCATTGTTACCACAATAGGTTTTATTGCTCATTGTATTCTTCTTCCAAAGAGGACAGATGTCTCTGTGCTTTTCAAATCTGTAGCATAATGCAGAGTTAAATCATAATTTTGCAACGTATGTACAATTAGAAATTCTGTATCACCCTTACAGCTAGCCATCAGGTGTTTTCATATACCTACTGAAGATGCAGTGACTAGGAAATAATTATCAGACCAACATTAAAACTGAAACTCAGGTCTAGCATTTATGTCACACAATGACCAACAATCTGTCCATGGGAACCCGGAAACTGCACCCTCCCACTCACGTTTTTCAGCAACTGGTATGCATAAACCCCTGTACATGAGGAAGCATATAGCCAATATTCTTGCTCTCTATCTCACGTTTGCTCAAGCTCCATTAAGCCAGGAAATTGTGAGCGAAGGCTGATGCCTTCGCAGATGCGCCTCATGATCAGTAAAGATGTGGTGCAATGCCACAGTTTGTGCTTGCCTAAATCTTAACCTCCATGGAGCCCCACTTTACCTTAGTCTTTCAGGCCCAAACCCAGATGGGAAGGATGGAGTGCCCGGGGCAAGCAAGGATGCCCTGTGCTGTCCTGGTCCCAGATTGCCTAATGAAGCCCCTGAGCCCTACCGCGTGCCCCAGGCCCCAGCCCTTCTACCTTCCTCACCTGTGCATTCCATCCCTCCCCATTTCCTGAAAGGATCTATTCCGTAACTGCTGGGCTTATTGCCATTGATTTTATTGGAGCAGGAAATCTTACTGAATTGAACTATAGCTCAGAACTCCTCCAAAACCATAATCGCTTTCCTCAGCGATCCTGAATAAATACATCAGTAGTTTTCACCAAAATTTCCATGAACTACATGTGCTTGTTTAAAATTGGAGTAAAGGGTAAATATTTGAATTTCAACTGCTCTTCACTTTCTATATCTGTGGCATTTTTAATTGGACTGATTTGAAATTCTGCACATTTGCAGTCCTCATACATGCTTTGTGGATGCCAAGTGTAAAGGTGTCAAGTTATTAGCTCAACCCCTGTAAATTTGGAGACTCACAATAGTGGAACCTTCACCTCCACCTCCCCAGTTTTTCGTTGTTTGTGATTTGCCTTAACTAAAAGGGCAGTCCTTTACTCCTTCTGCAATCTCAGAACTGTTGCCTGATTAATATGCACAACCAAGGCTATGCTGTTCTTCACAGTGAAAATGGAGAATCATAAATATTCAGAGCAATTGTACAGTAGCACTTATCAGTTGGTTCAGTGATCAAAATAAAGGTTCCATTTTCAAGCTGCTCCTTGGTTTCAAATACCATCATAACTTTTTGGATCCCTTCTTTTCTAAGTTTGCTCTGTAAGTTAAAAGAAGAAGACATTATCTGCAACTAATTGGAGTAAGAATAATACATGACAAGCAGGGCTGCAGAAGCAGAACTGAAGACAAAAATAAAAGAAAGACCCATACAGTGCCCACAGTCAATGCAGGAATCAACAAACGGTTGGACACAGGGCATTTTTCTTCAATCAGCTAATCTGCAGGGGTGTGATGACATCTTTACTGATGAATTATGTGGAATATTTGTCAAACCTGAGTCTATTACCAACAAGTTTCACAGCCTGATCCTGAGTTCCAGCATTAGGCATTGATGCCCAACCTTCTTTGCCTTCTCCTCACTACTGGATCAGATCTCAGTGTCTGGCAGGATGAACTGAAGCAAACCATCTGGGTTGACATCAGCTGAAGCTCAGATCCATAACCCTCAGGAATATGGACATAGATGCCCTCCTAGCCCCGTGATCAACCTTATCTATCCCACAGATTATACTGTCTGGGTGTTTCTTCTTCTTAAATAGTGCACAATAGATTGCTGTTTTTAAACAGAAAGCATCAAAAGAAAAAAAAAGAGACATTCATTTGTGTTAGCTTGTCTCTCAATGGACCTTGTTTAGCTTTTGGAAACAAATCTATTTGCCACTCTTGCCAAAAGAATTGGGGTTACTGCTAATGTAGTCTGTAAGTTCATACACAAAACCTGTGTGGTTTTACTTTCTCCTGGAATACGCAATGATGATCTTGGCAAATTGTCTCTGTTAACATGCGTACCATGTGATATGCATCATCAGGTGCCAACGCACTTATACAGCCAAGTTGGTACCTTGGGCTGGCAACTTTGGAGCATAAAACTGTGATTCTGACTGATTGCAAATGCAGCCTCTATGCCAGTGCCTTGCAGAATCCAACAGGGCTGTGTAAGTGCTCCAAAGATCATCATGTCTGTTCCCAAATTATCCAGACAATTGCCTGACTTGTGTGATATTGGAGCCACTCCACCTCTGCTCAACTTGGCAACACAAAAATGTTGAGAACTTTAAACATGTTAATTACACTGAGTAAATATGAAACCGTGGTTAGCTGAATTCACTGTACTAGTATAATACTATAATCTACCTAACCAATGAATGAAAGGGCAATTACATGATCAAATAAACTATTTATTTACTCTATAACTTTAAATCACATGTAGGAAAATTGTCGTCCTTGGGTTCTCTCTAGCCCCATGGTGCTCCAACAACTTTTCTTGCTCTCCAATCAGCCATCAGAATGTCAGAAGTGAACAGACTGCTTTTTTCCAGCTGCTTTAGCATTTAAGTGTGTGTGCACGTGCATACATGCGTACACAGGCATCTGTGCAAGGGGGGGTTGAGAATGGGTGTGTATGTATGAGAGAATAAACTTGTGTGCATTTCTCCTGGATCTTTGCACCACCACCCTACCCAACAATAGCTCCACTTGTTTGTGTGGTCCGTTATAACTTCAGCAGGAGCCAATGTGACACCTGAAACTGAAGTTGACCATCCATGGTTTGAATAAGCCCTGGGAATTCCAGCAGTACATGGACTGAGAACTACCAGAAGTACAGGCAGGGTTTCGAAGAGGCAGAGGAACTAGAGATCAAATTGCCAACATATGCTGGATCACAGAGAAAGCTAGGGAGTTCCAGAAAAACATCTACTTCTGCTTCATTGATTATGCCAAAGCCTTTGGTTGTGTGGATCACAACAAATTGTGGCAAGTTCTTAGAGATGGGAGTCCCCGAACATCTTACTTGTCTCTTGGGAAACCTGTACGCGGGTCAAGAACCAATAGTGAGCACTGGAGATGGAACTACTGATTGGTTCAAAATTGGGAAAGGAGTATGGCAAGGCTGTATACTGTGGCCCTGCCTATTTAACTTATATGCAGAGCACATCATGAGAAAGGCGGGGCTAGATGAATCACAAGTTGGAATCAAGATTGCTAGGAGAAATATCAACAACCTCAGATATGCAGATGATACCATTCTAATGGCAGAAAGTAAAGAGGAACTAAAGAGCCTCTTGATGCGGATGAAAAAGGAAAGCACAAAAGGTGGCTTGAAACTCAACATTAAGAAAACTAAGATCATGGCATCCTGTCCTATCACTTCCTGGCAGAGAGATGGGGAAGAAATGGAGGTAGTGACAGATTTTATTTTCCTGGTCTCCAAGATCACTGCAGATGGGGACTGCAACCAAGAAATTAAAAGACGCTTGCTCCTGGGGAGGAAAGCTATGGCAAATCTAGACAGCATACTAAAAAGCAGAGACATCACCCTGCCAACAAAAGTGCGTACAGTCAAGGCTATGCTTTTCCCAGTTGCAATGTATGGCTGTGAAATCTGGACCATAAGGAAGGCTGAGCGCTGAAGGATTGAAACCTTTGAATTGTGGTGCTGGAGGAAACTCCTGTGGGTCCCTTGGACCGCAAGGTGATCAGACTGGTCAGTCCTAGAGGAAATCAACCCTGACTGCTCTTTAGAAGGCCAGATAGTGAAGATGAAACTCAAATACTTTGGCCCCCTAATTAGAAGGAAGGACTCGCTGGAGACGAGCCTAATTCTGGGAACAATAGACAGCAAAAGAAGAAGGGGAGGGCAGAGAATGAGGTGGCTAGATGGAGTCACTGAAGCAGTTGGTGTGAACTTAAGTGGACTCTGGGGGATGGTGGAGGACTGGAAGGCCTGGAGGAATGTTGTCCAGGGGGCTGGATGGGTCGGACATGACCTCGCAACTAACATAAGATATCTTATCTAGATATTGAAATAGAAGCCATGTGGTAGCAGAGCAAATCAAAATATTGTCCAGGTTTCATTGAAGATCCATTACAGAGCAATACAACATTTTCCTGGCCAAGGGTGAGGGTGGTATTGATGACATCTTTTGATTACTTAATAGTACATGACCTTATACTGTTTAAGAGACTCAGCTACAAGGTCAGAAAATCACGTCAATCTTGTAGCTGTTTTTCCATCTCAGAGCACCCTCACCACCCACAGCCAGTGCAGAAAGCATCATGCCAGCTGCATTTCTGAGGTCACAAGAGGAACCTCAGTGACAGAGTTTAGGGACATGGGGTGTGGGAGAGCAATAGGCAGCAAGATATGAACTGTCACCCTCATCTTCTTTCCTTCACTCTGCAAGGCACCAGACTTAGATTATCAACGTTGGCCACATTTTTTCCTTTGGATGCAGATAATCTACGAAGTTCCAAGAGTTAGAAGAATGCAAAGTCAACTGCACCCTTAAAAATCTTTCCTGGATCCCTTGTTGCCTTCCCTGTGTGTACTTAAAAAAACTAATTCTCACCTAGCATAATTGTTTCTCCAAGCTACTTCAGCCCCATTTACTGATAGAAAGTGGCTTCCTTCTGTTTCACACAGACATGGGTAGTGCCATGCAGTCATGGATCACCCAATGAGTTGGATGACTTCACAGTCACAATGCCACATAGCAACTGAGTTTGATGAGAAAATTACATCACTGAGAATAGCTAAGAAAAAACTTTCAAGGCGCATAAATAATCATTGGGAAAAGGAGATATTTTCTTGTATTTCTAAAAATGTTAAAGAAAAAGTTTATAGTTTTGACTCCACTCTGTTTAATACTGATAATTCTGTTATGCCTCTCAACACAAGAGTGTAACTAGCCTCATTTTAATTTCCTCCTATCGTCCGCTTGCTGAGATATGTACAGCAGTTGACCCAAGCTTATAGGTTCATAGTACAGAGATTTAGCATGTCTGGAATTCTTCCTTCCAAGCAATTTCTGAGCCATTTTAGTCACAGTTTGACTATTTTGCTATAAAGCCAATCTTTATCAACAGCTCAAGTCACTGTACCCACTTTTGATGCTATATTATGTTGTCTCAAATCATGCATCTTGTAATGGCATTTTAGAATCCAGGCAAATGATTCCAAATGAATGCATTTTGTTTGGGTATGAATTTATGATGTAAATGCATTTAGCTACAAAACTAAGGTAGGAAATGAGAGCAGCAGAGCAAATATTCTAGGTTGAAATCTGTTTTGTTTTGTTTTGGATTCATTTTGCTAAACTATAGCAGGGGTGACCAGAAGATAGATCTCCGGGTTTGGGGCTTCAGCTCCTAGAAGTCCCTGCCAGCTTTCCTCCAGTGGTCAGGAATTCTGGAAGCTGAACAGTAATATCATCCTAATCCTCAATTCTACCTTACATGCACCCTTGATCTAGGCTGTGGATCAAGATGCCTCTTTTATATCAGATTAAGTCATTCCCGCATCCTTTCTCTGATCATATGCATGGAATCTCACAGCCACTTTTCAGTTTTCTCTATAAATATTTTTAAAACCTTCAGGAAGGCATTACAGTTGGGGGCTTAGTAACAGAATCTCTAAGTTTGCCTTTAGAAGCCAAACTATCTGAAGTAATAAAAAAAGCACTTTATTTGGGCTGATACAGACAGTTCAAATAGACCTCCCCTGAAAGTGTTTCAAGCATGATTCACAATCCTCAAGGCCACATTTGTTAGCTTGTAATAAGGAATTATACTCTCGCTGGGCTTCCTGAGTTAACCAGTTTACCTAAGATTCAATGATACATGTCACCATTTCTATTAGCACTAGGAAGTTTTATGATGTTTTCAAAAGGCAGGTTTTACAGTTTTGCTAAACATAAAGTCAGTGCAGATTTTTATAGATGGTGTTGCATTTTGAAAGCATTTCTTTTGTGTTGGGGGTGTGATGCACAGGGGATTGATATGTAGTAAGGTTGATTTCTCAGCTCAGCTGCAAGTTTGATGATGGGTAAGATTTAGAAAATAGTCGAGGCTTCCCTCCATTTGCTATGGAAATGGGTTTTAAAGGATTTTTTTCCTCTCTCAGAGGAAAAATTAAAGAGGAGGAAGACGGGGAGAATCATTATCTGGGCATAATGAGGAACAAGAGTATTTATGATTAAGATTGCAATATAATAAAAATAGCAAGGTGCTTTAAGTCAGGAAGACAAGCTACTGAAGTTAAGTGCTTTTCCCCGTTTAAGAAAACAGTCAATTATATGCTCCTCAGAGCACTAAGCCTTATAATCTAATTCTATGCAGGTTTACTCTGATATTCCCAATGAAATAAAGTGGCCCTTGCTCCAAGATCTCTATGGAAACATCTGTAATAGCCACCCTATAAACTTTGCTGAAGGGTAATATGGAAATGTTTGAATAAAATTAAGAAATACAAGTGCAATCCTAGAACACCTGGCCAAAGGGGTTCAGAACTGCTCTCCCTTCAAGAGCCAAATTCCACTTAGGAGGTTTTGGGAGCTGCACTCCAGTGATGGGCAAGGCCAAGGCAAAAAGAATAAAAGGTAGAATAAAAATTTACAAAGACTGTATCTGGAAACTCTTGCTGCTTAGGGAAGAATTTCAGCCTTTTGGAATGGCAGGGGAACTTAGAGAAATGTTGGGAAGCCACCAGAGGGGTAGAGCTGTGAGAAAGTAGGTGTGGCTTCTGGGGAAGCTTGGGGGACTAGATTTAATCACCAGGCCTGAGGTTCTGTACCCCTGCTTTACTAGAAGTAAAATTCACAAAGTAATAACTTGTACTGAAAGCAGTGGGACTTTTTTCTGAATTAAACATACAATTATTGGACCATGAACAATCCCCTGGTGGGATTATCGGTGACCATATGGAGTGATTATCAGTGACTCACCTACTTATGAGTGATCTCAAATATTTGTTCTTGTGGGTAGATGAAGGTATGACCACAGAAGTTGTGCCTACTCTTTTCATGGTCTGTGTATCAGCTACTGTGTTGCAAATGTTGCCAAAGATAAGATCCCTTTGCCTTTCAGCAGTAATATATAAAATTCCAAGCAGAATCAAATGTAATGCAGAACTAACAAAATCGCTCATCATTGCAATGCATGGAATCATGGAAAAGGTAAAATGATTAGATTTGATGGTTAATTTGGCTGCAGTGAAGGAACTATTTCATCCTCTGTTAAAGGAAACAAAACAAAACAATTGGACACTGGAGTTGGCTGATTGTTTGGGGATTAAAGATTGTTATAAGGTGACTTAGGGCCAAATTACTGGAATCACATGATAATGTTACAGATTCTAGCTGTGCTTTTTATAACAAAATAACACCAAGCATTTTTTTGTTAATCCAGCTCTTTCACAGACAGTAAGCCAAACTTTTGGTAAGGCTACTGAAATCCTCCTTCTAGTAAATGTGGTCTTTAAATGTTTCCAAGGTTTTACACTAATTGCTTCACCTTTAGCTATATCTTCCAACTTTGCAGTGATTGAAATCAATGAAAGTGCCATTTTAAATAAAGGAGGATTTATAAGCAGCTTGGTTCTGTGCTTTAGAGCAGCCTATGCCCAAATTCCTTGAATTTAACAAAATATATATGGTTGCTGAATTGGGTAAGGGAGGGCAAGCAAGTCCTTGGTGCAGAGTGTGACTCTTGTTACTAGTAAGGGGTTATATGGTAGTCATGAAGTTATTCTGGTAACTTGATGTGTCCTGACCTCCTTGTGGAGTCTTTAATCATGTCACCGAATGCAGGAAAAATGAGGGCATTGTTTCCCAAAAGGACAAAGGCTAAGCAAAGTGAGAGTGCCATAGAAACCACATATATTAGGAATCCTCAATTAGGATATTTGCACATTTCTTCTTCAAAATTGGAGGGGGTGCAAGGCAGTTCCAAAATAAGCTTCCAGTTTTGTTTATATCACCTAAATAACTGAATTGTAAAGCCAGTTTGAAAATCCAAAATGACTGAAAAGCAAGCAAAAAATAATCTAAATAATGAAACATCTTAGGGAGGAAGTTGTGCTTTGTTGGTGTCTGTAGATAGAGGCAAAAGACTCAGTTTCACATGCTGATTTAAAATAATTAGCTGTGTGTTGTTCTGCTACAGTTTCTTGTTCAGGAGAGGCATATTATTGAACTCTACTTTTTTAAAGAGGAGTGTGGCAAACTCTATCTGGTGAAGCAAGAACTGGCATATGAACTAAAAGATGAGTGCAGGTGTGGAAGCCGAAAAGGATGGTTTCTTGACATACTTTAAGGTCAGGAAGATTTGGACTTGTCAGATGAGGATCAGGAGGGGCCCTGGGAACAGGTGGCCCCAAACATTGAAATGGAGAAAGTAGAAGGGCTTATCTCAGGGCTGCTGTCTCCAGGTGTTCAGATGGATGCTGAGAAATGACAGGAGAGAATGTGGGAGAGGAGCCAGCTAAGCCTGTTATGATTCCTGATCCCATGATATGGCATCAGGAGAGAAGGGCTAGCTAATTAGAGGGCTGGCATGCAGAGAAGAGGCTTATCCACCTCTAAAAGAGCCCTCCCTGAGGGAGGGAGCCCAGGGGAACTCAGAAGGAAGGTTCTTGGATGTAGTTGCTAGACTGGATTCAGTGAACCGTGCTATACATGCTCAGAGACCCACACTGTGGAGATTGTGCTTACTGGATATATGTACTTTGGAGTATAAAGAGTTTTTGCAAAGGAGCAGTCTGTTGCCTTGAATGTGCAAAGGCAGGAACCTAGCTCCTGAAAGCAAGGGCTTAACTAGACCCATGCAGCAATCACTTGCATGGCATGTGGGCACATGTAAAGTGGAACTACGGGATCCATTTCGACTAAATGGAGTGGGCAGAGGAGAAGAGAAAATTCGGCCTTTCTCATTGCCCGATCTTGCTGCACTCAGTTGCAGTAAGCCATTTCCTCCCTGTCCATCTGACTTCGGGTCATAGAGCTGGGCCAAGGGGAAAATCCATTTGAACTGTAAAGTGCAGGCAGATAATGTAGGAAAGGCACTCATTTTTGTAAACACCAACATATATACACATGCTATTTTCTAACCCCTTTCCAGCCACCCCTCCCCAGCTTTATATATAAGCAATGCAAGTGTGAGTTTAATGCACATTGGCCAGATGCACAGATCACGAGAAGCTACTTTTTTCATTTTTATTTATTATTAAACTTATATTTCACTCTTTTAGCCCAAAGGTTCTGTAAGAGGATTAAAATGAGTTTATTACCCTTGTTGGTCTTCATGTCACCCAGATCCACTATGACATTTCTGCATGAGTACCATTAGTTTCCCCTCAAAATAGACAAATTCAACAGCCTTTTGTAAGGTTTCGATGCTACACTGCAGCTTCTCCAGACTTCCAAACCCATTTTAACATTGTTGGTATGGAAACATCATAGAGTTTGGGATAAAGAGCGACCACAGAAATTGCTGCTCAGCCATCCATTCCCTGATACCCTTGGCTCCCTGGCAGCACATGCCTTTATTCCTGTTAGCCAAGCAGTGTGGCCATCTTCCTGTTTACTTTTGGAAATGGGGGAAAGTGAGTAAATCATGGGGGAATCATGGCCAAGGTGTTTATGATAATTTAATAAAAATATTTTGGGGACTGAAGTGGCTAGAAGCGTTGCGTAGATACAGGATACCAATTCCCTAATTTTTATCAGTTCTGAAGCTGGGATGGTTAAAATTGATCCAGTTAATGCTTTCAGGCATACTCTTTTGCTTATTTAGACAGGAAAAAAGTTCTACAACACTCAGCATTCTCTGGCCAGCCACTGTGGCAGGAGATTGTTGGGAATTACAAGGGTTTTTTTTTTCCAACCAAAGATGCATAGGATCACGCCCTTAGAGAATATTATCAATAGTGTGTGTGGGAGGGATGGAGGGGTAGTTCCCACATGTTCATTCCAGCCTGCTTTTATATCTTACCTTTCTGCAAAATTGTCTAAAAGATACTGCAGCCTTTCTGCTCCCAGTGCACACAACTAAATGTCACCTGTTCCTAAGATTTATTATTTGGGGCAAGGGAATCTAATTGACTCTATTACTCTTCCAATTAGTTGTTCAAACAAGGCATACTGTGAGTTCCATGTGTGTGTGTTTTAATGTATTGTTAATGGAAGGAAACATGCCATACTAGTGGTGTACCATCCTTACTGTTAAACTTATCCCCTATTTCTGCTAATTTGTTCGTCAAACTGCAAGAGGTGAAAAATTTTGTTCTGTACTTTTCCACATATCTGCTCATGCATCTTTCTGACTTTCTTTCTTGAACCATTTGATTGAACCAGTTTCACTGACCAACAGCACAATCCTATATATGTCCACTCAGACATAGTTCCCATTTAGGTCAGTAGGACTCATTCCCAAGCAAGTGGGTATGAGATTGCCAAGTAATATTGCTTTGATACTAGAAGTTTAGTGTGGAATTGCCACTCACTTTCAGTGGGGCATCCAGATGACATAGCCATCCAATCATGATTATCCCATCTTTCTCCAGGGCCCTTTTTCATAAAAATGGGAAAGGAGCACGATCTGCACCCTCGTAGAGGTCTATATGGCCCTCTCCTGATGTTTAAAGGGTGAGATTTTAATGTGGAGATGAATGTCTTTGAAAAGTTAACCTACTGCAACATGGCACACAGGTATTCTCTTTGTGGTGGCTACTATTATATGGTCTGATTTTAAAAATTAATCTTAACTAGCACTAACATGATTTTCTCAATACCAATTAAAAGAGACTTAATGTCATAACACCATGACCTGTATCCAGTGCTGTCCATGCACCTGTGGAACTTGCTATTAGTGCAATGGGAACCACATGTTCCTGAAGCTATTCAAAATGATCAGAAAGGACCATTTTTAGATGGTCATAGATCACCTATGTTTATAGAAGGGAGTTCCACTGACCTCCTCTATTCAGGAAAGGGCTTTGCTGCTCATTTCTGGGATATAAATGTTACAACAATAATAATAAAAAATAATAATATAACCTACAATGTCACAATGCTATAATATTAATTTCTTATTATGGCATTATAGTGCTATAGCACGATAATAAAATAATGTTAATTAGCATCAGGGTGTTATAGAGCTTAAAAAAACATTGTCGCATTATGTGTTAGAGTGCTAAACCGTTCTTTCATTAACAAAACACAATCTAGATGGAAAAGTGTGGAAGTGAAAATTAAAAGATAGATTTTTTAAAAGGAAGCAGGGTAATGAAATGATGCCCACAGCAAAAGTTATGAGATATGTGTGCTGCACTTCAAATGGCCCCATTCACGGAAACTAGGTCACCGCCATTTGAGTGGACACCCAGATGACAGGACATTGCATGACATTCTGCTGTGGTTTATGTTGTAAGACCAATGATTGGGTAGTATTCAGAGCTATCCATGTGGGTGGAACCCTCGTGGAAAGCTGAAAGAGGGGCAAAGGTAAGTGGGTGTGCTTGAATGACCTGTGGTCTTTTACTTGGAAGACAGGCCTCCATGTTTCTCTTTTGTCTAGGGACTCTAAAGGAGAGAGACTGTCATGATTAGTCCCTTCCCTTTCCCACAGGCTCCAAAACTCAAGAAAATGTTTTTCAGTGCAGATCTTTATTAACACTTCACAGTAACAAGACAGTATAGTCCTAAATAGCCTTCTATCAAGCTTAAAGGATAAGTCTTTGCTCATCTCAAGGGTTTAACCCAAACTGGAAACTTCTCCCCAGTCCCTCCTTTTCCAGTAATGCCACAGTTCCATCCCCAGCTGGTTCTTTCTGGTGGAGAGCCAGCAGGTGTGATCTATGGAGGCCCTCCAACCAAGCAGCTTGTCTCTTCCAGTACTGCCTTATGGATTACTCTCATAATCAGTTGAGGAAACTTCAGGAAGCAACCCTGAGAGAGCTTCAAGGGCTTCTCTCCTCCTTGCCCCCACCTCTTGTTTCTGCCCCCACACCCTTTGCTCCATTTCAGATTTTGATAATGTGTCTCTGAACAGTGTGCAAAGACCAAGTACCTGGCCTATTTACTACAGAAATATGAGATATGAGCCATTTTACATGAATTTCAATAGGCTTTTCCCAGGCATGACTAAGTCTAGATCCAACCCCTGACTTTCCCTGAAAAAAAAAAACAACAAGTAAGCTGGATAGGAAACCAGGACCTGAGGTTTAACCTCAGGTTGAAAAGATGATCGACAAAGCAAGACTGATAAGGAAACAGAAAAAACAGAGTAGAAAGTGAAGAGGAGAGCAACAGAAATGATCAGGAGACCAGAAACAAAGCTCTGTGAAGAGAGATTGAGAGAACTGGGCATGCTTAGCCAGGAGAAGAGCACTAGACACAGTGGAGGCATTGAAGATGCAGCTGGACAGCTATCCTTCCAGGAGTCCTACATTGGACTCAATGACCTTATAGGCCCCATCCAATTGCTATCCCATTATTTTGTTCAATGGTCATTTGACATTGTATCAAGTGAGGGGGATAACAATATCCAACAACACAGTAGAAGCAATTTAAAACCAGTTATTAAAATGCTTAAAAGAGAAATGTTTCCTACTGGCAGTGAAAAGTAAGCAATGATGATGCCGGGCAAATTTATCGGGGGAGCCTGTTCCATAAATGGGGAGCAACCACCAAGAAGGTTCTTTTTCTATTTGCCATCCCTCTTACCTCCTTAAGGGATTGCTCTTTTAGAAGGGCCTCCTGCCCAGATCTTAATGAGCAGGTATGTATAGATGGGAGATGGCAGTCCTTTAAACAAGCACTTTAAATTGAGCCCAGCCTTCAGCTGGCATCCAATGTAATTTATATAGAATTGGTGTTATGTGGGCACATGAACTGCTACCTGTTACTAAGTATGCAGTCTGGTATTGGACCAGTTGAATTCACTGGACTGTCTTCAGAATCAACCCCTGTAAAGCGCATTGTAGTGATCTGGGTATTATCAGTAGCATGAGTATTTCCAGAAGAAAACTGTGAACGTTTGCTTGCCAAAACAAAATAAAGCACAAGGTGGAAAATTAAGAACCTTGATAAGCTTGCTCCTTCTTCTAACTATAGTCCATGCAATGGCAGCTATTGCATTTGGCATGTCCAAGCATTCCTCATTGCACATCTCCCACTTCCCATTTCCTTGCCTCTTATTTTCTGCAGTCAACCTCTAATGTGTGTTCCTTTGTAACACCAGTGCCTGACATTGTTAGGTATTCTTTTTTTTAAAAAAAAACAACCCTGCGAAGAAGTTTATAACCTAGAATCTAGATTTAAAATCCTTTCAGTGGCCATATTTCTGCCATATGGTTTGTTGTTCTTGTTGTTAATTGTGAGGTCACATCCACGCATCCAACCCCATGGACAACATTCCTCCAGGCCTTCCTGTCCTCCACCATTCCCCGGAGTCCACTTAAGCTCACGCCGACTGCTTCAGTGACTCCATCTAGCCACCTCATTCTCTGCCATCCCCTCCTTTTGCTATCAATTGTTCCCAGCATTAGGCTCTTCTCCAGGGAGTCCTTCCTTCCAATTAGGTGGCCAAAGTATTTGAGTTTCATCTTCACTATCTGGCCTTCTAAAGAGCAGTCAGGGTTGATCTCCTTTAAGACTGACTGGTCTGATCTCCTTGCAGTCCAAGGGACTTACAGGCATCTTCTCCACCACCACAATCCAAAGGCCTCAGTTCTTGGTGCTCAGCCTTCCTTATGGTCCAGCTTTCACAGCCATACATTGCAACTGGGAAAACCATAGCCTAGACTATACACACTTTTGTCGGCAGGGTGATGTCTCTGCTTTTTAGTATGCCTTCTTGATTTGCCATAGCTTTCCTCCCCAGGAGCAAGCGTCTTTTAATTTCTTGGCTGAAGTCAGTGTCTGCGGTGATCCTGGAGCCCAGGAAAATAAAATCTGTCACTGTCTCCATTTCTTCCCCATCTCTCTGCCAGGAAGTGATAGGACCGGATGCCATGATCTTAGTTTTCTTAATGTTGAGTTTCAAGCCAACTTTTGTGCACTCTTCTTTCACCTGCATCAAGAGGCTCTTTAGTTCCACTTCACTTTCTGCCATTAGAGTGGTATCATCTGCATATCTGCGGATGTTGATATTTCTCCTAGCAATCTTGATTCCAACTTGTGATTCATCTAGCCCTGCCTTTCTCAGGATAGGCTCTGAATATAAGTTAAATAGGCAGGGCCACAGTATGCAGCTTTGCTGTACTCCTTTCCCAATTTTGAACCAATCAGTGGTTCCGTGTCCAGTTCTCACTGTTGCTTCTTGACCCGCATATAGGTTTCTCAAGAGACAAATAAGATGGTCTGGTACTCCCATCTCTTTAAGAACTTGCCACAATTTGTTGTGATCCACACATCAAAGGCTTTAGCATAGTCAATGAAGCAGAAGTAGATGTTTTTCTGGAACTCCCTAGCTTTCTCCATGATCCAACATATGTTGGCAATTTGATCTCTACTTCCTTTGCCTCTTTGAAAACTTGCCTGTACTTCTGGTAGTCCTCGGTCCACATACTGCTGGAAACTAGCTTGTAGGATTTTGAGCATAACTTTGCTAGCATGTGAAATGAGTGCAATGGTACAGTAGTTTGAATAAACTTTGGCATTGTCCTTCTTTGAAATTGGAATGTAAACTGACCTTCCCCAATCCTGTGGCCACTGCTGAGTTTTCCAAATTTGCTGGCATATTGAGTGTAGCACTTTTACTGCATCGTCTTTTAGGATTTTGAATAGCTCAGTTGGAATACTGTCTCCTCCACTAGCTTTCTTGTTGCTCAGACTTTCCAAGGCCCATTTGGCTTCACATTCCAGGATGTTTGGCTCAAGGTCAGCGACCACTCCATCATAGTTATCAGGGACTTTAAGCTCTTTCTTGTATAGTTCTGTGTAATCTTGCCACCTCTGTTTAATCTCTTCTGCCTCTGTTAGGTCTCTGCCATTTTGGTCCTTTATCATGCCCATCTTTGCATGCAACGTTCCCTTCATTTCTCCAATTTTCTTGAAGCAATCTCTGGTCCTCACTATTTTATTGTTTTCTTCTATTTCTTTGCACTGTTCATTTAAGAAGGCCTTCTTATCTCTTCTAGCTATTCTCTAGAATTCAGCATTCAGTTGGGTGTATCCTTCTCTTTCTCCCTTGCCTTTCACTTCTCTTCTTTCCTCAACTATTTGTAAAGCTTCCTCAAACAGCCATTTTGCTTTCTTGCATTTCTTTTTCTTTGGGATGGTTTTAGTTGCTACCTCCTGTACAATGTTGCGAACCTCCATCCATAGTTCTTCAGGCACTCTGTCTATCAGATCTAACTCCTTAAATCTATTGGTCACCTCTACTGACTATTCATCATGAATAGGATTTATGTCAAACCTGAATGGCATAGTGCTTTTCCCTACTTTCTACAATTTAAGCCTACATTTTGCAACAAGAAGCTCATGATCTGAGCCACAGTCAGCTCCTGGTCTAGTTTTTACTGAGTGTATAGAGCTTCTCCATCTTTGGCTGCAGAGCACATAGTCAATCTGATTTCTGTGTTGACCGTCTGGTGACGTCCATGTGTAGAGTCGTCTCTTGGGTTGTTGGAAAAGAGTGTTTGCTATGACCAGTGTGTTCTCTTGACAATTTCTGCCAGCCTTTGCCCTGCTTCATTTTGTACTGCAAGGCCAATCTTGCCTGTTATTCCAGTTATCTTTTGGCTTCCTACTTTAGCATTCCAATTCCCCATGATGATAAGGACATCATTTTTTGGTGTTAATTCTAGAAGGTGTTGTAGGTCTGCATAGAACTGGTCAACGTCAGCCTCTTCAGCACCAGTGGTTGGGGCATAGACTTGGACTATTGTGATGTTGAATGGTTTTCCTTGGATTCGAACTGAGATCATTCTGTCATTTTGGAGGTTGTACCCCAATACTGCTTTTCCTACTCTATGACTATTGACTATGAAAGCTACTCCATTTCTTCTGAGGGATTCTTGCTCACAGTAGTATACCAGACCATCATCTGAATTAAATTCACCCATTCCTGTTCATTTTAGTTCACTGATTCCCAATATGTCGATGTTCAGTCTTGTCATCTCATGTTTTACCACATCTAGCTTGCTTTGATTCATGGATCTTACATTCCAGGTCCCTATGGAGTATAGATCTTTACAGCATCGGACTTTCCTTTCACCACCAGATACATCCGCAACTGGGTGTCCTTTCGGCTTTGACCCAGTCGCTTCATTCTTTCTGGCACTAATAGTACTATCCCCCTGTTCTTTCCAAGTAGCACATTGGACACCTTCCAACCTGAGCGGCCCATCTTCTGGCGTCATATCTCTTTACCCTTTAGAACTGTCCATGGGATTTTCATGGCAAGTATACTGGAGTGGTTTGCCATTTCTTTCTCCAGTGGATCACATTCTGTCAGAGCTTTCTGCTATGACCTGTCCGTCTTGGGTGGCCCTGCATGGCATAGCTCATTGCTTCATTGTGCCACACAAGCCCCTTTGCCATGACAAGGCAGTAATCCATGAAGGGGCATATGGTATGTAACTCACCAGGTAATACTAAGATGTGTGCAATGAAGTTGGGCCCTTTATCAGTCTATAAGCCCTTCTGGGTGAGTTTTCAACTGAAGACATTGGGTAAAGCTAATTTAATTTTTAAAAAACACCCACATGGACCTTGGTCTTTAAGAGAGTCTTCTATGCTTTAATAAGAAAAGCAATTTGGCAACTTACTGGGATAGTGATCAGTGTCCTTGATACCAGGGGAGGGAAATAACAGCCAAGAGAGTTTTGGTCCTAAAGGGTGCTGATATTATAAAAGGAATGGATGAATTTTTGCTTGACCTTCACTTCTGGAGTTGCGGCAGAGGGAAGAAGACAAATCCTCCAAACTGGGCAAAGGAACCTTCCAGAAGAAGAGTTCTTCCCTCGCAGTAAGCAGATCTTAGAGCAAACCCGCTGTTTGAGATCATTGGAAAAGGCATCAATGTGTGCATTTGTGTAGAAAATTGATTCTTTAACTTTCAGTGCAAATTATTGCTATGATAACTATTTATTGCAATATTAGCACTTATACTTAGTACTCATTTGAATATTTTTCGGTCTGCTGTTGCTTCATTTAAGATGATGATCATTTACTATTTTAGTATATTGTGTCCATACCACACTTCCATTTTTGATGCCTCTAATATACTACCCCAATATGTATTAGGATGAAGGGCAGTGTTAAAATACTTCTAATATACAACAAATAATGGTTGAAAAGGGTAACAGATTATTGCAACAATTCATCTAGAGATTACACCCTCTTGACATGTCAACCCCAGGTGACATCTGGGCACATCGACCCCAGATGGCATTGTCAGGCATGGCATCCTTGTCCCTGCCTGTCCTCACCCATTAGCAGTCTGCCACTGTTCTTTCGCTGGCTTTAACAGTGTCACATCATCCACTTCTCCCCACCTGATGTTTCCAAGTGGGACTCACCTGCCTACCCGTTCATCTACAGCAGAAGTTTATAGAGCAGAGGGGCAGGGAAATGTGAGGAAGGGTCTCTGGCTATCCATCACCCATGGCAGGCATAGCAGGGGCTGCACACCTCAGGGTACATGCGAAACTGCAGCTGGCCCTGAACGGATACACCCATACTGGTACACATTTTGGTGTGAGCAGACCAACTTGTCCACAAGAGTGCAGAGGTCTGCTTCAAAGCCACGCAGGTATGGACTGCAATATATTTGTGCCGTAGTGTGGTTTTAACCTACTCACCCAGAGAGCAGGAAGCAGCACAGGCTGTGATTACCAGGCCACAGTCTTCTCAATAGAGGTACCCTGGCTACAAATGTCACACTAAAGGAGACCCATATAGCCAACTAATTTTTATCCTTATTGAAGCTTATTAAGTCTTCCCAGGAAAAGTTTGCTGGATGTGCTGCTATGAATAGTTTTCTACGGACTGATCAATCTTAGTTGATTATATGCATGGATTGTAAGTCCCTGCAAGAACCCATTGGTTTAATTGATAGAGGAGTAACTTTTAACAATAATGTTTTACTAATAAATCCTTTGGGGAATTATTTGTATCGTGCATATTTTAGATTCTCACTGCTAGCATAAGTTTAGACTACTGTGAATGGAAGTGAGAATAAAAGGCTCTTCTAGACTGTGCGACAAGAAACTGTTATTGCAACAGCAGTTTTCTCCATTTCTAAAAAAATTGCCCTCCTTTTTTGCCCTGTAGAATTTTTTTCAAAGGCATGGAACCTGTGAAGAAAACATTAGAGATTCAATTAAACAGTATTCAAATTGTTCCAACTCCCAGCCTTTTATTATAGTCAGAAATAATGGCAGGGAAGCATATGTTTGCTGGAGATAAGGTGCTGGTTCAAGGACTGCTGTATAAGACATTAGTCAATGTGATGCCCTCTACATCTTATTATGGACAGTGTGCCTATAGAACATATTTAGAGGTTCCCTTTCTCTTCTACCTCCACCACTTAGAAGGGAGGTCAGTCGTGCCACTTAGACTGATTCACATGCTTTGTCTTCTTACCAAAATCCCATCTAAATTCATTAACAGAATATGCCTATGTTTCAAGGTCAGGGAGAGCAATTCTGAGCTTTATGCTTTGGAATTCGTGATGCCTTGAGGCCATTAAACCATGACTTTCCTTTTTAAAAGTATGTCCATTCTTAGGTGTGAACCAGCAGACCTTTCTGTTAATGAACAGGCCTTCAAAGTCAAGGCTTTTACTTCCAATAGACTTTTATCTCCAAAGCTTGTAACAATTTCCATGGCTGGAAATCAGCTTTGAAAGACACACCTGTTCAAACGTGTGTGCTTATTCACTTGGAGCATTTGTTTTAGAGACAGCAGATAAGACACTGAATCTCTTTTGCGGTGTACAGAAATATTCAGTAACACTCGAGGGAATTTTCTCCCTAGGTAGGCTAACCAGGCAATGTTTAAGAGAAAAGTAAACACTTTCCTTTTTAGGAGAGCTTTAGAGGAATGGTCCTGGCTTAGAGCATGAACTTTGAAGTCCTTCCTTTAAATTCACAACCTCACTGGAAGTTATTTCCATCATTTTACTAATAGAAATGTTACAAGAGATGCAGCACAATCCACTGTGGTTCCCCATATCCCTCCAAACTCAAAGGATTATGGACATCTTAAGGAGAGTAAGAGGAGAGCTTCCCTTCCTCTGCAAAAATACTTAGATGGGAGATTTTGGCCAGATAAATGTTTTCCCAAGGCTCAGGAGGAGCAGGGGCTAAAGAAATGCCAAGATTACTCATACTATGGCAGCACCTTACTCCATCTCTCCCCACTTCCCCAGTGGGTAATTCCAAAGCTGGCCTTCCAACTGCAGTCAACTCACAACAAACTGCATTGACTCCCAATTTCCTGTGGCCATCTAGACAGCATCTGGTGGACATAGAATTGTGCTATAAGGTTGATCTTAGCTCTTGTACAACCTCTAGCAGAACAATATTGCCACCAGTGCAAACAATGCCTAGCCTAATGTAGGTGCAATTAGTTGTTCATGAAGTGCCTTGTACAAACACCTGCAAATGTTGCCTAGGCTGCATGGAATGGACTGCCGCTGTCACAGGTCAGAAACGGACTGATTTGTCCACACCTAGACTGGAGTGCAGGCACACTGTGACCTCAACATCAAGGCGCAAGATACAGAAAACAATGTGAGCTGAGCCCTCTGCAAACACGTCCCCCCACAAATTCAGTAAACATGTGAAGAGTTTAGAGGGATTTTACTCAACTGGCTACATCCTGTAGCAGCTGTGCTTTCAATGGCAGCATGAAGCGAAGCTTTGCATATATGGATGTGCTTATGAAGGTCTGCTCATGAGCAAGAAGTATGGCCAGTCAGGGTTCCTGCACACATAGCACATAGAGAGCCAGTGTGCTGTAGTGGTTAAGAGCATGGGACTGGGACTCAGGCGACCTGGGTTCTAGTCCCTGCTCAGCCATGGAGCCAACTGGGTGACTTTGGGCCAGTCACAGGCTCTCAGCCCAACCGACCTCACAGGCTTGTTGTTGTGGGGATAAGATGGAGGAGGAGATGTAAGCTGCCTTGAGCCCTTTGTAGGAAAAAGGCAGGATATAAACCGGAAAATAAATAAATGAATAAATAAATCTGTGTAGTTGTAAGCCCTGCTCACACTATTGCCCAGAAAGTGGCTATTGCATGACTTGAGCAATGTCTAATGGGCACAACAAGGGCAGGGACGTGGCTGGTGAGTGCATTGCCACGATCTCCACACACCTTTGCTGAGTGCTGTAGGGGAATATAGAGGCTGGAGATAAACATAAGGATGGGTAAGATGGAGAACTCTGTCACAGCACATGAAAAATGACAAGAGGATAATAACTAGATGCCGTTCATTTGTTTACATTTCTAAATGAAAAACTAAGGAAACTAGTCATTTAATTTGTGAGAGAAGCTACCAAGGAGGCAAGGGAAAATGAGGTATGCCATATACTAAAATATGAAACATCAACTGAAAGTTGATTGAAGGAATCTTCTTGGACTCCTTCCATCCAGTCTTTAGGGGATGCTTATTGGAAAAGGAGAAAATCTGAGCACTGAATTAAAGAGAAGAACTTGAATAGTTTTACCAGGTCAATTCTTTGTAGTGCTACATATTTTTTCAGCACTGTACCCGTCAGTCATTACTAGAACTTCTCAGCAGTTAACTCATGTTGGGACAAATCTCAACAAAGGAAATGTGTCTTTATACACCAGCTGAGCAGTTAATGGCCAGGTCTGACGTGGGCATTACTGATGTCAAAATGGATCCTGTACCTCACAAACACGCTGCATCAGAAATCCTCCATGCTGGATGAGAAATAACTGAATTCTGCTTGTCTTGCCACATGCTGTCAAGTCACCTCCAACTTATGATGGCCCTGTACTTGACAGCCCTGCTCAGCTCTTGTAAACAACTGAATTCTAGAACTTTGGAATTCAGAACTGCAGAAACAGATGTTGCTGCTGTTATTGCTTAGCGTTATATCCATGTCACTGACCCTTAACAAATAATGAGAAGATACTCTCCCAAGGGGCCTCCAAACTAGGCAATGGGCACAAGGGGGCTGGCAGATGAAAGGGAGGAAAGCAGAGGCACAGCTTCTTACACTTTAGTAAGGAGATGAGGGGATGTGCCAAGCATTTTACAGAAAAGGTGGGTTTAAATATAGGCTGTAAATCAGTTTTTTCCAAGCTTGTAATAGCCAAGCAACAGGTTTTTTTAAAAAAAGGAATGTCAAAGTGGAAGCATACTTTAGTGTTATACCACCCCCACTCAACCCTCCACATACACATAAAAGGTTTAATGCTTATCTTTGTGTGAAAGGATGAAAAAGGTTCACCTCTGAAGAGATCAGCCTGTTTGTGCTGATGTGGTAGCTTCCTGATTAGGAGCAGGGATGTTTGCGGTTTTCATTCAGTTCACATTTTTAAGCAAACAGACCCGATGCCCTTCTTGGACTAATGTGCAGCTTGGAACACAATGATCAATTGGATTATGCCCTTTTCTGAAATGTTTGATGCAGTTCCTGTACAGACAATGCCTATCTTATGGGGAAATGCATACAAAGATGCAAGTTTTCAGAAAAAGAGATTCAATTTAAATGCAAATTTGCATTAACCTTTTTTAAGCTGACTGATATGTAAATGCGATAGAATGGGCTTATGCTCAAACATATGCAAATTAACACAGACCAAAACTGTACTGGTACATGCATCCCTAATTGGAAGGAGGCAAGGTCAAACCAGTGACTCATGCATAGTTACAACAGGCAGCCTCCTCCAAGTGTAAACAATGACTGTGCTTCATTAGTGCATCAGGAAGGACTGGATGATCAAATAAAAACAAATCAAGAGGTGCAATTTCATTACCAGTGGAGGCGGAATGAGGTGAGGCCAAAGCAGCAAATCATGTAAAGACACACCAGCCCCCTGATTAGGAGAAGGACTGTAGCTCAGTTGCATAGTATGTACTTGGCATGCAGTCAACTACAGGTGGGGGTAGATCTCTGTCTAAAACCCTAGAGAACAGTTGCTGGTCAATGCACTCAATACTAAGGTAGACTGACCAGTGATTTAACTCAGTGGAGGGCAGTTTCATAAGCTCTGTATATTTAGTTTGGATTTACAGAACCATGTGTGTGTCTGTATTTGTTGTGGGACAAAAGCAGTTTTTCTCTTATGACAAACAAGTTTAGGAGTATGAGGATGCAAGACTTATGATGCATTTTTTCCCTTTTTGTAGTTTTTGGCATGTTGCACTTAAATTTTCCATATAAATTCTCTTTTTCATACTTATTTCCTGTATAAAATGTATTTTTTTGTTTAGTCGCAAAGTCATGCCTGACCCATCATGAAACCATGTACAACATTCCTCCAGGCTCTCCTGTCATCCACCATCCCCTGGAGTCCACCCAAGCCCACCCCCAGTGCCCCAGTAACTCCTCATCCTCTGCCATCCCCTTCTTCTTTTGCCCTCAACTGTTCCCAGCATTAGGGTCTTCTCCAGTGAGTCCTTCCTTATCATTAGGTGGCCAAAGTATGTGAGTTTCATCTTCAGTATGTGGCCTTCTAAAGAGCAGTCAGGGTTGCTTTCCTTTAAGATTGACTGGCTTGATCTCTTTGTGGGCCAAGGGACTCGCAGGAGTCTCCTCCAGCACCACAATTCAAAGGCCCCAATTCTTCGGCACTCAGCCTTCCTTATGGTCCAGCTTTCACAGCCATACATTGCAACTGGGAAAACCATAGCTTTGAGTATACAAACTTTTGTTGGCAGGTTGATGTCTCTGCTTTTTAGTATGCTGTCTAGATTTGCCATAGCTTTCCTCCCAAATGTATGGAAAAGTGTAAATTGAGCCAGGTTAGTGGTATACTAGTAACAACATGCTTTGGTTGGTTGGTTTCTTTCAAATACGTCTGCTGAAACCAAATGAGTGCAAAATGTTTCAGTGGTTATATGTGTTCCTTGAGGTATTTTTCTTGTAGACTCATGGCCCTTGATAGGCCAAAAAATTGGGCCCTTGATAATCCAAAAATCTTCTCTAGGCATTTATGAGAATTCCGGTTTCATTGGAAAATGCTCTGTTTGAAAGTGCAATCATGAATGTGTAAGGGAGCACATCTTCTCTGAAAATGTATGCACATTCCCAAACTCACAGTAACAAAAAGTGCACTTGAAAGTGAACAACTTTTGACAACTTTGTCAAAATGCACAATTTCTAAAAAAGAGTACAAGACAAAAGTGCACAGCAATCCTCCTTCCTTCCCCTTGTTCCTCCACCTCTCCACCTTCTTTTTTCTCAAAATGTACTGCTTTTCCATTCAAATACATTGGAAAAAGGTCATAAATGAAAACGGTAGCAAGTCAGACTGAACTTGAGAGTAAACTTCAGAGAACTTAAGCAAGTTTGAGCATCTCAGGTTCTTCCAGTCCTAATCCAAAATGGTTCCAATACTCTAAAGCAGCCTTTCCCAACCTGATGCCTGCAAAGATTTTGGACTACAACACCCAGGATTCCTGATCATTGGCCATCCTGAATAGGGTTGATGGGACCAGTCCAAAACATCTATGTTGGGAAAGGCTGCTGTGTGGTATTCTCCATGGATAATGGTAGGCTTCTAAAGAAATATCTCCACATGGAGTATGTCTGCTAATACACTAATGGTACATGACACCATACTCATGAACAGATTCAAGTAATTTGTAAGACTGCTAGGAGTGGCAAGTAATCCTTAATCAACTCCAGGTATAGGGAGGTATACTACAATAGAAATCAATGAATTCATGTGCCCATAAATACTACAGTGGACAGGTTTTTCCCAAGTCAGATGGATTCTGTGAACTTGCAGACTAACTTTTTTTTTGTTTTTACTTTCTGTAATATTATGCAAATATAGGCATATAAAAATAAAATATAATAAACACAGTAAAATGTGCAGGCCTGCCCCCACACCACCACCATTTCGCACACAGGTAGAGTACAGTGAAAATGTGTGTACCGGGGGCGGTTTGCATATCCTGGGCAGATTTGCACATTTTTAGAAGTGCAAACTTGAGGAAGCATGAATTTCCACGAACATGTATGTATGCATTGCACAAAAATCAAATTCCATTAATGAGAAGAGGACAGAGCAAAAAGTGCCTGACAATCTCAAGTCCGTACAGCTCTAGGTATGCTAGCAAAGGATTTAACCAAGACTGTACCTTCTTAGGTATACACATGGACTGATACAGCTGGGCATTTTTAATTGAACATCTAGATCAATCTTATTTTTTTCCCTAACATTCTTATTTTTTCCATACTTGCCCCCTAAACTTCAACACAGGAGAAACAACACAAGGGAAGGAAGAGCGGGGGAAAACATAGAAGCAGAGCAAATCAGAAGGGGCCTCCCAGGACATCTAGCCTGACCCCCAGCTCCAGGCAGCTCCGCTCACCACATGCCTACCATGTGCATGTCTAGCCTATCCTTGAAAGAACAATGTCCCTTTTTCAATACATACACACAGAAGTAGTTAAAGTAGGGAGAAAATCCATAAATGGTTATGCCAGAAGCTTTGTAGAGAAAGTGGGCACTGAGAAGGGTTTCAAAGAAAGGAAACAGAGGGTGCTATGTTATGAATGGTAGTCCCAAGCACAAGGAATTTCTCCAAGCATAGCAAGTGAGAAAAGGTAAAGATTCTTAAGTACTTTTTAAGAAAGCAGGAGACCTTCAGAAGGTAGAGGATGGTAACCTGGAGAAGTGTCTTTTGGGTAATATTAATAAGGAAGGCAAGGCCATGGAGGGTTTCCATTGCAAATTCAAAATTGCCATATTTATTGCTCTTTCATTCTTCCTTTCTTTTGTTGAAAGGAAGGCAGTCCCACATGATGAAATTAATATTTGGAGGGCACTGTTTGATACTCCAGACACAGAGCTGTGAGATCCCCAGAATGCCATTGCAACTTTGGGAGATGGAGCTGTGTACGTCCAGTAGCTAGCCCAAAGGGGAAATATGCACGAGTTCTATAAAGGAAGGCCTGATAAGCCCTGGATCAGCAGGATGTAGGTACTTCCCCAGGAGTTTATTAAGCATTCCTAGTCAAGGTCATGGTTTTAGGGAGCTCTAGGGTAGGGCACCCTCACAAGTAATCGATCCTCTCATCAGCTTTGTTTTCAGCTGTCATGTGTTTTCTTCTGCTATGAGATGGCATACAAATGTAATAAATCAAATCAAGCCAGTAGTGGCATCTCCTTCACACTCATAGCACCATGGTTATCAGAGCTAAAGTGAGACATGGGTGAAGAAGCAGGTTGCAATGCTGCAAAAAGGGCCCAGGGGATCCTTGTTCTCCCCATTGATTGGCATGGACTCTCAACACATGCCCAGTGGTGGCAATCCTTGATCCCAGCCATGCATGGCCGGCTGAATTCTGAAGACTTCCCTCAAGAAAGAAGACAGGGAGAACTGGAACAGATTCTAAGCCAGGAAAGGGGTAGCAGCTAGAAAGCTTTTCACTCTCCACTGTTTATACCTGTTTGATTCTCTGCCTAGTGAATAATATTTCCTAGCAGTAGTGTGAGAGAGGAGTAGAGGGAATTATTATCGAGCAAAGAGAGTTAAACAGAACGTCGAACAGACGTAAAGAAGAGGCAAATGTTCAGCAAAGCCAAGTTTTGGAGACTGCTTGGTGCAAGAAGGAATTAGGGATCTGCCTCCTATATGAGCAGGAAGCCCCTGATTGGGAGGTAGCAAAGTAAACAGATAAAGAGACCCAGGTCTCTCTCTCACTCTCCCTCCCCCCTCCGCCCTGTGTCTGTGTCTGTGTGTGTGGGGGGGGGGGCTAATCAATGTATTTGGGTTAATGGGCAGAAGTGAACATTTTCTGTAAAAGATGGTGGATTCAATGCCCTCTGCTAATTTGAAAAATATCTGTACTGAGTAATAAAAAGGATTGCATTCAAGTGTAACAAAGTACAATGTCTAAGAAGAAGCTAGCCTGCAGGGCTTCCCCTCACTCCATTTCATAATTCTGCTTTAATCAAGGGAAGGGAAAGGAAATTATGGAATAGAAAAATGCACTTACATTTCATAGAATTATAGAACAGGAACACTTTGGCAGCTATTCTTAATTGTTGCTTAAATTTAATTAGGAATTTACCTAGCTATTTGGCAGGTTCTGGCTCATTTCAAGGGAAGTTTTTAAATTAAGGCTAAAGGATGTCTTGCAGCCCAGCAGAAATTACAGACATTGGGCAAATGCACAATTTCTAGATGTAATTCTTTTGCTTCTTAGAGAGAGTGTGCATTCCAGGGTCCAGAGTTGTGGGATTCAGTCCCATGGAATCAATGGGATTTATGTGGCATAAAACTGCAAGCTTGTCTGATTCTAACCTGAATTCCAGCTAACAGGGCAAGAGCATTTCCTCTATGACTTGAAAGCCTGTGCATAAACTCAGGCCATGATGAAGATGGAGGGTTTTTTCCTCCTTCCAAGTATGATGCAGTATGAATCATTGTACTGTTGTTTATATTGTTATATGGTCCACAACTCCCAGAACAATAGGATATTCCAGAGTAGGTCTTCATTTTAAGAAAATGATACCGCAGTGGACCAGTATCCCCAGTGGACGGGTTCTCAAGTTAGCAGCTCTGAATTCAACCCATTGCTAAAACTCCAACTGTATTCATGTGTTGGACTGCTACTCCCATAATCCCCTAGACTGACTGCTTTAGGGAGTACCAGGAAAGAGGATGTCAGCACACATGCATCCAGGACATATGCATGATAAGAAATGCATTTGAACTTAAGCAATGCATACACGGTTGCAACAACCGTTTCATGGCAAACATCAGGACTATTGCACATTTCCTATCAAATATATTATTCTGCCTACTCTAATCTATACCGTGCTGTAGTTAACTGAATGATAGATTCTATATGTCATATTTTAAATACTTTAAGAAATGTTCCCTCCTCTGGGAAGGTTCTCAAATACTAATGTCAACTTGAGGCCCTTTTCTGTGTTTCTCTACTATGAGTTGGGTGGATGAGCAAGAAGTACATTTCCATAACGTCCATCAAGAGGAAATGCTTCACCCAATTTGCATGACATTTGCTAGTTTGTATATACAAACACAATTTAGAAATAATAATGATTTAAATAGAAATTTAGTACATCTCACCTTAGTGGAGAAGACTTAGCAAGTGTCCTGCATGCCTCTCCAGTCTGTTGTGCCCATGGGAGTGCAAACGTCAGGCTAGCAGTGAGCTCAGGCTGATGAAAAAGTCATCAGCTCATTGCAGCTCAAAGCATTATTCAGGAATCCACAAACACACAGTGTTCAATTTTGTTGAGGTTCTCTCAATTTTTCCTTAAAACTTGCTTAGCCTTGTTTTTGTTCCCAAATGCAAACTAGCTTTCTTTCTTTTTTGAAGACCAGGAAATGTGCAGTTTTATAGGTTGTTCATTTACTGATCAAATTTTACTGATCAGTTTTTCTTGATCAAAATTGCACATTTCCCCCCATGGGTTAAAGGCTCAAATGCACATGTAAACATATGTGCAAATGCATGCTTTTGAATGTAGATATACATGCAGAAAATTGTGAAAATGTCCTATGAAATGCCTTCCTGCTCATATGCATGTTCTGGATTGCAAACAGGAACATGATTCTTGTATGTTCCACTATTTCACACGCAGCAAGAGGGAGACCTGTTTACAAAGGCCTCTGCTGAATTTGCTCTGCTACTGCTGCAATAATCCCTCCAATTTTACAAGCAACTTCTTGTGAGATCCACAAGAAGTTCACGCATTCTTCAAAAACAGAATCATACTCACAGAACAGGTAGTTCACTACACCTGTTTCCAATACCCCAAAACATCTTTCATATTATTAGACCCCAAGGGACTGATTGTAACCACACAGAGTGAAACATAATCTTCCCCAATATTAATTTTCTCTACTGTAATCCATGGATAAAATGTTCAGCTTAGGTACTAGGGTACCTAGCTTAAAATCTTGGCTAGTGCTCAGTGGTGAATTCACTGACTAGCCTTGTGAAATAAATTCTCTCTTCCTCCTTCATCCATTAGAATACTGATAAGCAGGTCATCACCAGAGAGGTTGTTTATTTGTGTAAGAGAGTGCATGTAGTCACTTAATGTATCTCACACAGTGCATTGGTGACCATTTAAAACACTGCTTTGTGCTATGTGTTGCAGGACTTTGAATACGGTAGTCTTGTTGGCTTCTTGTACTAGTTCACATTTTCCTTCAGTGTGTGTTCTAAGGAAAACAATATAGTATATGAAAGAGAGAAAGCAAGAAATGGTTAAAATAGAAGAGTCATCCCATAAGTTGTTGTTTTTATTAAAGGTATCTATTTCATGTGAACTTTATTTAAGTCATTGAAATGTGTGCATTATTGTTTATCCTTTTAAAAATTCTTTTAATGACACTTTCATTGCAATGTAGGCAACTTGTGAGCTAGTCTCCAAACTGTATCACATACTGTTCATAAGCAATTTTTGTTTCAACTGAAAGTCATCAGTCTACCAATCTCTTTTGCACCCTGACCATGCTATCCATTATGTTTGTTTTTTCATATCATGCATTCTGTATTCGATGGCATCTACAACAAAATGTAGCAGTTTGGAATGCTTCTATTCAGGATTCCAGCCAGCCATACCCTGTTTCAGGATATTCCATTTCATTCTTGCTTCCCATCTGCCCTGTTTTCCATTTTTCTGTCAATAGACACTAAGCATTCTGTGGCCACAAACATTTGAACACTGGGTTGCTTGGAGTTTCTCCTCCCATCCCAAAGGTTTTTCCCTAACTTCCTGTGCTTCTACTTGCTATGGGTTTCCCCCAGGTACCTTCCTCTTGTGCATCGATGGTGTCATTGTGATTGAATGAGGAATGGAATTTGGAAAATGAGTTCACTATGAGCTTATACTATAGGATGATAAAATGTGACTTTAAATTGAAATATGTACCCTATATTGTACTGCAGGTGTGTCAATGAAGCCACACCACACGAAGTACTGTTATCTTGTTGGAGGAGAGAGGTTATAGAGAGAACAAGAAGACAAGTTCATATATGTACTTTGGAATTTAATGCAGGTACTTGTGAATGGAGCTGTGTTTAAAATTGTCCAAGTTAGGTTTTAAGTACATACGAGATCATGTGAAGATTCACAGCCTTCACTGTATTAAGTACCATTGATTGCATAGCCACTGCAGCCTCCATCTTCCTATCAGGGTTCATGTGTCAAGCAAGGTGGTGACATCAGGTGCTATGTGGCCAATCAGCTTTGACTGCCTGATAACATCACTAAGAGCAAGTGAAGGCAATTCAGAGCATGGGCCATATGATGTGATGTTGTCACAGTGAGTTCTGAAGCGCCATTGAGAGGACTGTTTCAAGTTCACAAATGAAAAAAGAAAGTGTTCAGTTCTCTTTTCAACCTAAGCCCAAATGAAAGAATTCATCATGTGTCCGTGTGATTAAAGCGGCTGCCGACATAGATTATATTAATCCTCCCTTTTAAAGAAGGTTTCTTGTAACCAAACTGTTTTGCATCTATTTGAATGTCCAGCCAACTTGTCCTGTTAGAAGTCACAGTCCCTCTAACAACCCATCACGTGGAATTTGAACTTTTTTCTCTTTTTTTTCCTTTGGCAAATCAGATGCACTTTTCTCTCTCACTTATCATTTTCCAAATAACCATCTGTGTGAAAATCTAGCCAAGACACAAATCAATGCTTTTCATATTAGAAATTATGAGCATGAATTTAATATCAACGGATGCTGCAGTAGGGTACAGTTTATTCCCTGGATAGTACTTCTAGGCCAGTGAAGGCTATTTTGGCTGCCTGGACATAGAGGCTTGAGCCACTGCATATTAAGCAATATCCTGTCTGGGGCAGAAATTAATTTAAACTGTGCCAAGCTCCCTCAGCATTTTCTTTCACTTTATTTTCTCTTAAGTAATGATACCAAAGTTATTCACAGAATCAAGAGCATTTTCAGTGTCTTTATTCCCTTTGATAAACTGCACAGTGTTTGTCCCCTAAGTGGTTTTGATGAGCATGTAAATGTTGTTCCAGTAACTTTTATTCCACACAATTCCCTTAGATTTTTTAAAACAAAATTTCATGAATTCCATGCTGGGTCTTTTGATACTTTCTTCTCCAGAAGAAAGGTCGGTCTCTCTCTCTCTCTCTCTCTCTCTCTCTCTCTCTCTCTCTCTCTCTCTCTGTGTGTGTGTGTGTGTGTTTGTGTGTGTGTGTGTGTGTGTGTGTGTTTCAGGAGGACAGCATGTATTTTCTTTCTCCCATAACTGTTCTCTGTTGAATTCTATGGGAGCCAGTCAAAAGAATGTAGTTAGGGCCTCAATTGTGGTGCAGACATATTTTCAGGGATCTTTGCAAGTAGGGAGCCATTTCAGCTCTGGAATACAATTTTCAAATTTCTGTAAGCACAGAAAGTGATCTTTGAGGAAACTTGTGCAGCTTTGGGAATGGCGGTGGCAATTATTCTCCTCCCTGCTATTGCCGCAACCAAAGGAGTCTCTTCTCCACAAAGCTGCTACTTGCATTTGAAGGGAAACCTTGACATGCAAATGGCAGCTTTGGAGAAGCAGTTTTTGGATGGGATGTGGCTAGGAGAGAGAGACGCAGATTCCCCCTCACCATCATATCTAATGTAGCCCCCAGTGCATAGACCCACTGTATAGAGCACAAATAATGGTAAAGCCTAGTGTACTATTCCCCCCACCACCACAGCACTGCAGCCCTGTGAATATAAATATTAAATGTAGATGTGTATTTTCCATCAGTATGGCAAAATGGTAGTCAAGTGTAATAATGATCTCTTGCAGACCTGTGCCCTTTTCTGTTGAGGATGAGCAGGTTCTTTCGAAGTCTTTTTGGACAACTCCCAGCAGCAGCTCTGACTTTTCCTGAGAATTCTGAAAAGATCAATAAAATTCAGGAAGCCAGAACCCGGGGAGCTGCTTACTGTCACCAGCACAGTCATTTCCCCCCCACCTCCTTTGTTACACTTTGGCAAACTGTGGGGTGGGAGAGGGAAACTACTTGCTGAAGCTAAGGGCTCTGCCTATTTTTCCACTTCTCTACTATCTAAGTATCCAGGCTATTCCTAAACCCTCAGATAGGATGCTAGGCATTGTATTTTGCAACTCTTGTTGGTAAATGTGGCAGGAGACCCACTACCTAGGTCGAAATCAGCAAACTTCAAGTTCCGCAGCTCACTCAGACTCATTCCAAAGCAGATAAGCTTTCTTTTTTTCCTTTTGCTTTGTTTGCAAGAAGTAGAATGCATTCAGGTGACATTCAAAGGTTTGCTATGATTTTCCTATTGACTAAAGTGTGTTTGTGCATATTTCCCTAAAAGTGTGCAATTTTCTTGCACATTTTTCTAATGTACACATTTTTCAAAAGCATCCCTTCCATAGGCAGCATTGCAAGTTTACACATGCATGAGCTTTGACTGCAGATGGTGCTAATGTTACGGTTCAGAAGTACAAAGAGGGTAAATTCGGATCATAATGAACTGAGACAAATTTAATACATCCCTAGGGTAGACTTTCCAAAGTCAACAATATGGGCTGCAAGTGTGCTTAGAAGTTGTCCTTGAATACTCAGAAGGGAAACTCTTAGAAATAGTATTTTACTAAACAGGAGTGGGGAAATTTTATTATTTTTCTCTTGATCTTGACACGGACTTTCTCAGCGTTAAAGTTATCAGGAAAAATATAGAAGGAGAACTTGAATTTAACCACAGCCACCATTTTTTCTTCTTTCTCTCCCTTCCACACAATTTCGTGTTTGGGGAAGGAGGGGAGAGAGCCAATGTGGTATAGTGGTTAAGAGTGCAGGACTGGGTCAGGAGATCTGGGTTCTGGTCCCCACTCAGCCATGGAGCCAACTGTGTGACTTTGGGCCAGTCACAGACTCTCAGCCCAACCTACCTCACTGGGTTGTTGCTGTGAGGACAAGAGTAAGCAGAAGGGAATTATTTAAGCTGTCTTTAGTTGCTTGTATAGAAAAAAAAGTGGGATACCAACGTAAGATAGACAGACAGATGACAGAGACAGACAGACAGACAATCAGACAGACAGTATTGGGAAACAGGCTGGGACTGGTTTCATTACAAACTAAGGCGGAATTCAAAGTAGAAGGGGGGGCAATAGGGTTTGGCTTATAATGGGTCACAGCTTTCTGCCCCACTCCCTTTACAGAATTCATTTTCATCTCTATCTGAGTTATAGGCCATAGGGACTGGCCTCTTTCCAAGAACGATTTTGGATGGATGGGCGTTCCCATGATCATACCATGCAGATAAAACACCAGCTTGTTGCTGCGCCAGCAGCTGTTAGGGAAGAGTAATGACTGCCAGCGCTGGACAGTAATGTTTCTTTGCATCCTGCTTCTCTGACTTAATGCGAGTACCTGTTCTGCTTTCATAGCTTCCCTGAGCAAGATTGCCTTTTATAGTCCTCCCATATGGTACATGTGAGGATGAGACCCTGTCATTTTGAAAATGTGACAAGCATTATGCTGCATTCTTTGTTATGAAAGAAAAGGCCTTGCTGTAGAATCTGATAGGCAGAACCTGAACTGTAAACATAAGCTATAATTTAATCATTACCTGGCTTTCTAATATGCTATTTCTTGTTATATCTGCTAAAAAGGGGTAGCTACTGCAAGCAATTATTCACTCCAATTAAATAATTGCCATTCTCATTTGCTTTCCCTCCCCCACCCCCACAGGCAGAGGACTCTGATAAACAGCATAGATCCCTATCTTGCTATTGTTAAGTTGCAAATTAAATATTGAGGGAACAAAAGCAGCTGAGGGATTTTCTGTATGATCCATTTTAATTTTGGGCTTTCGATTTGTTTAGCACAGCAAATCTGTATTTGTTTATCTATAGCCCACTCATCCCTTGCCATTGTGTTTCATTTGTAGGGAAGTAGCACATCTTCCAAGTAGTAAAAGCTCAAATGTTTGCATGTCTGGACATCATGGTAACCCAAGATCTTTTTTGAGGGGAGGGGTAGGGGAGGGAAAGTAAAAGTTCTGGTTTATCATGTGCAAGAGAGTGTGCTTGAGCACACAGTTACATACACACAGAGAGAGGGAGGGAGGGAGGGAGAGAGTGAGTTTAGGAGGAAAAGTTTGTTCTTGGCTTATAACCCTGTCTTGCTGGGGAAGAGATGGCAGAGTTCCCAATCGGGTCATCACATTAACAAACCAAGAATGGAGAATTCCTGGTTTGTTTAACGGGGACCACTGGTGAAAGGAGCCAGGTGAGCATGGTGAAAGCGCAGGCACTAGCATGCTGGGTCACTCTTGTGATATACAAACTGGGTCAGCGTATCTCTTCTCACATTGTTTTTCCTGCTGCTTGTACCATTTCCTCTCAAATCAGAGCAGCTCTACTGTGTCCTGGGGAGAAGCGCTTCTCCGAAACATTTGCTTTTTACTGACCATTTTAGGGATTGAATCTGGGAGCCCTGGCATGTAAGCTATGTTCTCTGCTGCAGAACTATGGACTCTCCAATAACAATAAGAGAATAACTGCTACTTCAAGTCCTCTGCATGCGGGATGGATCATCCCCTGAGAATTTAGCACAGCACATGCTCTAACATGAATTCAGAGAATTCTTTACTGCTATTGATGCTGAGTTGACCTGTATCCACTTTTGAAACAGAAATTGCCTTGGAGTCACGAAGTCTCCTTGCTGCAGCACATCTCAGGTGAACTAGAAACTTGGTCTTATTGGAGCTTGAGAACCACCATGTCAAATGGCATAAAACATGCTATGTTCTACCTAATAATTTCAATGCAGTCTCACAGGAAATGATAGAATTTTTCTCTGCAAGCTCTCTGTGGAGCACTAATTTTGATTTATTGACAGCATAATAGTTGCAGTAATCATAATACTTAGCATTTTTATCTTCACGATGGTTTAAAAATATTAGACAATTAATCATTACCAGAATTCAATGAAACAACAATTAGTGTTTGGTTTGTCATATTTCGGTGGAAATAGGAAAGTATTTTGGAATTTGTCTTTCTTATTTTATAACAGACATAGATATTTTAAAAAGAACTGATCAAATTATTACATAGATTCTGTCCTTTATTGTCAGTTTCTTCCTGCCAGAAACATACAGCTGCATGGTGCCTGACAAGCCCCCAGTTCTTTCTCTTTTTAAAAAAACACAGCCCAAATGTATTTCATTGTCATGCAAAACAAGCAATCAAAGTTACACTAACACACAGCTTTGTATGGTCTGTGCTCAGTCAAAAGTCTGATGCATGATAAACACAATAGTATTAAAGTGCCTGATACAAAAAAACCTTTTATTATAATTTCTAAAATTAAATTTGTTATGCTAGTCAGCTATTTTAACTTTTAAAGGTTTTACACTATTATGAGCGTATGGATTCAACATTCTGGTCATTTTCTGGTGTAAGTAGAAGTTCTGGCATTGTCTTTGGATTGCTTTGGACCAGGGTACCTGAAGAATCACAGGAGACAGGGTAATAATAGGTAAAAGATGTATCAGGGCCTCCACCAGTTGGACTGCCCACCCCAAGGCCTCAGGCTAACTGATCCTGACTGACATGCAAGTCAGATGCCACCTCTTGCTCCAGTGGAACAGGTTGCTTTATTCCTCCACTGCATTTTGAGTATTTCTTGTATTTGACCAATGTGTGAGCCACTTTTAGGATAGTCAAAAAGTAGCATATACAGCTATTAATTACTTAATAATTTCCTGTCTCCACATGAACCTGTTTATTCCATCAGGACATTGATGGAGGCTTTTTTTCTTGTAGCCCCTGAATGAGGTATGGCAACTGAAGAGAAAGACACCTTGACTTTGGAATGGCTCTCTTCAGGGTGGCTCACCTCATTCCTACATCATCATGTTTTCAGCACCAGACAACACCCCCCCTTTTTTTTTTCTTTTACTCCCAAGTCCTTTGAAGAATTTAAAAAGGACCTGAGTGGATGCAACTTTACCTCTTGGCTTTGAACTGTTTTGCTTGTTATTTTCTTCTGATGTGTTATTGCACATACTTTGAATGTTAGCTTCCCTGATGTGTTTTAATTGAAGGACAGGGTCCAAATTTATTAAATTAGAAACTTTCAATATTGGATAATTTAATAGACACATTATTGCTCTACAGCTCCCCCAAAGGACCAGCATGGCTTGAAACATGTTTTGATTTTTCTTCAACCTCTTTCTGTATGCCTATACCATTTTTATTAAGGTTTGGACCATTTATTTCCCATCTCAGGGCAACATTTAAGCAGCTCTAAGAGCTAATGGTTCCAGTGGGAGACTAATGAAGCTTATTCTTAAATTTCCCCTGTTGAAATCCTTCAGTGTTTCCATACAGATGGCTCCTAATAGTAATCAAAAGACCTTGTACATTTAATCCAGCTTTCTCTCCTCAACACACACACACGCACAACGATAGCGGAGGCAGTGGAAAATCAGAGGAAAGATGATGACAATTGAACCCACTCCAAACTTATGTAAAAGAGGCAAAGCAATGGTGCGATAAAAGCCTCATCTAGAAACAGTGCATGAACCATAGTGCTTAGCCCTGGTTGGACTATGTTCTATATTTGCATGTTATCTCTCTTGCATCCTACATTTACTTGAGTTGACGCTGCTCCCTATGTAAATGTTTGATGAATAAAATTGGTACCATTTTTTGATGCAAATGTTTCTCAGGATACTTCATCACTTAACCAGAGGTCTTTAATTATTCTTTATCATCCTAGCATTTGGTATCAAAAAGTTGAGTGAAGGTTCTCTTTAGGCAGAGATTACTGTATGAATGCAGTTGTGCTCTAAGATGCATGCTCACAACCGCTCTACATAGAATGACATGCCCAAGTGGTTCAGCTCCAGCTGGTATTCCAGGTGCTCCTTGCTTAAGAGATGATGTAAGGCTGCTCGCCGAACCTAGCAGGTGGGGAAAAGGCTGTTAACAACTCATCTTCCACTGCTTCTTTTAGATTTCAGAAAGTGCTGAGTGGTCTATTTTCCACTACTACTTCATTCTTGCATAACAGTATTCCTTTTTGTAAATATGGATGCCCTTAACTATCTCTAAACCAAGGAGGTGATATTGACTGCATTGGCACCTGATCCCATGCAGTGGGTGAGAACCCTGTTCAGGCATTGACTGGGGGTAGGAGAGGAAGGGGCAAAGGCAGACATCAAGAAAAGGAAGTTCTGTGAGCTTTTTTCTATCTGCGGGACATGGGGCAAGCAAAATGTTAGCCTTTGCATTAATTTGGGATGTAGGAAGGTTGACTGATTATTTCTGTGCTGTTGTGTATCCATGCACAAACTCAAGCACTTTTAATGCCCATTAGTTTCCATGAAGTATACTCATATTCATAGTCCTACTTGACCATCAAGAACACTTTTAAAAATGCTTACTTTTGGCTGGAGTGTGTCTATTTTTATTTATTCTACTTTTATATCCCATCTTTTCTCCATCATGGAACTGAAGAAGGCATTCCTAACATTGCTAGTTAATCTCCTATCCAGTCACTGGTAACAAGAGTGAAACCTTCCTAGCAGTGGAAAGATAACTGCCTTATCCCCACCACCACCAGTGCCCCTGTTACCGATGCATATTGCTAATGTAAAGTAAGCATCCCCATTTCCCAAGTGTTCCGTTTCATCATATATGTTATGAACAGAGATTTCACTATGACTTAAGTAAAATAGGGAATCTGCATCACAGTCAATGGGTGCAAGTGCCCATGACTGACTTCAAGGTGGGATGGGGTACAAGGAAGGTTATTTTCTCAGGAAAGTAGGACACAGGCCTCAAAGAAAATTTGGAATGAGAAGATTTTCATCCACTGTACCTACATGAATAAAACAAAACATTTGTCTTCAAAACTTACCATCATCAGTTGTTTGTTAGCATAGTGCAACTCCTCTTTCATTTCTCCCTGTTGCCTCTTCTTGCCCCTTGCAAAACATCTGTCCTCCTGTTTTGTCAGCTCCAGGCACATAGCTTTGCCACGTTCCCAGCTACAGGAATGGAGGCATGATGTGAAACACAACACCTCGGCACAAAGCAGCCTGACAGCACATTCTTCTTTGCATATGAAAATGTGACTCTTATTGCATTTATTGCAAGATACATGCATTTCTACACATCTGAACTATACGCATAATAACTTAGCAAATACTTTTTACAGTTGTGATCACAAAGCTATTGACAGCCCACTGTGTATACACTTCAGTTGTACTAGCCTTTCTTCCTGCAGTTATATTCCTACCTAGATATTCATGGCACCCAAGCTGGAACGATTTTTTGACAGTGCTTCAGTACCTAGTTGGATTGTCTCTTCCAGAAGGTGATGCTGATAGATTATTGATCTACCTCATGGAAGATATGTTTTCAGGGTCCATGGAATTCTATTTTACTCCATGTGATGTTTAACGTCTGTAAGGAAACACTAGGAAATTGCACCCAGAGGTCTGGGCTGAGGTGTCCCCAATGAGGAGATTATGCCCACCTCTAACTTTCCCTTTTATCAAATCCAGATGAAGCAGTGGACCTTCTAAATCATGGTAATGTGTGTCAAATAGTTGATGGTGGTACTGCCAGTAGGTAATGGCAACTGCCATTTTAAGTGCTATCTATTCTCCTTTGGAGGGGTTTGTATCTCTCTAAAGGATTGGGTTTGCAGCTGTAGAAGTTCTAATGGCTCAAAGCATCTTTATCAACTTAGACCACTATGCCTAACTGGATGGACATTGCTTTGCCAGTTATCCATGCTCTGGTATTTTCTCTTTGGCAATACTGTAGTTTGTTGTAGGTGGAGTGAACTATGTAAGCAAACCAGAAACTTCAGTCGGTCAAAAGACTTTCATGGAGACTCAAACCATGGAGTTTTGATAAAAGCACCAATTTCACAGTAGTGGTTTTAATCTTCAAATGGTTTGGGTTCAAGTCATCTGAAGGATCACCCCTTCCCATATGTCCCTACCAATCCTTGAGGTCATCTTCTGGAAGACTTATCCAGGCACTCCAACCAGAAAATGCATAAGAGGTAGCTACTGGGTAGAGGTCCCTTTCAGTGGAGACATCCCCATTATGTAGGTGTAGTTGAAAGGAAGGGAAGGGTGGAGGCAATCCTTCTTCATGCATGAGAGGATGTCCATACCTTTTAACATCTGGAAAGTTATAGGCAGCCATATTGGCTTATACCCTAACTTATATTATATTCTCTGTTGCTGCATTTCTTTTCACTGTTGCTGTATATATATATAATTTTGTTTCTGGTTGTCATTTCTAATGACTTATTTAGCTCCAAAGGCTGGTCAGAGAACTTCATATTATGGGTTAGTTGATACAAACATTGATATTAAACATAAATTAGAGAATAATTGAGCAAGTCTATATGGTCATTCATTAAAAATCTCAATCTTAAGGCACTTCAATATGTCCTAATGTTAAGAACCTGGCGATACAATTCTTTATGTTTGTAGGAGGAATGGGATATCTCTGTGCATAAACAACAGAACTTGATTGCTTAGTGCATAACTTAATAAATAATAAGCACCAGTAGCAGTCATAAACTTGTTGATTATGGATTGCCATTCATTACAGATTAATGGTTCTTATCTGCATGCCACAGCCAAGCTTTGATGTGGTTTTTGAACCCAGCACAGCAACTGACTTAAATCAAGCCATGGAATTGGAAGTTTTAGTGTTTATCATCAATTATGATTTGCTCCTATCTGCATTTTCAGCTGGGTGCCAAAAGCTTTGCCACCCCAGAGACTTTCCACTTTATTGTTTCTGGAATGAAAAGAGGCTTTTAGTCACTAAAGTGCACAGTTAGAAAACAGGATTTCAAAATCCATTTACCTTCGTATCATTTTAGCAAAATCTTGGACTTTTTCTAGCATCTGAAATGAAGTACAAGATGGTTAGTGCAAAGTGAATGGGTCAGGTTGATCCAAATGGGAGAAAGAGAAGCACTTTCTCATGCAATACAAAGAATTCCTGCAGCTACCTCTTTATTGAGTGTGTGGCAGGCATCCTTAAATGTAATGTGCATTCACATTGTAATATAATGGATGGGCACAACCATATGAGGTGCTCATTATCGATCACATTTAGTTACATCATGGGGTGATTTTTTTTTACCAGATTTCCAGTTTCCAGCTGATTGTGGGAGTATGATAACCAACTCCTTATGCTTCCCACTGTAAGCTTATAAATGCCCAACTCATGGCAAGAGATAGTTAGAAACCTTCTACAGTTGCCTAGCATTTGCTAAAGTGAAACATAAAGCAAATTGGCTCTGATCAGATAAAACATCTATAGGAATTAAAGGATGGTTGAAAGAACTTTAGTAAGTTTCAATTTCTCAGAAATTTAGACTCCTCAAAGTTGCCCCAAATTCCACCTAAAGTGAAACAGTTATGGTACCTAAGATGGGGAGTATGTTTCATTGAATTCAGTGGGCAAACTCAGTCGGCAAACTAGATATGTATAGGGGTCACACTGACCTGTGTGTCATATCTGTGGGAATTGTAACCACCGTTACAGCAATATGATTTGTAAAAGTATCATATGCATTTTTACAAATGCATTTTTATTTCTCATGAAAGTTTGGATGTGCAACATTTCTCAGATATGTCCCAGGTATACCCACTCATCATTTTGTTAGCTCATTTTCTAGTCTAGTATTTCTCAAGTGACTAGAGAAAGTAATGTTTAATTATCTAACAATATTTATGAAAGATATTTCCAAGCAATGTTCAAAAGCAAGTCTTAACACCAAAAACCCAGAAGGGTTGGCAGCCTGCCTAATTTGTAGCAGTAGGGAGTTCCACTCAAAAAAAAAGGGAAAAATGCAGTAAAAACAAAATGCCCCATCGCATTAAAATCAGCCCATGGCTGCTTAACTCAAGCTATGGAATACCATGCCAAAGAGAAAGGGTTACAGTTTTTCTGTGAAATACTAAGTTTTGGACTTTGGAAGTTGTTAAGCTGTGAAAATCAATGCTGCAGGTCATTAAATTGCAGGTCAGCAGCAATTTTACTTGCCCCCTCTCCTTCCCTTTGTACTGCATATCAACCTCAAAATCAAGCCATGATCTCCCATATCCTTGGCACATGCCCCATCTGCTGTCTGCCATCACTGTGCCACCAGGAAGACTTACCTCCTCTTCTTTCAGTAACTGTTTGAGGATGGCTGCATGGCTGGCCGGCCCCGATGCCTGGTTAGTGGGAGCCATGGTGATGAGGGAACTGACCTAGCTTGAGAAATCAATATATGGTCTCCCTCCCTCTCTCTTCCCTGGCTGGATGCTGTCTGTATCTGTGGTTGCCATGGTAGCAAACCATGCTTCCAGAGGAACACAAAGACGCTGATTGGCTGCTGCCAGTTGTTCAGGGAGGAAAAGGAGAGGCAGGCCTTGCCTCTGGCATTTGTGGAGTCCGTTCTGGTGTTTTCTTACATCCATTTAGTGAAGTGGGCTCCTTCGGTTTGCATTCTCTCCACTGTTTCCCTCCCATTTGTTAAATTATTCTAAATCATATTTTTCCCCGAAGGGGAAAAGGACTAGAGATGTATTTTACCTGCTGCATTTGAACCTATTTTTCTCTTCCCTGAATTTCCCTAGCTAGAATCCCTATCACTCCTATGGAGTTACTTCTTCACCAAGGTGTTGTTTTGCTACTTGAGAAAGAAACTAGTATTTGTGGGGGGACATTAAAGAAACAGAGCAGCAATACACCAACTCATGCATGTAAGTGACAGAACTGATAGAATTATTATTATTTATTCAAATCATTTCTTGTGACACCTTTCAGCAGCTCAGGGCCACTCGTGTAGAAATAAAGACTATTCAATGTAAAATCAGAAGGCATCACTAACTCAAACAGAACCAGAAAAGCAGTTGCAGTAAATGCAAGACTGTTATCAGAGAAATGCCCTCTAGAATAAATGGGATTTTCTCTTCATTCTGGAAAGCAGAATGAAAATAACAGGCCTTGACAGGAAGGTTGTTTCATAGTGTCATGTCAGTACTGTGCATAAAGAGATTTGGAATAGATCCCAACCTATGGAGAATGTGGGAATTCATGCTAGAAGACAGTATCTCTAGGATGCATGGGTTCTGGGCCATGAATAGCTTTAAAGATAAGCTCTGGTACCAGAATTTTGCATACACCCATTTAGTCACTTTTTCTCATTACATGATAAGCCATTGCATTTCACCCAGTACTTCACTGATTTCTGAAGGTGAAAATAACTCTCCAAGGAGCAATACAAAAAGCAAGTATTTCTGAGTGCCTAAAGATACCATTACTCCTTTGTGCACTTGGATGTGAATTAGCATGTCATCAGCATGGTATCATTATTAACATAGAATTCCAAAAAGCCCTTTTCTAGAGGTGTGGAGGAACTGTGATCTAAGAGCTGATCTGCACAACTTACTCCTATGGGGAAGGATAAGTTCAGTCAGTAGCATCAAATATACCATGATATCTCATTGCAGAGCACTGCATGAAGTTCATGAAGAAGTACAATGTTATCAGAACACTTCTCTGCATGCTTCTTCAGAAGTAATCCCTATGGGATTCAGTGAAACTTATTTCCAGTGTAGTTTGTGTAGCATTACAGTCATTCTCAGCACAACCTGTCTCACAGGGTTGTTGCTGTATAGATAAAATGGAGCGATGGAGAGCACCTTGGGTTCCTATATAATTGCAGTGGAAGAAGGTGGCAGCGAAGTGTGATCTCAATTTTTGAAAACAAATTAATTTTCTTTGATAGGTAAACAAAAGCAACTTAGCTGTTTCTACAATCTTTGGATTAGACTTTGGTAAGATTCCTAAAATTGGCCACCAGTTGAATGAGCTTCCCTTTCGCCATGAATCCATTTGGTGTTTTTTAGTAAAGTCACTGACAGCCTTAGTTTCCCAGGTTGGGAATAATAACCCCTAACCCATCCTGAGAGAACAAACTGAATAATTGGAAAGTCATTTACAAATTAGGAATTGTTGAGAGAGAGAGAGAGAGAGAGAGAGAGAGAGAATGGGAAGCAATAGCAGTGCTCTTTTCTCCAGCCATCCAAACTATCACAACTCTGTGTTCAATAGGAAGATTGTTTGAAGTGTAAATGCACAAGTATGCAGTACTTTTTATCTCTTCAGAAACACTACTGTATGAAGCAGAGTGCTCAAAATATAGTGTAGTTTTACAATAGAATGAAAAATAGTTTCTATTGTTGAAAGCTTTATTATATGTTTGTACGCAATGCTTTTGTTATTCTCAGAATTGTTTTTAGAGGTTAGCAGATAAGGCACTGTAGCATGGAAAAGATGATAGAAAAGGAGGGGAAATTATATATCCTTGAGGGTTTTTATTTAATGTGTTTAGATACAGAGGGAATCTCGTGTAGCCCTTTTTATTTGTAGTTGTTCAGTGCTTATTGAATGGAGAAAGGTTAAACTGGAATCCTTTCCTAGGAACCTGGCATTTGCAATCTCTGCTAAATAATGCCTTAAGTGGATATAAAAGGAGTAGCTTGAGAGACACAGAGGGGGGGGGGGGGGGGAATCTGTTGCTGAAACAGGATAGTAGAAGTGGGCCATGATAAGATTGCAAGAGCCACTTTTTTAATGTCCATCTAGACTACAGGCAAAAAACAAGCAAGCAAACTTTCCCCTTGCCTTGGACAGGAAGAGGCAAAGTGGAGGTCTCCTTATGCTTTGCATCACAGATCCCATCAACCCCAGCCAACATAGTCTGTGGTTAGGGATTAAGGGAAATGTGATCCCAAACAATTGGAGGGGTTGCCTTCATACCGGAAAGCTTCTTGTGCCTGGAGCTCAACTTCTGCTTTGTATGAATCAGCCACTGCACTCTCCAGTGCAGGTCAAGAGCAGCTGGCTGGCTTAAAGGAACTACAGCTAGGCCATTGTTTGTTTCTTCTGGAGTGCATTGAACCAAAAAGTTTTAGGTCTTTGTCAACTATTGATTAGTTGATGAAGGCTATTAAAATCAGAGCTCATGCAACATGCTGATCAACTGCAGTGCTTTCTGTTTTATTTCACAAAATATGAACAGGTCATTCCATTGCATCAAAAAAGGTTCCATCCTCAGTGGGCATTGCCATTGTCCTGTGGCTACAAGAAGATGCAGCTTTGTGGGTTTATGGACTGTGATTAGCGAGGATACATTTTCCACAGATAGCATTGAGTTTCTAGGATCATTTGCAACTCAGCTCAAAAGCTATGTTTTTTTTAGCAGCTGACAAGTGTCCCACAAAGACAATGCCAGCATGTTATATTCTACCCTCTTTCCCCTGGGAAAGGCCCTTATTTCTGTTTTTCACAAAATTGCTGATTTTTAGCAAGCTCTACTTCCACAAGTTGTTGATGTTTGGATGACTTACAGTGCACTCCTAAAGGACTGATGCCTTTTAGATGGAAGGCTCTGAGGCTGGAACAGTCTGTCCTGCTAGGAAGTGCCAGACAGGATAAGTGGGTTGCTCCCCTCTAATTCTACCTAAAAAGCATTTTAGCTAGGCAGGCTGTCTCACTGGCATACCTTGCTATGAGTCGGGATGAGTGGCAGCCAGGCCATGTGGATTCACATGCCTTCTCTTTCTTCCCCTCCCCACTCAGCATCCTGCCCCCTTTTTTCCTTCTGCCCAACTCCTTCCAAGGTTGTGACATTGGCCTTGGAAAACAAGCCACTGCAGAGCTTCCTGTGGTGGCTTGAAGTAGGAAATCCCTGCTTGGATTTTCCCTCAATTTATAGACTGGGGGGTGGGGGATTGGTGTCTGCACCAGGGATCAAACAATTGTAGCTTTAGATGCCTTTAAGAAAATTCAAGGCAATTTAGAACAAAATTAAAACACAAAATTAAAACAGCTAAAACAGCTATCCCTTAAATTACAACCACCCTATAAAACTTTTAAATATTAGTAAGAACCACAAGGAAGGAAAGATGATGCATCTTGATGAGCCACAAATACAATGTTTTGCTTGAACTATCTGTTGAAAATAACACTGTCCCCTGTTTATGTGCTTTATACAGGTTTCCTTCAGCTGTCATTTCAAGGCTGCATGCAGCTTATTCATGTGGATGATCAACTGGTGGATTTGCATGCCATAGAACAAGGAAAGCTGGGAAGTTTTGCCAATGTCAGCATTGATATGTGTGCCATTATTGATCGGTAAGCATTAAACAAACAATGGAATGGTGGATGTAAAACCATAAGCATGTCAAGATGAAGGTGAAAAATAACTGTTTTTCTATATTTAGTATTAACTAATTTTTCTAGGGCTAGTCAGGTTTACAATAACCTTTGCAATATCTTGGGGTTGATCCAGAATTTGCTTTCCACTGATGGGAGGGCTCTGCTCATGGAAGATGCCTTTGCCTGATTTTCAGGGACATCCCCTCCCATGACACCACAGTTCAGCCCATTCATCAGCATCCCATGACCCTTTCTGTAGCACTTTCAAAGAGCTGAAGGAGCTGCCATGAAAAGGAGGGAGAGAGAAGTCCACTTCTGCTTGCCCAGTTGCACATGCCTGAACCCCATATCTCACAACTGGAATTCCCAAACGGTGTATGCAAATCAGAACCATCCACTGATTGAAATGGGCTTCTAGTGAGCAGAGCTCTCAGTAGTTGGTAATTAATGTTCCATGCAAGTTATCACAGAACTCTGGAGGCGAAGGGTTTGTGTGACAAACATATTGTGTGAAAGGACTTATCATATGGCTATTCACAGCAGGGGTTTGTAAATGTTTCTAGGAATCACTTAAAGATATGGAAGTGACTCAGCATCATCACCTTCATACCCCAGCTCCTCTGACTGCTTCTTGGCATGTCAGATTCCTACATAGAAGGCATTTGTAGCCACTCACAGTTCCTTAAGCCGATTAAGAGACTACCAACACCAGTTCTTTAAAGAATAATTATATGTTCACAAAGGTATTGCTCATCAGGATTTGCCATTGTTATAGTGGAATTGCCTCTTTGGTTATCAGCCTACATCAGCTAATGGTAGTAGCTCAAGCACCCTTGCTTCCTATGTGCATGTATAGATTTATTGAATAAAGAAATCCACATATGCCTCTACAGTTGACTGCTCTGAAATAATGCAGATGAGCTATTCATCAAGGCTTACTCTTTTCCTCCAAATGAACAGATGAGCCAGTTGGTGTCAGTATACAAGATTAAAATATAGATAATGTAACTTTGAAAAGAACTACAGCCCATGCTGTTTGTTCAGTACATATCTAGCACATGAAGCAATTTTCTTCCCCCAGGGGGATTCGTGGCAACTTGAGATTTATTAGGCTGTGAAAAATCAGTCTGCTGGAATGCTATTGCAATAGCAGGATCCCTGAAAGAACTAGACTCCTGTAAGGGCTATAACAGGTGTTTATACTTGCCCATGATAAAATCATAGCTGACTAACATCTTTAATGTTAACAAAAAAATTTAAAAGCACAAATTAAACCGTGTACTGTTCTTATCATTGTCCTCTGCTATAACATCTTTCCTTCTTGTTTAGTATAAAGAACAATGAATAATATGTATGAATATTGCACATGTTGTACTGCGTAGCTCTGACATTTCCATGACTCTCAGCAATGTTAGTGCAGATGCACAAGGCTGCCATGCATGGAATGGCCCTGACTTTCCCAGTGAGTAGCAGTTCCCAGCCAAGGGCAAATGCATCCTCTGACTTATTTGCAATGAGCAAAAGCTGCAGTTGCAGACATTATTCCAGCAGGGCTGGGTGAGAAACTTGCTAAGCATAATTTGCACTTCCCTGTTGGGCATATAAGCCAGAATTTACTGAATGTAAATTTAGTATTTAAATTTTTCTGAATCTTTCAATACAAATTTTAAAAAGAAGCATGCACAATATGCATCTGTTGGTGAAAGTGCACACAAAAAAGTACATATTATATTATGTTAAAGAGTGCATTATAAAATGTCAGGAGAAATTGCTTGAGAGAGCACACATATATTTGCAAAAGTGCATACAACATGCATGTATTTGGAGAAAATTCACATGAAAAATGTACAGTCTTTTGTAGATTTTCAAGGAAAAATTATATACAGTTATGAAAATGGGATTGAGAGAAACTAATGCTGGCATAATCAGAATCTGAGCAGATTCAAACAGATTCTTGACAGGTTCATCCATCATTTGAAGGCAGAACTTGATATTACTCCGGACATGAGAATGCTACCCAAAAGTGATGTCTAGTCTTCCCCTCCCTCCCCTGTAATATTTAGATACACCTACCAATGTCATGATGTCATCATGTTGGAGCATCACCCAACCCATATCCACAACTGTATCATTTAGAAGGAGTCCAGCATCTTGCTTCCACAGCTATGCATAATGGGGGATGCTGTTTTCAGCAGAAGCTATGTGTCAGGGACAAGATGTAGTTCTCTTTGAAGGGTCATTCTATTTGTCACAAATGAACTAAATGACCTATGTATGGTTCAACTTTTGCGGCACTTCCAGTGAGCAAATTTTGTAAGACTAACAGATGATGCTTTTGCTATTCTACCAACTATATCAACTGAGGAACCGATATGAACTGGTCACTGCAGGCAATAGGAAGTGGATTTTCCCAAGCATTAGGAATATGGGTCTCACTCACCAGCCATTGTGGGTACAAAAAGACATAAATAGCAAGCACTTGGGAGCCAAGGCTGATGTTTTCCGGCAGAACCATCACACTCCCAGTGCAATCTACACTTTTTTAAAAGCAAAAAGGTATGGGTCAAAAAAAAAAAAAAAAAAAAGCAGATGCCTGGAAAAGGGGGACTACAAAATGATCTGTGCCAGAGCTATCCTGCTTTATCCTGCTTTATCCTTTATTCTGATTCCTATCTGGCCAAAAACATCTGAGGAATTGTAAGGGAAGTTTAGAAACATTGATAAGATTAACAAGATTCCTCAGCAGGGGCTCACACAGGTCTGCCTGAACTGGCTAGTGTGTATGGGCTGGTATCTTGTGCCAGCTTGCACATTCAAGGTTGTGTGTGGAGGGAGACACCCCCCACCCCAATGTAAACATCTGTTCTCTCATACCTCTTGCTGCACAAATCCAGAAAGACAGCTATGATGTTGGGCAGAGGAGCTGGGTGGAAAGAGAATTCCCAAGCAGTAAGAATCACAGGCCTTTCAGATTCTTCAGAAAGCAATTCTTGCAGCTTGTATTTCCCGGGTCAGCACCCTTTACAAGAATACTTACAATGGAAGTCACACAATTGCCAAAGTGATCAATATGCTGTACAGCAAGTGACAGTTCGGATTCCTGCACATCTTTTTCTTATCATTGACAAACTGTGTTTGTTGTGGTAGTCCAGATGGTCTGGTTGTACATTAGGGTTGTCACACAGCACATTGCAGAGGAATTATTATTCACAACTGATTTCTCCCAGAAGCCTGGGGAAACTGGTTGACTGTGCCTGGCTTTCTCGAAGCAGAGTGCATATAGATTTTCATCACTGGGAGAGCACAATGAGATGCTAAAAGGAATTTTGAAACCTCCCATCCAATATGTCATTACAGATTATTTAAACATATGTCGATTTTAATGAAAATCTGGCAGTGTAGTTTAAAGACATGTGAAATAGCTGGAATACACAAACAAAATGAAGCTTCACAGCAACAGAACTTTTTCTGAGGCTGCTTTGCCAATGGTGTGTGCATATATTAATGCTTTGATTCCCTATTTGCTGCAAAGATTCATTGGCATGCCCTACTTTTTTCTTCGTAAATGCATGCAGTTTAAGCTATGAGATAGGGCCAGCACTCTTTTTGGTGGGATATCATTGCTTACCTGAAGGTAGTATATTTGAGGCCTCAGGGATACCAACTGATTGGCACAACTCTGCGAGAAAGGCATTTCTGAGGTGCTTTGATTACAAAATAAACTCATTTTTTTATGAACTACTAGAATGTAGAGGCCAAGCAATTGAGCTGTGAACCAGAAGTCCCAGGCTGAGATGCTATCCCAACCTGCAAGGCAAAGGCTTCCAACCTGCAAGGAAGCGCCACATTCTGGAAATAAGCAATCAGGATGCTGGGAGGATGGAGCAACTGCACTTGTATCTTCACACCATGGTATTATGATGTTCAGGTATCACAAGATGCAGGCTTTCCTAGGGGATTGGCCACAACATGATTGGCAGAGCAGACAGAGAACTTCTCTTTCTGATCCACCAGTAGATTATCCATTTCTACCCAAGCATTTTGCTTCTTTGTATATCTATTTGAGCATCCTAGACACAGGATTCAGTCACTGATTGATGGGGCTGAGATGAAATGTTACCTGAAATGCAGTTGGCTAGATGAGGTTAGGTGTTCCCCAGAGCAGCTTGCAGGTTCCAAGAAAGCAAGCCTCCTGAGTGATTTCATCTGTATTTTGTTTGACCTTCTAGTATGTGACCAATCCAACCCTTTTGCAGAATTGTACAAAATTATACAGTCACAGGGTGTAATGACCCTTTCAGTTTGACATGAGTCATTGACACATGTTTACAGGTGGTGGTGGTGGAGGAGGAGGAGGAGGAGGAGGAGGAGGAGGAGGGTTTGGCAAGGTTCATGAACTGCTTGAACTGACAGGGATACTGCAGTACTATGTATTAACAATGTGAAAAGCTAGGATTGATGCATGTGTATATATACTTATTCAGGAAAGTGGAATTGTTATTCCCTTTCCTCTTCTTGTTAAAAAAAGACTTTTAACAGTAACAAATAACATCCATAGATATCTTGCTTAGCAAGCAGCAACAACTCTAGAAGACCACAGGGGAAGAAGTCCTGGTTAAGTCTTCTAGGGGACTTTCCTGAAATCCCAAGCAGCCAAAGAAGCTGCAAGGTCAGAACCAAATAAAAAAGGCAAAATAAAGAGCACACCCAGCCCCCTCAGCCACCTTATTCCAACAAGAGATACAGAGTGCTGTTGATCCCTGACAATCTGGCAACATCAACATGCATCAAGAATACTTGAAAATATTTGTTACACTGCTCTGGGGGAATTACTGGGATTCGGTCTGGTTTATTCAAAGCCTTTGTTGTGGTTGTTATTGCATCAATAAAGCTCCTGCAATCTGAATCAGGGCTGGTACACTGTGGGTGACTAATATATGAGTAATATACTTTCTTTAGGAGTTAAATTAATAACTGTAAGAATAAAATCTGCAGCTAGTCGAGTTTTAGCATGTGCATTAGCCACTCTGCATTGAAATAAATATAGATAGTTCAAGGCAATATTTTAGAAAGAAGACAAAATGAATGGATAAGGTAGTCATTTCTGAGCCAGTTCTTTGATTTTCTGTAACTGGCTATGATTTGTTTCTTTCAACAGTTCTACAATAGATTCTTTTATGTGAATCTCATCTCAGACTTAAACCATCATTAAATAATCCCAAGCACAGCACTGAATGTCTTCTCAAGCTGGTCCAGTTTTTTTCACTCTTCACAAAGTTAAGTGTTCTGTCCCATGCTCTACATCACCATTAAATATATGTTCTAAAGTGGAGGTCAACACATTTCTCATTACATGTAGCATGCCACCCATTTGGCAATAGTTTCTGCTCCACATTTCTTGAACTACTCTGATGAAGGGCATGGCAAGGCTCTTTATTGGGATGCAGTGTGTCTTGGTGTTCTGCACATATCTCACCCCGTACTGAATTGGACTTGGACCGGACCATCTAGTGTCAGATGTGAACAGTGGGCTTTGCCTTGACCACAAAACATCCCCCAAATACAGCATTTTGCTTTTGATCCACTTCTATACAGAAACCATTCATTTATATACAGAAATTTAAAGGTGTGCACTAAGGGGGTATCCCTTGGGGTAGGGATTTAACATGAGCTTGATCTCAGGCAACCCTAGCCATTCAGAATTATGTCTGTTCCTGTTGTGTAACCCCACCCTGGGTTCTGTTTTTTCTAGTAACGGTAAAGCCTTGATGAGATAGTGTGAAAATGGGATGGAATATTGAAGACTACTTTTTACAGAAAGTGATGTTAAGCTCCAAACACACACAATTGATGAATTGGGTTCAGAGACTGGTTTCACTGTTTCATATTTATGCTCCTACTTTAGAAATACACAAGACAGAAAGAATTGCACTTTGGAGGTCTGTGTGTGCATGTAGATCCCTATCTGGGATAGAAAATGAAGGTAATTCTTAGGTAAGAAATTGTATTAAGCCTTAAATGAGTTTCTTCTGGGAAATAATAGAACAAAATCCCTCAGGAAAACGAATGTCAGATGTTTCTAGTTTAATCCTTGATGTCTTCCTTGAAGGGCAGCTTAAATGAATTAGCTGATATAGTCCTGGAGGTTAAAATGAACAGCTTTTCATAGATTTTTCTATACAGTGTTCCAAATAAGTTAGACTATAGCTTTTATATTGCAGACATAGAGGGTTGAAAAGGAAATTCATGTTGAGGATATTTCTACACAGGATGAAGTTAGTAGGAGATATTTAAAAAGGGGAGAATAGCAACCGCAAAATACAATCAACTACTTCCTTTTTGGTAATTGGTTGTGGGCAGAAAATACTTAAGTGTAACAGTCCAGTTTATTTGGCATTTCCACATTGTTTAAGTACATGCTTGCAGGAAAAATAAGCCCTTTGGGATGTCCTCAGATACTTCAATTTTTGAAAGACCAAGCATAATTTTATAAACTATCTAGCATTCAGGCTGAGCCAAATAATATTCCTATTAGGGTAGCTTTTTGGCATAAATGGACTAGCATGATCAGTATACTCTGTGGGAGTTGTGGTTTCATTCTGTTAAAAGCATGGCCTGATTTGCTCTGCTACTTTATATTACTGTCCAGTTAGCCAGTTTATAATTTAGTGAAGTTTGCCAAGTCCTTGACTATCTTAATTTAGTCTATTCAACTACTTTTGAGGACACTTTCAGGGATAAGAGAAACACATTTTTAGCAGTCAGTTGCTCACGGAGGACTTTCTTTGGAACTCTAGTGCCCCTTTCTTTCTAGGGCTCTCTTGTCTCACAGGGCATCTTCCTAGGATACACAGCAGGGTAGAACAGTCCCAAAATGCAAGAGGAGCACTTCTACCACTTTCTAACTGTGACAAAACCTGTTTTAGAAATGGTTAATAGAAAAAGCAGCCTCTGAAAGCAATTGGCCTACAAGTATTTAAGTCTCTCCCCCAGCGCATGTGCGCGCGCACACACACAAACATTTGTGAAAGTGCCCTCAGCATTTCAGGAAGTTCATCAGCCTATTATTTGTCCCCTTTCCACCCCACCTCCACAACTCTATAGACAAAGTTCTTGTTAGAACATTCACACCCATTCAAGTTCCCTGTTACATATACAGTCAGCAGCAAAACAGAGTTTGCCTCTGCATAATGTATGCAGTGGTCCTGAGTTGCTCAGGTTGTCTTTCTTAAACACACTCACACACAGACCCGACTTCCTATGTTCTGTTTAAATCCTTTGCCTACTATCTTAAAGTGCAGGCTTCATTGTAAAATGCTGAGTATATTTCACATATCAAAGTGGCAGCACTCGGAAGTTTAAAATAACCTTCCAAGCATTGTCTAGGCATTTTCTTGGCAACGGTGGCAGTCAGGATGCATGCTTCATGACAGCTTCTGACAGGTTCCATCTCTGGTACCCATTTCGGAAATCCAACCTGGAAATTGTCTGTCAGCTTTTGTAAAGGCAGTCAGGACTCTCGTTCCTCCCACCCCTTTGTTCTGTATCAGAAAAGAAGCAACCATATTATTCTACAGAGGACTTCTAAAAAGTGAAATACTGTTAACTCTTTGCATCTAACTTCCAGAGCAAGGACATTTAATTTTGCAATGCTGCTTCTCTGTGCGCCTAAAGCCAGTGGCCAGTGATTTAACACAAAACTTGTTGCAATTAAAGCCCATGTAAACTTTAGCCCAGCTTGATTATTTCTTCTTGCTTGTTTCACTAAAATGCCAGCAATTGATTAATTCAATGCCATTACACCAGCTGACCTTCTCAAAATCATTACATCAGTAAATAAAATTACCACTTACTTTTAGACTCAACACCAGAACAAATCCGGTCTTGAATTTATTGACATTGTTTCTTTGTGTGCTCTGTGGGCTACATGGCACCTCTCTCTCTTTTTCTCTTTCTCTCCCACATGCACATGCAAGCTCACACTACCAAGACAATTCTCCCATTTTGTCTTGTGTCTTATATATTAAATTTGTTCATCCAAAGCTCTGTCAAAGAAAATATCAATTGCTGAGTCTGATCTTTCATTACCCCTTCATTGTTTGGTCAAGACCTCAAAGAATAGTTACAAGCAGTGAGTTCTTGTTTTTATTTAAGCCTCCGTGATGGATAGCTTTTCAACTGCCCCATAAGTGTTAAAGGAACATTAGTCTCCACATGTAGATAACACTCCCAAGAATCAACCCATGAATATATGGTATTTTAATCCTTTCTTCTGGTTATTCACAGCTCCCCTGTGTACAAACTTCTCTCTTACACATTGACATAGTGAAGGTTTGAGTGGAACTACTTCTTTGATGGATAATTAATTTATTGCTTCCTCTTCCATTAATATTTTGAAGTGGACCGAAGCTAGGGATGAGAGAATGTGTGATGGTCAAGCTCATTGTGGATTTCCATGGATGCTTGTCTTACCTCATTCTTGATCCCAAAAGCATGCATCTTTTTCCCCAAATAGTAAAACTGCATTTTCAAATATGAAAAAGTGTACTTTTCCCCTTAGACATCTCAGATGTGCTCTTTTCCCCGGATGCTAAAACATACATTTGGGCAGGATGATGCATATCTTTCAAAGTGCATACTTGTGGAGGTTCACACTTACAAATAAAAGCTCAGGAAATTGCTATATATGTATGTATTATCCCAAGACAAGCTACAGACAACTAGGACTTCTTCCTTTCCACACTTTAAAGACTTTCAGACTAAAAGGGAAGAGATTTCTAGTGGCAGCCAGGACTATATTTTATTTATTTATTTATGTAAAACATTTCTATGCTGCCCCCATCGCAACAAAGCCTCGGGGCGGCTCACAAAGGATACATAAATACATAAATAATAATATACCAATTTAAAAAATTATTTTTAATATATATATATATATATATATATATATCTAACCTATATCTAAGGTTGCAGCAAGTTCATCTGCTTTTGAATACATTTGAATGTTTTTAATACGTTTGAATGCTTTTGAAAAGTTTCAGATTCTCTGACATCTCTAATTCTAGTTATGCTTTATCCATGAGACTCTCTTTGAAAACAGTTCAGAAGCTTCAACCTGTGCAGAATTCAGCAACTCGTTGCTTTTTCATCATGGTGGAGCCATATTACACTAGATTTACATTGGCTTCCTTGGCTACCACTCCTATTTCTCCCCTTCTGTAAGGCTGGGGTTCCTCACTGAAGGCAAGAGAGGAGCTCTGACTTCAGAAGAAAAAACCTTCTGAGCTTGGAACTCTCTCTAACATTGTGACATTGTCTAGGGGCAAACAGGATTGCTCTGTTAACCTCAGTATTAATTTGGTTCTGGAAGTAGCATTATTAGAATGCTAAGCACACATAATTGTAAATTATAGGCAAAGATACAGACTGCAGATTTCTTGGTATTTTAGCGTTCTGCTTCTGATCCGCATGATGCTCTAATCATCCAAACAATTGCTCATTTTAATGAGATGTAGTGTGACAATAAGAAGGCAGGACATTTACTGGTTATTGTGTACTCGGCCATACCCACCAAGAGTTTAGAGTACGGCTACACCATGTACCTGAAATCAAGATGGTAGATCCTATAAAGAGCCATGATCCTGACATTTTTCTCATTTGAGTTTTTGCAAAGCATAGTCTCTCACCCTCCCTCCCTCCCTCTCTTGCATAATACCCTGTGCTTGGATTAGCTTTAGAGATCTAATGATTATCCGATCCTGGTGTGTGTCATTTTCACATGTGTACATTCCTAAATTTTCTTTGGTCCTATTTTTGTTTCTATTTGCATATTTCAAATCCATACTAACATTTGCATTTAAGTGCATAACTTACAGTGCAATAAGATGATCCAAGGGCTGTCTATATATTTTCCTTCTTTGGAATAAATAACTAATAACCCACCCAAGCAGCAAAAGAGCCCAGCTACCTCCATGCAAGCCCAGACATACATTCAATATGGGGCAACACATGCTTTTGGAAATGATGGGGCATGAGAGGAGATTGTACCAGGGACACCATCTCTTTTCCTTTACACTGAACTGGACAGGACATCATAGCATACCCTACCACTCACCACACATTGGTAGCCCCATTGTAACACCTTGGTGGTTGGAGAGCCTTGGTGGTTGGAAAGCCATGAAGCTTTTCTAGTTGTTCAGAGCAGGTATTATATTACTGCTTGTCCCCCGCCCCCCAAAAAAGAAAATAATGAAAAACTTGCATGGCAACCCTCAGAATCGCTCATAACAGTGTGAGCATTTGAATTTGGATGAGTGTGGAATACATGCCAAGTATGGAAAGCTTTCTAATCTGCACATTAACTCAGATTAATTCACTTTGGAATATGGACCATCAAATCCCTGTAAGTGTCTTGGGAAATTCAAAGCAGTTGGTATCATGCTCATAGTTGTCTCCAACTCCTGGCACTGACCAAATCCCACTCACAGCTTCAGGAGTGTTGCAGATTCTACTACGCATAGAATGAGCTAAGAAGGGTGTGACTTGAGAATGCCTGGAATATCAGTATATTTTCCTGGACAGTCTGTGCCTATTTAAGTAGGTCTGGTCCATGATGTTTGTTTCCCGTAGATGTGCTAAACTACAATGGTTGTTTTGATGGGAATAAAATCTGTGAAGTTCATAACTTGCTTGATGGTATGGAGTGGATTTAGAGAACAGGTATTATAGGTCAGCTTTTAGAAGGAAAGGTTCTTTAAAAGATCTGAGATAGAATGGTCCAAATCTATGTGCATGAACAAACTTTTCAAAAGGTTATCATGTTCCTGCCTCCAAATGATTGGCAGTAATGAAAATACCTGATTGGTGATATTTCAAGGCCTTTATTTGATACACATTTGTCAGCCTTCTGGCCATGACATTTAACAAATACAGCAAAAGGAAACATATTAATAGAAATAAAGACAGTTCAAGCACAAGACTATGATTTTCATTTTTTTTAAATCAGTCCCAGTGTCAACTTGTAAAGCTGAATAGCTCAGGATGGAATCTAAAAAGAGCGAATGATATTTCATGTGTGACTGTATATTTACCTGAACTTTGTACTTACCGGGGGTTGGGGGAGGTGTGATATAAAGACTATTAAGCCCGTGTGTTCCCACTTTAAGAGAAAGGGAAAATATTCAGTGTAGTAACCTGAAATAAGAAGTATGCTAAAACATGCTGTTGATAAAATGATTTTGCGTTCTGTTATCAGAATCTGAGGCACCCTCACCAGCAGGAACATATTATAAGGTGGCTGCAAGTGATCAATTAAAAGATTTTGTGAGATTATAAAGTGGAAACAACCTGGAGTACAGAGTAAGGATGCTGCCGAACCATTCCCCCATGCCCCAAGCACGATTGCAATCGTGCCCGTCTTCCCTGCACAAGCACGATCGTGATGATGGCCATCTCACCTCCCGCCACCCCAAGCACGATCGTGATCACACGATTCTCATTTGGATTCTCCCTAACCCTAACCTCCCCCCCCACCCAGGTTACCCAGGTTAGTGTTCCCTACTGTATTGTACTTTGTTACTTTGTTGTTCTTTGTTACTTTGTTTCAAATTTTTGTAATTAAAAAAAAAAATTACAGAACAGATTAACCTGATTTACACTGAACCCTATGGGGAAATTTGACTTGGCTCACAACCAATTCGGGTTGCGACCAGAGTCCTGGAACAGATTAAATTTGTGAGCTGAGGTACCACTGTAATTAAAATAAATAAAATCTTTTGGAGGGAGAAACAAGTACCATTAGAAGCAATCCCAGACTGTTTTAGTAATTTCTATTCCATTACATTTCTTTGTGAGTCATCACTATTCTTTATCACCTTTGTTATGTCATCCACCTGTCCCAATTTATAGCCACAAGAAGGGAAAAGCTTTTGTTCATCAGGTATTGTGAAAAGGCGAGGTGTTTGTTTGTGTACTCCCATCCAGCACTTTGAAGAAAATATACCCAGAGGCAAGGGCGACAGCAACCTTTGTGAAGGTCTCTGGTAAACTATTATTTATGTGACTATTGTGATGTTGTTCCATATTTTAAAGGGCAGTATTGCCAGATTGAGAAACACACTTTAGGAAAATACATCAGCCGTTAACCTTATCTGCCTTCCCAACTAGAGAGCAAAGGGAAAAAACAACAGCGCCAGCAATGCAGTGACAGCACAAAAATCCATTTCTGGGACACAAAAAGCAATAAAATGCAATTCCTGGGTCTGTACTTTCCATCATTATTATTACTATTGCTTAAATAACAGTGCTCAGTCTTTACTCCTGCAAAAACTACTTCTCAAGGCAGAGGCAACTTAGGCTTGCCCTCAGTGTGCGATTATGAACAGAGCACCCACAACAATCCACTCCCATATGGGTGGGCGTTCATGTGACAAATGCCAGGTTTCGCAAAGAGGCATTTAATGCAGTGTGCTTCCATGCTGGCTACAGCAACATGTTGGAATGCACAACATATTCCATGAGGCTGTTTGAAACATTATGTTTACCATTTCTAAATATAATCAGTGGAGCCCAACTCACACAGGGGTGCCACAGCCCATAAGCACCCTGTTTGAATGAGGCCTCCTATTCTTTATTTATTAATCTATGTAAACATTTATGTGCCTCTTGCTTCACCATGGCATAGAGTTAGGATCCAGCAAAATGCCCTAGAACTGAATGGGGGAAGAACTTTTGCTCCTTCCAAAGGACTATCTCAAGTATTGCCAACAGTACTAACCACTGGCACTGATAGAACAAGCCTTCCAAGCCAACTGCTACAATTTTAATGGGGACATGATCTAGGGAAAGCATGACAGAGAGGAGAAGATGACAACATTGATTTCTCTTCAGATAGATACCAAAGGACCAGCCTAAATGCCTTGTGTGGATACAGTGTTGAATCCAAGGAACTAACAACGTATGAAGAAATTCAGAGATATAATAGAAAAGAAAGACAGAATTATGTCACTGTTCTCACCTACCTAGCATAGAGTGTTGCTGCAGCTGCTACGCTAGCTCCCTGTCCATGATCTACTATAGTTGAAACTATAGCACAAAAGTGTATACATCCAGATGAGCATAATCAAACTTTGTTTCAGTTCATTTAACATCAGAACTTTCCCATTTGCTGCTCTGAAGATGAGCAAATTTTTCAGGCAAAGGTTTCATATTCCCAAATTTGCATTTGGGGAAAAACAAAGAACACTTTAGAAATGGATGTGTTGAAGAATAAAATGCAAGTTTACACACTTGAGTCAATGGCAGTGGGGAATATGCATTTTAAATAGTGCACATCCAAATGCACACTTTTCCTGCTCAGACAATATCACAATGGAAGCAAACTGGACTGAGCTTTGAGGTGCAACTAATCAAGTCTCACTAATTCACCTCTCTTTATCAGTGATGCACCTTCCCAGTAACTCTATGAATAGTTTGATAACTAGGAGCTGCTTTGCGACACTCTTTTGGACCAAGTGCAGGTGAAAGTAATTACTTTTTGATGCCTTGAGTATTACACAACTCTTTATTATCAAATTCATTTTGATGTATTTGTTTATCTGAGGCCAGAATCAAATGTTCTGGTGTATGCAGTGGTATCATGGGACACAGTAGCTTCTCATTCTGTTCTCCCCTTCTTCTCAGTGATGTGACATCATCATGCTAGAAATTCTCCCATGGGTGGGAGCTGAACAGAGCACATACAGGGACGTTCACAGCATAGTAATGCCTCATGGCATGGTTTGCATCACCACCAGGCCTTGCAGTTGGATTAGGAGGCGGCAGCCACATGTCAGAGGATGAAATGTAAAATCTACACTGATGGACGCTCAGAGGCATTTTTATAGTCAATACGGAACACCACAAGACTCTTGATTATTGAGTATGGGTGTAAAATATGCTGAACGAAAGAAGGCAATTATTAGGCAGCTTTTGGCCAGGACTGCAATTAAAATCAACTATCCTCACCTTTGAAATGATCAGCCTTTATTGGGCCCAGATGTACTCACAGCATGCAAACGGCTTATTGAGTCCAAGTGAGCAAAAGCCTGGAGTTCTCAGCAAAACCTGTAATGACAACTGGAAATGTATTTCCACTGTTCACAGTTTGCAGTCTCCCTTAGACAATCTGCGGCAACCCAACATTTGAATCTGTTCTCTGAAAACCTGTAACCTTATATAAGCACTCACCCTTTCCCCTACTTCAAATGGCTTCAATTCATGCACTAACCTTTCTGCACTGGATAGCTGACCTGATTCTTACTTCAAAACCTATCTTCTCACCTTAAATATGGGTAACTATGTATCAGGGCAGTACAAATGAATGCAGCTACTGCTAATAACAGCCTACAAAAGAATGGGTGGTTAAAAACATTCAGAGGCCATTTGTTAAAAGGAGGAGAAATAATAACTTGCTCAGTAATATACCATGCTAACCTAATTAAATGTGTCCTCGGTCCAACATCTGTCTTTGTAATGAACTCGGCGCTGTTAGGGGTGAGCCATATCCTTTACCTTATGTTTAAATGCATGTGAATAACCTGTGGCTGACATTTGTAATGTTGCTGATAAAGTATCTGAATTTAATCATCCCCGATGCAGGCAAAAAAGGGTTTTGTCCACTATTATTTAAATTCAAGCATGCTCTGTCTGTCCTCTGCAAAGTTATCCATTGCACATTTGGTGCATTTGAAAACAGAAGAAATAAAATGGGATAGAAATGTTGATGACCACAGTCCTCATGTGCACCAGATGTGTCCTGCAGATGTCAATGGGGCTACTCTATTGTTTGTGATATTCTGATTATGATTATTACCTGGGGTTTCAGAGCACTGTTGCTTTGAAATTTGGGGTGGCTGTTTCATGTTCAGAGTCCAATTAGGCTTAAGTTAAATTTAGGTCGAAATGTGTCTCATCCCACTGACTTTGATAAAACTGAATGAGTTTAGCAAACTTGACCTATTTGGCTTCTCTATTGGATAGCTCCATCCACTGAAATTAATGCACTGAAGGCATAATACTTAATGAAACAAGCAGGGAGGGTAAGAATTTTTTTTCCAGTCAGTTTTGATACAAATTTACCAGAATTTGCTAATTTCACCATATGTGGAATGGGAAAAAAGAAATGCAGGAGAAAGTAAAACTGGCAGTTTCATCCACACCCAGAGACAAGCAGACACTGCTGAGAAGGTACTGGAGTTAATATGCATTTGTAAATGTTGAAGATCATTAGGGCAGAAAGGTAGGCTATTCTTGCTTTGACTAGAGGTAGATTTTTGAAGGTAGAAGATGAGGCATAATAGCAATATCCTTTTTGGCAAAGCAGAGATATGCATGCAGCCACTATAGACCCACAGCTGCAATATTTATTTATTTATTTATTTATTTATTTTGGAAAACTTATATGCCACCCCATTCACATAAGCTTCAGGGCAGCTTCTAATCCATAAATAAATACAATCAATAGAAATACCTAAAATACTGGAGACATACTGGCAAAAAAAGTTTAAAATCAATAAATAAAATCAACAATTAAAATAATGTTTAAATAAAAAGGTCTTGGCCTGGCGCCGAAAAGCAAATACTGACAGCGCCAGGCAGACCTCTCTGGGGAGCGCGTTCCATAAGCTGGGCACCACCGCAGAGAAAGCCCTCCTCCAGGTACTCACCCTCCTAATATCTTTCATGGAGGGCTCCCAGAGAAGGGCCTCTGCCGCCTATCTCAAGGGACGGGAGGGCACATATGGACACAAGCGCTCCTTTAGGTAACCAGGTCCCAAGCCGTTAAGGGCTTTCTAGGTTATAACCAGCACCATGAATTGGCCCCGGACTTCAATGGGGAACCAGTGAAGCTGAAGGAGGACTTGAGTCATGTGAGCACAATGCCCAGTCCCCATCAGCAACCTGGCAGCTCTATTTTGCACCATCTGTAGTATCCGGACTGTCTTCAAGGGCAGCCCCACGTAGAGTGCATTACAGAAGTCTAATCAGGAAGTAACCAATGCATGTGTCACTGTCACCAGGCAATCGTCCTCCAGGTAGGGACGCAGCTGATGGATCAGCCGAAGCTGAAGAAAAGCACTCCTCGCCACAGTGGTCACCTGAGCCTCCAAAGAAAGCTCTGGGTCGAGGAGTACTCCCAAGCTGTGGACCCTGTCCTTAAGAGGGAGTACATCTCCATTCAGGACAAGGTCAAAGTCCCCCACCCCGATGCCTGACCCACCTACCAACAGGACCTCCGTCTTGTCTGGATTGAGCTTCAGTTTATTGGCCCTCCTTCAGCCCATTACCTCAGCCAGGCACCGGTTCAGTACAGCCACTGCCTCACCTGAACTGGTTGAAAAAGAGAGGTAGAGCTGGGTATCATCAATATACTGATGATTCCACAGCCCACACCTCCTAATGACCTCTCCCAGCAGTTTCATGTAGATGTTAAATAGCAGAGGGGACAAAATGGATCCCTGTGGAACTCCATGGCATAGCTGCCATGGCGCAGAGCCATAGTCCCCCAGCACCACCTTCTGGAATCAACCATTCAGATAGGAGTGAACCACTGCAAAGCAGTGCCTCCTACCCACAATCCTGCTAGCCTATCCAGGAGGATACCATGGTCGATGGTATCGAAAGCAGCTGAGAGGTCCAGGAGGACCAACAGGGATGCACTCCCCCTGTCTCCCTCCCTGCATAGGTAATCATACAGGGCAATCAAGGCAGATTCAGTACCATACCTGGGTCTGAAGCCAGACTGAAATGGGTCCAGATAATCAGTTTCATCCAAGAGTGCTTGGAGTTGTCCCACCACCATGCACTCTAACACCTTGCCCAGAAACGGGATGTTGGCCACCAGTCTATAATCGGTGGCCATCTCTGGATCCAGGGATGCCTTCTTTAGGACTGGCCGGACTACTGCCTCCTTTAAAGGGGCAGGATCCACAGAATCGCTAACAAGGATGAAGTACATGTTGAGGATGGAGCTCCAAAGCAGCTAGAAACTATACCTTTATTTAATGTTGAGAGGTTAATAGAAATATGATATTTCAGATGGATAAGACAGATGGATAAAAAGACCTGTGCATGCTCAGCTTAAAAATATGAATAAAGTTTAAAAACAAAGAACAAAAAATACATCTCCATTGATGATAAAAAAAAATGTGGGAAGTTGAAAAATTGTTATTTCCCTTCAGTCCTGCCTGCCTCTGGAATCTACCCTCCAAAGTCTTCTCTACAACTGAATTTGGCCCTTAAATAGGTTATCCATTTCTGCACTAAGGAGCATCAATACAATGGAAGTGTCTCTTATACAGCTAGTATGGACATATTTTGGCCCTGCATATCTTTTAGCCTACAATTCCCACTGATGCTGTGACTAGCCAGGCTAACTATAGTAACATGTGGTCCTTTGTGCTTCACTTTCCCTGTGCCTTCAACTTAAGAAGTATCTAGAGTAAGATTAAAGCTGTGGGACAGATTCAGTTGAAGAAGTTGTTTTGTAGTGTATCAAACATCCAAGATAGGACAATATATTAGGTGAGTTAGTGTTCATCACTGACTTTTGTCATACACCCTGCTTGGCTTTAATAACATTTAGCCCTAGCATCTTAAAAGTTCAGGGAAAAACATTTATCCTCCAAACAGCCTAGTGAGATATTGAAGCAAAAATACTTCCCATTTTCAAGATAAGCAAAGAAACACTGAAAGGTTGAGTAAGTGCTCAAAGCCAACAATGCCAACAATGCCAAGTGCTCAAGTTCCAGCAATATAAAAGTTGGAAATCTTGGCTTCTGTTCCCTACTTTTAAATCAGATTTGAAAAAGCACACATGACAATTTGAAAAGAGTATTTGTTGCTGTTTGTTATTATAATTCAAAAGGCTTCCAAGTCTGCACCCTGACTCATAGCACGGTCTCCTCATCTGTGTTATAATCAGTGCTTTTTTTGTAAAAAAAAAAAAAGGTGCCGGAACTCACGTCATCGCCGGCAGGCAGTAAGCGCGGGACCACACACACAGCGGGTCCCAAGCAGGTCCCAAGGGGAGAGCAGCCCCTCACTATCTCACTATCAGATAGCAGATAGCAGACACAAAAGCAGCCTGCAGGCACTATGTTAATGATGTTTGCTGCTGATCTGCTACGATTCAAAATCACTCCATAAAATCCATTGGAAAAAAAGGTGCCTGAACGCCGTTCCGGTGCGTTCGATGACAAAAAAAGCCCTGGATATAATTATGATTGCTCATGACTTTACTTTATGGGGCAATCTACCAGGAAATTTCTTTCACAAGTCCTTGCATAGTTTTGTCCCCCATCCCCTGCTCCATTGGGGCTTGCACAGAAGAATGCAAGATATAAAAAAGGATCCATAACTCTTAGGAAAGATAATGAAGGCTATCACATTCCAGCAAGGAACCATTGCTGTAGGGTCCAGGACCTTCTTTGCATGTAGGATTGCTAACAAGGATGTTGAGGATGGAGCTTCAGTTCCTGGTTTCCCCATAGAAGGCTAGGAAGGACTCCAAGGATTGCAATCCGTCATTACTTCGTAATACCAGAATTGCTGCCACTCTTCAAAGAATATAATTGCTAGCAGTGTGACATGCTACCTCAAGGGTGATAGTTAACTAAGGACAGAGCTACAGTGCCCAAGTGTATATCACAAAAATACCAAGAAAGGGATCGATTGTGATCAGTGCAGGCAACGATAAATTAGTGACTTTTCCGGTAATAAGCACAGAAGTGATGACCAAGAAAGGATTGGCCTCCTTGTTCATTGGAGTGAGATGAAGCTTGCTGTGTATTTAATTACATTGATCATAATTTAGAACAGAGTCTTAAAAAATGGCTACTGAGAGCTCAGTCCTGCTTTCTGGCCATTCATAGGAAAATTCAGTCACAGCTCTGACCTCCAAAGTGCGCTTCAAGGTCAAAACTGGGACTCCAGATTCAGAGCATCCTCATCTACCCTCATACCTGGCATAGTTCTTTCCACACAGACTGTGACTCTGAGATGGTAAGACCAGCCTCAGTGCTGGCATTGGAGTGAGCAGGAAGGGAGAGGAATGAGGCTCTCTTGGGATATATTAGCTGATGGTGAGTAGCCTCTCCATTTCTCAAGCAGGAACAAAAGACATAGACAACCCAAATCAGCTGTGTAAGCCTTTTGCAGGACAGGAGAAGTTAAAAGACAACTTTTGCTCCTTCTGTCCTCAGTAGGATGCCTACAATCCTCGGAGTTCTGAGGGCTACAGTTATCCCATTGGACCCTGCCTTTAAATACATTTTACCTGATCTCTGAAAGCTTCTTATGAATAAACTTGCTTCGAAATGAAATAAATCTGTCATTGTAGTTGTGAACCACCCAAAGAGCTTCAACCATTGGGTGGTATAGAAATGAAATAAATAAAATGAAAATACATTTTAAATGTATTTAAAATATCGGGACGTCTCAGGACTTCATGGCCTCCATGACGGCCATGGGGCTGTCTCAACATGTCATTGGCCCAACCCATGAACGTGGACACACGCTGGACCTGGTTTTCTCGACGGGGCAGGAAGAGGGTGATCTGAGGGTGAGGAATTTGTGTCTGACTCCCCTGTCATGGTCAGACCACTTCCTCATGAGGTTTGAGCTCGATGGCGGCCTTTCCCTCTGTAAGGGTGCAGACCCTATTGTGTGGGTCCACCCTTGGAGCTGGATGGATCCGGATGGATTCCTGAAAGCTCTGGGGGAGTTTCCGGTTGATAAAGCTGGTGCTCCTGTCAAAGCTCTGGTCGAACTGTGGAATGGAGAAATGACCAGAGCTATTGACATGATCGCTCCTAAGTGTCCTCTCCTGCCTGGCAGAGCCCGTTCATCCCCTTGGTACACACCTGAATTACGGGCAATGAAGTGGGTTGGGAGACAACTAGAGCGTAGGTGGAGAAAATCTTGGGATGAATCTGACCGAACACACTAAGAGCCCATTATCGGGCCTATGCTGTGGCAGTGAGGGCGGCAAAGAAGAAGTTCTTCTCCACTTCCATTGCTTCCTCACAGTGCCATCCAGCGGAACTTTTTCAGGTGGTACAGGGGCTGATACAGCCAGGCTCCAAGAAAGATCCTGTACCACCCTCGATAACCCGCTGTGACGACTTTGCCCAGCACTTCAAGGAGAAAGTCGCTCAGATTCGTCATGAGCTGGACTCCACTAGTGACTCAGATTCCTTAGGAGAGGTGCCAATGTCACCATCTGGTCACACATTGTTGGATGAGTTTCAGTTATTGTGGCCTGATGACGTAGACAAGGTGCTTGGACAAGTACGTACCACCACCTGTGTACTGGACCCCTGCCCATCATGGCTACTATCCAAAGCCAAACACGGGATTGGTTCCTGGATCCAGGAGGTCCTCAATGCCTCTTTGAAGGACAGCTGGGTGCCTGCTCCTCTAAAGAAGGCAGTGGTCAGGCCGGTCCTAAAGAAGGCGTCCCTGGATCCAGAGATGGCTGCCAATTATGCACCAGTGGCCAACATCCTGTTTCTGGGCAAGGTGCTGGAGCAGGTGGTGGCGGGACAACTCCAAGCTCTCTTGGATGAAACTGATTATCTGGACCCATTTCAGTCCAACCTCAGACCCGGGTATGGTACTGAATCTGCCTTGGTCGCCCTGTATGATGAACTGTGCAGGGAGAGAGACAGTGGGAGTGCGTCCCTGTTGGTTCTCCTGGACCTCTCAGCGGCTTTCGATACCATCGACCATGGTATCCATCTGGATCGGCTAAGGGGGCTGGGAGTAGGAGGCACTGCTTGGCAGTGGTTCCGCTCCTACCTCGACGGCCGATTCCAGAAGGTGGTGCTGGGGGACTTTACCTCTGCACCATGGCAGTTATGCCATGGAGTTCTGCAGGGGTCTATTCTGTCTCCCTTGCTATTCAACATCTACATGAAACTGCTGGGAGAGGTCATCTGGAGGTGTGGGCTGCAGAATCATCAGTACACTGATGATACCCAGCTCTACCTCTCTTTTTCAACCAATCCAGGTGAGGCAGTGACTGTTCTGAACCAGTGCCTGGCCGAGGTAATGGGCTGGATGAGGGCCAATAAACTGAAACTCAATCCAGACAAGACGGAGGTCCTGCTGGTAGGTGGTTCGAACTCCTGTGTAGGTGATTTGGATCTTGTCCTGAATGGGGTTGCACTCCCTCTTAAGGACAGGGTCCACAGCTTGGGAGTGTTCCTCGACCCAGAGCTGACTTTGGAAGCTCAAGCATCAGCGGTGGTGAGGAGCGCTTTCCATCAGCTTCGACTGATCCATCAGCTGCGTCCCTACCTGGAGGACGACTGCCTAGTGACAGTGACGCATGCATTGGTTACTTCCTGGTTGGATATCTGTAGTGCGCTCTACGTGGGGCTGCCCTTGAAGACAGTCCGGATACTTCAGATGGTGCAAAACAGAGCAGCCAGGTTGCTGACAAGGACTGGGCATTATTCTCATATAACCCCAGTATTGATAATTACTTATAAAGCCCTTAATGGCTTGGGACCCGGATATCTGTGTACCTGGAAGGAACGCCTGTGGCCATATTTGCCCTCCTGCCCCTTGAGATCAGCAGCAAGGGCTCTCCTCCGGGAGCCTTCCGTAAGAGATATCAGGAAGCAAAGTACCCGGAGGAGGGCTTTCTCTGCGGTGGCGCCCCATCTGTGGAATGCGCTCCCCAGAGAGGTCCACCTGGCGCCGTCGTTATTTGTTTCTCGGCGCCAGGCCAAGACCTTTTTATTCAAACAGTATTTTAACAATCTTTAATATTTATAGTTTTAATTATGCAGCCAATGTGTTTCCAAGTTTTAATTGTAATTGTAATTCTATTTGTTTTATTTATTTGTTGTTGTGAACCGTCCTGAGGCTATGTAGCAATGGGAACGGCATATAAAACCTTTAAATACATACATGCATACATACATACATACATACATACATACATACATTTTAGGTTTCTGTTGATTTCCCAGTTTTTCTGTCAAGTCAAGTTCATCTCAAACATTTTTTCCAGTCTCAATTTTGGTTTATCCCAAACTTTAAAATTCTTAGGTTACATGAAAAAAAAAACCTATTTCTGTGTGCATGCCTTCCAGTAAATGCATTTTGCATGTTATTTTGCCCAATATACACATTTTTGCAAGCAATTTTCCTTAAAATTTGAACATGATTTCCCCTAATATGTGTTTTATGTTTGCACTTTTCCATAATATACACATTTTCTATGCCTTGTCCATCTGAAGAACTCCATTGTAACATTAGTAGAAATGTGATTTTTGAAGGATAACTGATTCTGGGTTTGTGCATTGATTTGAAACATAAGGTATGTTTGCATTAACAGGTGAACTAAATGAATATATTTTCCATCTTTAGTCCTAAATTCATATGCCCTGTTCTCTCAGATGCCAGTGCCGCTTCAACTGTACCACTACAAGCTGCAGAGTATCCACAGATGGTGTACCAAATGGAATTCTGTGTTTATCATACTCCTCAAAAAATCATGCTCAATGCTGTCACTTTTATGGATGGGAAGCAATGGGTAGGGACCCAATCCAGTGTTGTGCTCCTAATCTATGTCAAGACCCTGCACCAGCATCCAACCAAAAAATGCCTCCTCCTCCCTGAAGCCTGCCCCCAGAAGATGCTGTTTAATGTTAGAGGGAACATGGCACTGGATTCGGTCCTACCAGTCATTTTTCCTTCCTACTGGGGAGAATGGTTTTGGCTTATTCTTGTCCTTCACATATTTCCATGTGAAGTGATGTTCTTATTTATGAATCAGCAGCCAATCATTCCTTCATTCCTTCATGTCATGATAGAACATTCTGTTATGTAACACCCTGCGTACAGTCTGAAATTCCACTGTCCATAAACAAACTTACAAATGGTTTATAAATATTATTATGCCACTTTTTGTATGTGTATTATTGTTCTAATGAACTACAGTATTACATTGTCCATCAGTACAAAAAGAATTTGCAAGATTGAGAATCTGCGATTTATTGATGTTCCCAAACTGGGAAACGCTCACCACTTCACCTACATTTAGGCATATTACTATGGCCACAACCTGCTGCCTAGACAGCCATAGGACAGGTCAGAGCACAGCTCCAACCTTGGAAATGAATTCTGAGACTGGAGCTGGAATGCTAAGCATGGGGTGCCCTCCCTTGCAGCCAGCTCAATCCTTTCTGTGTCAACTGCAGCTCCAAAGTCACGAGTGCAGCTCCTCCTCCCCATAAGCAGGAGCAAAAGACATAAACAACTGAAATCAGTCATCAGTGTCTTGTGCAGGGCAAGAGAAGCAGGAGGCTGTCCTGACCTCCTTGTACTTCCCACCCTCAATCGAATGCCCATAATGCTTGGAGATCAGAGGGTTTTGAGCAGTCAGACCAGAGGATAGGGAAATAGTTCTTAATGTCATTTTTACATGCCAGAAGCTCAATTAAAGTTTATCATTAGCACGTAATGGGGAGCATTCTAAGCATACAGAGATAACCTGATTGCCAGGCATGTAACAGTTATGCTTATCAGATTGCAGCTGAATAAATCAATGCATTCATTTCTTGGGGAACAATTTTTGTAAATGCTCCTGTTCTCCTGAAATTAATTCCTCCTTGAATTTGCAACTGTTTTTCAGAATTGTCAGGCCTTTTAGTACTTCACTAGAACACCTTCTTTCAAGAACACTCATGGCTGAAAAGACTTGTTGAAGTCTTTCACTGGCATCATCAACCACAAACAGAACATTGGCTGAATTCACTATTAAATATAACAATGGATTTACTATCTCCCTCCTCATTCTTCACTTTTTGTTTAATGCTTCCTTTGTATCCTCATCTTCCCACACACACACACAATCAATGTTCCATAAAATACAATTTTTCCATAAAAATCCTCCAACTTAATACAACCCAAGTTCTAAATAAGGGCATTACATTTTTAGAAGTTCTCTCTTTTACATTCCAGTAATTTATCTCCACTACCCTTCCTCATCATACACACAGTAGCACATATTACACATTGCATGCATGATTAAAACCCCTTTTTCATATGCCACATATTTTCAATGCAAAACTAGTAATAGCTCATATTTTTCTTTCATGATTTTATGAATCCCCCTCCCTTTAACTCAGGACTTCATTAATCCATTTTATCAGTAAAACCTCCTGACTTCAATTGTAGTTTGCATTCAACTGGGAACCATGCATTCTTCTGTCTGTAAGAACTGTCATTATCTTGTAAGCCACCCTTGCTTTTTCACTGAAGTTTGTAGTACTTTGTCCCAGTCTCCCATCATTCAGGGAAAGCTTATTTGCATATCATCATTACTTATTTTATACCATATAGAGAGAGGAGAGAAAGAGACAGAGAAGGAGTTCAGAATCATCTACTTCTGTAGCTAGAAAAAAATTGCAATATAATTTCACAGCTCTTGCTTAGACTTCCCTCTGGTTTGGTGCTACTATTTCGGAGATTATAAATAATGGATTAGCATGTGATTTAAATGTGACCCTCCTTTATGAAACTGGAGGCTCAGCAGAAGCATTTTAAGTAGTTTATTAAATGTCAAGCTGCATTTGATAGGGAGAAGTATGTTATGAGCTACGTTTTTGTGAAGGTTTGGACATGAGCTACTTGACCCTCCTGGGAACGATTGGGGTAGTTCATGAACGCAGAAGAGCTTTACAGGTTAGATTTGAATACTATGAGCAGTTTATGCAACAAAATCCTGAAAATCCAGGTCTTTGTTTATATTTCCCCCTTCCCTCAAAGGATTTCAGACCTTCATGGCCTCAGAAGTAAACATGGATATTGATGTTTGCAATCATTTCCAGGGTGGTTCTCAACACTGGACAAGTTTTGCTCCCTAACGCAGCTTTCCCTAACCTGGTCCCCTCCAGATGTGTTGGACCCAATTGTATTGTCAGCTGCTCTACTATGGCAACATGTAATTTGTTCCCCCATTACCTGGTACATTTTGTCAAATTTGTTAAAACTCTACATTCAAGAAAATTTCAGCTTTATAAGTGAACACCTTTAAAAAGAAATCTAAGCAACTTGTAAGCATTTAACTGCAATTTGACTGAAAGCCTAAGCCAGTTCTTGCCTTTCATGCTAAAGCACATGTTTGGTGATAAGCTTGGGGCTCCAATACAAACAGGACTCCCAGCTACAGATAACCCCCACACTTTATCCTCTGTAAAATAGTCCCTAGCCTTCTGTTCTCTGTCACTTATTACGCAGGGTCAGCACAGTTATAAACACCCTCCTTGTAAGACCAGCTGAAAGACTCACATGGGCATCACTCAGTCCCTTTCCACAATGCAGGGTTTACTAGTCAAAACTATTCTTGAAATGCTGTAAATCAGGATTCCTTTAAGAACTCATATATAATAGCATAGCATACATTGAGCCACAAGGAGCCATTTCCAGACTCTTCTTTGCATCTTTAGGGTCCCCACCACACTGACACACACATGCACGTGTGCAAAGGGATGGAGTGATATCCATGGGAGACTTTCCTCTAGTCTTATGTGGAGACTGCTTGTAACTGTGTTGACCCTGCATAACAATCAGCTCAAATCACATTGCGTCTTGAACTTTCTTGTGTAGAAGCTCTCTCCTGTCATGTTATCAGATCAATCATGCTTTGAAAAAGTTGCAAAAACAAACCATCAACCTTTTCAAGGAGTGTTTTTGAAAGTGAGCTGTTAGGATTCAACCTCATGAACTGTAACTTTTCCCTGATGGATCTGAGGGCAGGGTGTCAGATTCCCATTCAGTCCTATATACATTTAAAAGGAGCATGCTTTACAAGAACTTTATAATGGACTCTCTTTTCCATAAGACCAAATTTGTTTAAAATATATTATTTTTATTGGATCATGGTGCTGTTTGGAACTGCTGTAAATGATGCAGAGTGCTTCAGCTACTGTGTAGAGTGTTTAACACTAAGAACTCTGGATCTGGCTTCCAAAAAGTTATATGGGTAAGGAATTTGCACACAGTGTTTCTACAGGTAGACCAAAATTGCCAGCACCTTTTGCCTATATGGCAATCTAGAAGTAAAATTCAGTGGCTTGTTTTGTGTGTGTGTGTGTGTGTGTGTGTGGTGTGTGTGCAGTGAATAAACATTTCTGGCTTGGACTGTGGAAAGCTGTGCTGAGATTCTATTCAAACATGAAACTCAATGGCCAGTTATTATGCATCCCACATAGTGTTATAATAAATGTAAACTGGAGTAACTCCATGTATACCACCTTAGGTTGTCTGGGGAAAAAGAAGGATACACAAGTGATAGAAAAATAAATATCCCTCAATGTATCCTGAATTACCTTTTCTTTGGCAAGCATTTACCCTTCAAGGAAGAAATCACAGATGCTCTTTGTTATGCAGAACATGGTTTTAACATATGTTTGAGTGGGTAAATAAATAAAAATAAATTAATTTTCTATTATTGCATTACTGTACTATAGAAAGTCAGTGACTGGAAAAGCAAAATCATGTTAATAGTGCAGTTGGGGTGTACATATTTGTACATTTTTCAAAGAAACATTTCTCATTGATTTTACTGTGCTGTTGAATTTGTGGAAGGAATAAATGTAAAAAGAAAGAATGGCTCTTGCTTACCAAACATAAAATAAACTAGCACGCTGTATTCATTTTCATCTGCACAGAGATCTATAAAAGCTACAGCAGTCTTCCAGCAACGAGTTGTGTTAGAAAGCAATACCTGGCATTTATATTCTGTGCATTTGAAAACAAGTTCCATTGAAATGAGAGGCATTTACTTGCCAGTAAACATGCCTGGAGTCCTTCTATCCTTTCAGTGGCAGCACAGATAACATGACATAGAATCATATAATAGTATGAATGGAAGGGGTCAGAATGGCCTTCGGGTCCAACCCCCTGCTGGTGCAGGACACCAGTTACACAATCCCACTCAGATAACTGCCTAGTTTCTTCTTGAATGTCTCTAATATGGGAAAGCCCACAACCTCTCTTGGCAACTGGTTCCACTTTTATATTGCTCTGACAGTGAGGAAGTTCTTCCTTGTGTCTAGCCTGCACCTGGGGTACTAAAGTTTAAGTTCATTGACCCATGTCCTCCTCCTTTTCGACAGCTTTTGATGTACCTGTAGAGTGCTATCATGTCACCTCATAGTCTTCTTTTCTCAAGGCTGAACAGGTCCATTTCTTTCAGCCTCTTGTCATAAGATTTAGTTTCCAGGCCTTGTATCTTCTTTGTTGCCTTTCTCTGAACCTTCTCCCAATTTTCAGCATCTCATTTATACTTGAGTGCCCAAAACTGAATGCTGTATTCCTGGTGAGGTCTGACTAGTATAGAATAGAGCGGAATGAGTACTTTTCTTTTTCTGGAAGTAATACTTCTATTTATGCACCCCAAAATAGTGTCTGCCTTTTTTGCAACGGCAGCACATTGCTGGCTCATATTTAGCTTGTCTACAACAACTCCAAGGTCTTTTTCTTTTTAAGTACTGTTGAGCCAAGTATTTCCCATCTTGTATCGATGCAGTTGATTGTTTGTTTTGGTTTTGGTTTTGGTTTTGGTTGGCCTAGGTTATTTTTGTATTTTATTGTATTTTATTTTGTGTTGTGAGCCACCCCGAGGCTTCGGCAAGGGATGGCATAGAAATGTTTTAATAAATAAATAGGTGGAAAACTTGGCATTTGGCCTTGTTGAATTTTATTATGTTTCTTTTTGCCTAGCGTTCAAGCTAGACAAGATTGCCCTAGATCTTCTTTTTTGTCTTCTGTGGTGTTAGCTATTTTTTTGTCTTCTGTGGTGTTAGCTATCTAGTTTTGTGTCATCCACAGATTTAATTTTTGTTCCCTGGACTTCCTCATCAAGCTTTTAATAAAGATGTTGAAGACTACTGTACCAGGACTGAGCCCTGTGGTACCCCTATCATACCCTCTCTCCAGGCTGAGGAGCTGCTGTTGATGATCACTCTCTGTGACCTATTTTGAAGTCAGTTGTGGATCTACCTAGTAGTAGTTCTATCAAGCCCACGTTTTGCTAATTTATTTATTAGGATGTTGTAGGTTACTTTGTTGAGGGCTTTGCCAAAGTCTAAGTAAATAATGTCCACTGCATTTCCTCCATCTACTTGGATGGTAATCTAATAAAAAATGAGATTAGGTTAGTTTGGCATGATTTATTCTTAAGAAATCCCTGTTGCTATGCTGAAATTTTACTCTCATGTGTCTGTTGTGTCTTCCAGACTGAGTTCCTGTACATTAGGGTTAGTCTGCTATAAGCATGGAGAGAATCAGTGATCTATTATAAGGTTTCCACAGAGTCCCCTGGCAAGAGTGGCTGCAGAAGTGGCTACTCTAGCCTTCAGTTTCTACTGCTCTCAGGTCCCTAACAACAGATATGCTATTGCTCACTTTATACCCATTGGCCAAGCAGTGAATCTGTCTCCTTGTTTACTTTGGAAACAAAGAGACAGCATGAAAATACACAGAGGCAGAAAAGGTGAAATGCAACTCAGACATGCAAGTACATTCAGGGACTGGAAGCAGGAAACCTGCCTCAGGACCACAGTGGACCAATCAGGATGATGCTGCTGTAGTCCATAGGCAAGAATAGGAAAAGGATGGGAGGAAGGAGCAGGGAGTGTAGAAACTACATTGCCATAGAAACCACAGGATTGCTTGACCAGTAAGTTTAGACAAAAATCCACATGCCATGGAAACAGCAAAGGGTTTCTTGCTGCGTCATGTGAACATTTGGGTAGGATTCAAGATGTACATTCTTTGAGACGACATGTGCCATAGGTTCACCACCACTGACCTAGAGAGTGTTTCTGAACTACTTGGTGGCTTATAAATAAATAAACTGTGAAAGGGTGACAAATTCCATACATTCATGGAAAGGTTACTAAATCTTACTTCCAAATAGAACAAAGTTGGTTGATTATAGTTTAATACTTATCTCCCGCTTCTCTCTCTCTCTCTCTCGCTCTCTCAACATTCAATGTGCTTACTAAAGTTTCATGCACATCATGGCCTAGTTCAGTCAATATATTGCCAGGTATATTATTTGTTCCCGTTTATAAGTTCTAAATGCCAAATATTTCTACACTTTCCAGAGGAAATGATCATGGTGGGGAAAATGCTCACCTTTAAGTAACAGAAACAAAGACAGAATTACCAATGTTACTTGCAAAAATAAGAATTCAGGTTATATATTGCAGTCCAATCATCATTTCCAAATTCTAGACTTTCTGAAATCTGGTATGAAAATATCATTAGAATTCTTATTTTTGTAGTAAAACATTATGTATCTCAAGAAACTCCCCTCCCCCCCCTTTTTTTGGCACCAAATCATTTAAGTCCTTGCAATATGTTAATCTTTTTCCCCATGTCACTTTATCTTGGTATATATTTTAGTTCTTCGTGTAGTGCAACCATTACTGAAATATGCATTCAGTCAGTCTTAAGATTACAAAGCCCATGAATCAGTGTGATCCAAGCCCTTAAACAAGCTACAAACAGTTCCAGCACCAGCACCAGGCATGGGTCATTCCACAGCCAAACAGGGTCCATCAATGCTGATTCTGGCCTCATTTATTTATTTGTTTCCTCTGTGCTTGAATTCAATTTGATGACATCTCACATATTTTAGAGCAGACAAGGCACTTTGGAACAGACACATTAACAAGGCAGTTTCACAAATGCTTCCTCCCATCCTGCTGCTTCTCTTAGCACAAAGACCTGCCATCTTCTTTAAGTCCAGCAACAATAACAAGATTGAGGAATGCAGCAACCTCCTCAGTCTAACTTTTGCAGTCTCCCTGAGCAGTTCTACAGACTGAATCCAGTGGAGGGGGGCGCATAAGCAGTGTGGTGACCGCAGCAAGGAGGAGCAGCCACTCAGAAACAGGTCATCTTGTTCAAGGAACCCCGAAACTGGCACTTAGCTCTTCCATTTATTGGGTACTGATGCTTATCAGGACCCTGGGAAGGTCTGAAGTAGAGTGGTGTTGTAGGCTGCATTCTGCATTTAAGCCTTCCAAATGTTGTTGTTGTTGTTGTTACATTTATATTGCCCCTTGCTTCCTCTTGCAAGGAACCCAAGTGGCTTACATGATCTTCCTCTCCACCTTATCCTCACAACAACCCTGTGAGGTAGGTTAGGCTGAGAGTGAGTTACTGGCCCAAAGTCACTCAGTGGGCTTCACAATGAATGCAGGTTAGAACCCAGATCTCCCAAGTCCCAGTCCAGCACTCTAACCACCATACTGGCTACCTGCAAGTATAAAGCCTTGGTCTTATGCGATTAATTAAAATAGCTAGTTTCTGTCTAAAATACACTGGAGTACTGATTTCCAGAATCAACTGTATTTTTTATATATTTTAAGTTGTATTACTATTTAATTAATCCTTGAGAAGTTCCTCTTTTTAGTTTAAGATCTAAATTGGCGGCAGAGGCCCTTCTCCGGGAACCCTCCATGAAGGAAATTAGGTGGGTGAATACCTGGAGGAGGGCCTTCTCTGCAGTGGCGCCCCACCTATGGAATGCGCTCCCCAGAGAGTCCGCCTGGCACCGTCATTATTTGCTTTTCGGCGCCAGGCCAAGACCTTTTTACTTAAATGTTATTTTAATTGATTGTTAAATTATTTATTGCTTTTATCTAACTCTGGGATGTTTCCAATTCTGTATATTTTTGTATATTGTTATTTATTTGTTGGAAGCCGCCCCGAGGCTTATGCAAATGGGGTGGCATATTAGCACTCCAAATAAATAAATAAATAGTTTGTTGAATTTAATTGCTCCAATCTCAAACCCCAGAAGGAACATTTGTGTGTTTATACACATGTATGTATATAAAACAATGTATTTTCATACTTCGATGAAGTGCTGCTTTAAGGCAATTAGATGGAAAATGTTCAGCATCGAATGCATTGTTTATGGCTGACTATAGATGCCTGGTTGCAGCAGTTACAAATAATTGACAGGGAGTGAAACATTGCCTGTGCAGAGCAGAGCTAGGCCTGCAGTGCACCACTGCAGCCAGGTGGACGTGACACAGAGAGGTACAGCACCCAGCAGGGCTTAGAGAAGAGTGTTTAGCATCGGGAGTGCTAAAGAGCACTGCTGGACAATGAGGCTTGCCTGCTTGCCTGCCTGATGAGCATCGAGGCTTGCCTCTGAGAAGAGGGGAGTGGAGGAAAACCCCAACTTGGTCAGGGGTGAAAAGAGGATCTTTCTTCCAAAAGCATTTGGGAATATCTAAGCACAAGGGGCCGCTCTCTCCAGTAGCTGTGGGGGGGATTAATGAGCCAGTTTTCCTCTCTCTTTCCCCCTCCCCCTTGGGAGCAATAAGAATAGCTGGTTGCAACAGCCAGTCTCCTTCTGGCGGGCAACATCAGCATGACATCATAAGCAGTACCACTGTGAAGTCATAAAGGCCAGCCTCTCTCCTTCAGTCAGGCAGGTGCAGAAGCAAGCAAGCAACAGCCAGTCTCTCTCCCACCCTTACGCAGGCAGGTGCAGCAGTGTGTGGACAAAGTCTCACTGGCACAGACAGAGGCAGGGCCATTTGGGCACCCTGCCTTTCTCATGAGGTGAGAGAGCAGCTCACCCAGAGTCTCTAGGGTGACCTCAGGGTGGCCTGGCACAGAATGAGGGAGTGATAATAGCCGCAGACAGAGGAATGTGGCAGCATCCTAAGTGTAAGAGGATGACAACTTCCAGAGTTGTTTTCAGGTTTGTTTTAAGCTTTGAAAATGCACCCTGAAGCAGGAGGAATCTTGGGGAGGTCTGGGACAATGCTGTGTTGGGGGCAGAACACACCATCTATTCTGTCTGGTCTTCTCTCCCTCCATCCGAGAAGAGCCAGGCAAAGGCTTTCTAATCAAAAGTCTGTATTATGTTAAAGTTGACCATCCAGGTTGTCTTTGTGACACCAAAAGAGAGCATTGCAGAAGAAAAGAAACAGGCAAAATTAGAATACTAGCCATTAAAGAAATGTGGCTTAATGATATGCAGTTGATTCCAAGTTGAATACCTCTCCTCCCTTCCAGACCAAAAGAAACTGATGCCACTTTCAAAGTTTCTCCTGGAATGCCTCACTCTTCCTGATTGCCCCACTCTATGATGACACTAATGGTGCCATGTCTACCCATTCTGCATCAGCTTGCTCAGTAGACTTTCCCATAGAATTTGAAACTGATTCTCAGCAGCTGCTTGATATGTCTGTGGACCCACTGGCCTTAGCAAGCCAGCTGACAATCCCAACCCTTCCTTCTCTCCTCCTCAGTCAGAATCTCTTTGAAGGCTGTGTTAGAGGAGGAGTGGGCCCAATCTCTACATCAGTCATCACAAAATGTGTTCCTCTTCTAAAAGCTTGTTCAAAGTCTTCAAATGAAAGCACAGACAACACAATATTTTTGGAAAAAAAACCTAAGTGGGTTAAGAACATAATTCCAAACTAGATTTCATTATTTGGTCTTTCTGGGAGATGCCAATGCTGGGAACTGACTTTTTTATATATAGAGAGAGATGCTTTGTATAACCATTAATATAACACTCCTTGAGCTTTCACAGAGTAAATACAGACAGGGCACTCCTCCTTGCATCCCACCAGAATAAGCACACAGTTGAGGCTTTTCTCTGGGGAGAAGGACTCATCAAACTATGAGTTAGTTTCTGTCTACTGTATAAGCACTGCATTCCCCCCACTCCCTGCCAACCCCATTTTACAGTGCTGCTCCGTGTGCCTGAGTTTTCCTTCTCATTCAGGTGAGTACAGCAAGATGCTTAGCAGCTTTAAAGACTGTGATATAGAGCAAGCAATCAGTATTCAAATATGCAGTGACATTTTGTTAAGCAAAGTTCATTTAGGGCACATGTGCAGGGAGAAGGGAGCCTGCCAAGCAGTTATTAAGAGTGTTCTTTCCAGACCAGTAAAGTGATGTTATAAACTGTTTGTACTGGAAAGATTAATGAAAGACTAATAATGCCTGAACAAAAGTGTTGTCATGAGTAATTTTGAGATTTTCTTTTGAAGTTTCTAAAAGTTCTGTTTCCTTAGAAGTGACATACATCATGCTTATCTGTCTCATACAGCTTTTTTGCTATCTATCTGTGTGTCTTTCTGACATATAACTGTGATGGCCTATTCACACATGCAAATCACTTGATGTTGCAGTGATGAACAAATGCTTTCAGCTTTCATGGATACCTCATCTGGCTCTCTACTCCTTGGATTAAGGACATATCAGCACTACAGATTTAAACCAGTTTCACCAGTGAAATGTAGAGATAAATAAATCTGTCAGTTTTGCTTTTTCACACCTATCAAGAAAAAGAGGTGGCAACCCTAATTCAGAACTAATGTCACCGAATGCACGTAGACTCAAATCCAGACTATTAAGTGTCCTGGATGGATGAACCCAGCACTTTTAGTTTCTCCCATGTTCAGTGTTTTTAATCTCAACTTCTTTTTGTCCCAAATATGAAGAATTCAAAATGTTGGTAAATTCTTAGCATCATTCTTAGCTGAACCGAAAATCATTCCCACTGCCCCAGGCATGCTGAGAAACCTATTCTGTGAAAGAAGCTAGAAATACCTAGCAAAACTCTCAGCTTCTCACTGAACTCCATTTTGCATAATCTAATCTCCAGAAGAAGCCATATTAGTTGAAGCTAAGCTACAATCGATATATGGCTTAGTTCAGAAAGGAGTCTGCAGTGCATTGCAGTTCACTAACTCCTTGGCGTGAGGAGATACCTTCCAGTTCACATTTATTTGTGCAAAGCCACTAGTATCTCTAAAGAATGTGGCTGCCTTTATGTGGACACAAATTGTTGACACACACCTTAGTGATTACTTTAGGGTCTTAGCAGAGAGCAAGATACTGTGGGCGCTTTCATTCGCCTTTGTACAAGTACTGAAATGGAAACATTTCTATAGTCCCTCCCTGACCTCCCTCAACTGTTGAAATTTACATAAGTTCCTGGATTGTGAGTCCTGTTTTCTGGTTGCACCACTGTTCAAAGTGCTTTATACATTGGTGGCACTGTATAAACCTCTTCCCCTATTACATAATGTGGAAGTCCTTCAAGCTGACCTATTGCATGCCATAACAGGCTTAGAGAGAGCAGGAATGGGTCCTGCTGATGCAGGGACCCAGGAGTGTTCCAAGTAAATCTAGGGTGCCCTCCAACAATCCACATTTTTCAAGAAAAACAAAAACAGGGAAAAATCAGACTTGATATTTAATTGGAGGGTGATAAAAAGCAAACAGTGGCTGAGTGTGCTGCATAGGTACAAGCAGGGAGAACTTGACCAATGAAAGATGGGGTTACTTATACTGGATTTAAAGCAAAGCCTTGATACATACATGTGGGGAGGGGAAAGGGGATGTTTCTACAAGTACCACACACAGTCAGTGAATACACATAGAAGAGAGTGGGATCACACCCACTTTTTTTTTTTTGTCTGATCTTGTGCCTGGCACAGAAAGAAAAGTGCTGGCTTCCACCCCCTACCAAGGTCACAACTGGACATAAATGGGGTTACCTATACTGGACATAAATGCACATTTATGCCCCCACTCCCTGCATAGCTGTACATTCAGCTTTAGCATAAAGGGGGTCTAAACACATGTCTAAATACAGAACAACTCCACATAAACAAGAACTTTAATTGCTGCAGCTTCCACTCACATGAACCCTATTTAAGTACAAACGTGCATGTGTAAGTCCTCTTCAAAATAATGTCAAATTTGTGGCTGCTGGGATGTGGTAAGTGAGCCACTGGGGGGCGGGAGGATCAGTCTAGTACAGTGGTCCCATTCCTGCTTTATGTATGAAAAGCATGCAAAATAAGTCTCAACAGCCCATCGCCTAGGCAACATGTGAGTAAAATGAGGATTTTGCTCAGTTAGCCTCAGGTACTGGTTGGTTAAAACCCACTGTGGGTTTGTTTAAGCCACAGTAGTCTGGGTTTTTCTGTCACAGGAAGAAATGGTTTAAATAAAAGCAAAAGCTTTCCCTCTTTCCCTCTTGCACACAATGGTGGAGGAGATGGGGTGTTCCTGTGCTTGTTACTTGTCACAGCATATTCCTAATCAACAGAGTACAGTCCTATCACCCTCATGACAGATGCCTAAACTCAGAGGTGTATGGGCATTTGATACAAGTTGCAAAGCACCCAAGCAGCTCTATCCACCCATTCTGTGCCTCACACCCTTCATTTTTTCTAGACAGTCATTCTCAGCCATCTAGAGTTAGGTCCAGTAAGGGGGAGGGAAGGATGCTGAAGCACCAGTTATTATCCATGCCATTCCATGCCCCTGGAATCCCCCCCTCCCTGGAATCCCCCCCCCCCCCCCCCCCGGCACACCCTCCCCCCCCCCCCCGAAGTCCAGTTGTATCCTCAGTGGGGGGCAGAAGCCAGCACATTTCTCTCTGTGCCAGCCATAAGCAGGCAGGGCAGGGGGTTGTCTTGTGGAGTCCAAGCACTGACATTAGAGGGCATCTGTGCTCAGATTCCAAAAACCCCCCATGAGATGTGATCCTAAATCAATGAGATACTCCTTCCAAATTAGACAACTTGGTGACATAACCTGAATACTATGCAGCATTTTAAAAAGGGAAGGGAAAGTTGACAACTTTATCTGAGCATGAGAAATGTGCACGTCTGTGTATCTGAACATGTGTAGAATAAGACAGGAAAACATGAGCACAAAGGCAGAATGAAAATTAATGACAAGTGTTCGATCTTTGAGCAAAGATCACAATGATGGAAGTAGCAGCTGGTTTGACAGAGAGATATATTGGGGAATTGGGGGTGGGATGCAGTTAACTATTCACAAGTGGTGTGGCAATTTGTGGAAAAAAGTGTTATCATATAAGCAACAGAGCGGAAGGAAGAAAAAATATCAAAGAATGTGCAGGCTAAGGCATTGGCAGATAGAAAACTATACACAACCAACCACCCTGCAGCACTTTATCAGTCTCCCTGCTTCAGCTGGCGGAGGTGGTCTCGGACCCAGTTGTGAGAACTCCTGGGATGTTAGTCCTGAGGGATTTCAACTGCCATGCTGGGGCTGCTTTATCTGGAGCAGCTGAGGAACTCATGGCTGCCATAACAACCACAGGGCTGTCTCAGCATGCCATCGGCCCAACACATGAGAAAGGTCACACTCTGGACCTGGTCTTTTCAACAGGACAGGGGGATGGGGCTTCTGATGTGGAGGGACTAACATCTATCTCTTTGTCATGGTTGGACCACTACCTGGTTAAGTTTAGGTGTTGCCTCGTTTCCCCATTTGCAAGGGTGTGGGATCAATGAGAATTATCCAACCTCAGAGTCTGATGGATCCTGATAGTTTCCAAAGGGCTCTGGGGGAATATCCAGTTGATATGGCTGGTGTTCCTGCTACTGCCCAAGTCACCTTATAGAATACAGAAATGGCTCGGACTATTGACTCAGTTGCACCAAAGCCCCTCTCCCTACTCACCGAGTCCATTCAGCACCTTGGTATCATGATGAATGAGGGCAATGAAGCAATTGTGGTCTGAGGATGTGGACAAGGTGCTTGGGATGATACGTCCTACCACCTGTTTACTTGACCCTTGCCAATCTTGGCTACTTAAGGAAGCCAGTTACAGGATTGGTCCCTTAGTCCAGGAGGTTATCAATGCCTCACTGAGGGAGGGCCAGGTCCCTGCCCCCTTGAAGGAGGTGGTGATCCGGCCTATTCTGAAGAAGGTGTCCCTGGAACCAGAGGTGGCTTCCAACTTTAGACTGGTGGCCAACATTCCGTTTTTGGGCAAGATGTTAGAGCGGCTGGTGGCGGGACAACTCCAAGCACTCTTGGATGAAACGGATAATCTGGACCCATTTCAGTCTGGCTTCAGACCCAGTTATGATACTGAATCTGCCTTGGTTGCCCTGTATGATGATCTGTGCAGGGAGAGGGATGGGGAGTACGTCCCTGTTGGTTCTCCTGGACCTCTCAGCAGCTTTTGATACCATCGTCCATGGTATCCTTCTGGATAGCCTGGCTGGGTTAGGAGTAGGAGGCTCTGCATGGCAGTGGTTCCACTCCTACCTGGCCTGCCAGTTCCAGAAGGTGGTGCTCGCGGACTATGGCTCTGCGCCATGGCAACTATGCCATGGAGTTCCGCAGGGCTCTATTTTGTTCCCCATGCTCTTCAACATCTACATGAAACTGCTGGGAGAGGTCATCTGGAGGTTTGGGCTACGGTGTCATCACCGTACGCTGATGATACCCAGCTCTACCTCTTGTTTACATCTACTTCAGATGAGGCAGTGGCTGTACTGAACTGGTGCCTGGCTGAGGTAATGGGCTAGATGAGGGCCAATAAACTGAGCCTCAATCCAGATAAGATGAAGGTCCTTTGGTGAGCAGTTCGAGTTTTCAGGTAAGTGATTTTGACCTTGTCCTGGACGGGGTAGCGCTCCCTCTAAAGGACAGGGTCTGCAGCTTGGGAGTGCTCCTTGACCCAGAGCTGTCACTGAAAACCCAGGTGGCAGCGGTTTCCTAAAGCTTTGGCTGGTCCATCAGCTGCATCCTTACCAGGACAAGCACAGCCTAGCAACAGCAATACATGCTCTGGTAACCTCCTGGTTGAATTACTGTAATGTGCTCTACATGGGGCTGCCCTTGAAAACACTCCGGATACTTCAGCTGGTACAAAATAGAGCAGCCAGGTGGCTGACGGGGACCAGCTGCTTTTCTCATATAGCACCGGTCCTCTACCAGCTCCACTGGCTTCCAATTGAGGTCTGGTCCTGATTCAAGGTGCTGGTTTTGACCTATAAAGTCCTAAATGGCTTGGGACCAGAATGCCTGAAGGAACGTCTCCTCCCTTATATGCCTTCACACCCCTTAAGATCTGTGGGAGAGGCCCTGCTCCGGGAACCCTCCCTAAAGGAGGTGAGAAGGACATCTACTTGGAACAGGCCCTTCTCTGTGGTGGTGCCCAGACTGTGGAATGCGCTCCCCAGGGAGGTTTGCCTGGCACCGAGCCTGTATTCTTTTTGGTACCAGGTCAAAACCTTTTTATTTGATTGTTATTTTAAAAATTTGCATTTTATTGGTTCACAGTCACTTTTGAATTGATATGATTTATTTGTATTGGTTAATAGTAATTGTATTGTACTGTTTTATTTATTGCTTTTATGGCTATTGATTTTAATCTTGTAAGCCGTCCTGAGATGCAGTAGTGAAGGATGGCATACAAATATTTTAACTAAATAATAAGTAAATAAGTAAGTAGGGAGATGGCTAGAACGCAGGTGGAGGAAGTCTCATGATGAGTCTAATTGAACACATTTAAGAGCTCACTATTGAGCCAACAGTGCCTCCTTTATTGCTTCCTTGCAGTGCCATCCAGCTGAGTTGTTTTGAGTGGTCTAGAGCCTCCTACAATCTGCTTCTCTAGATGAGACTCTGGAGCCCTCAGCAGCTCTGCATGACAAATTTACTTTGCGCTTTGAGGAAGTCATATATAACTGGAGCTTGACTCTGCTATTTGTGCACTGCAAACTTCAGATGTGTCCAGTGCACCAACGGAACTCACCGATTCACCACATGTCTTCTTCCCCTTGCCCATTTGGGTTGATTGGGAGATCTGCTGGTGTTCCACCCTGAGTCCAGGAAGCTGTCGACGCCTGATTAAGACAGGGAGTGGTCCCTGCCTCATTAAAGGCAGTACTGAGACCTCTCCTAAAAAGTCCATGCCTGGACTCCGGGATTTGTGATAAGTACCAACACATTGCTAATCTCCCCTTTCTGGGCAAGGTGTTGGAGGAGGTGGTGTCCGGCAGCTTCAGGCACCCTGGGAGGATATGGATCCATTTCAGTTGGGCTTTAGGCCGGGGTTTGAGACTGAGATGGCCCTGGTTGCCCTGTATGTTGACCTGTGCAGGGAAAGGGATGGGGGAAGTGTGACCTTGTTGTTTCTCCTTGACCTCTCAGCAGCCTCCGACACAATCCACTGTGGTGTCCTTCTAGACAGGTTGGCTGGGGTTGGGACTGGGGGCACCACTTTGCTGTGGTTCCACTCCTACCGGGTTGGCCTCGTCTAGAAGGTAGTGCTGGGGCACAGTTGCTCTGCACATGGCGGTTGCATTATGGGGTGCCGCATGGCTTGGTGCTGTCCCCCATGCTCTTTAACATCTATTTAAAGCCACTGGGAGAGGTCATCTGGAGGTCTGGCCGAGGTCTTAGCAATATGCTGATGATGCTCAGCTCTACCTCTCTTTTACGGGTGAGGCTGTCACCATCCTGAACCTGGGCCTGAGCTTGATAATGGACAGGATAAGGATCAATCAACTGAGGCTCAATCCCGACAAGATGGAGGTGCTGCTAGTAGGGGGGGTCATCTGACCAGCTGGAGGGGCATAGCCCCATCCTTGATGGGGTCATACTCCCCCTAAGGAACATGGTCCACAGTCTGGGGGTGCTCCTGGACCTGGGTTTGTCCGTGGAATATCAGGTGAACTTGGTGTGCTTTCCTCCAGCTGCAGCAGATATATCAACTTCGTCCCTACCTGGACAAACTGATCCTGAAAACAGTTACCCATGCACCGGAAACATCCAAAATGATCACTACAATGCACTCTACATGGAGCTGTCCTTGATACCAGTTGCTATTGGTATAGAATTGCGCCTCTCGGTTAGCGATGGGAGCCCCTAGAGTGACCCACATAACACCTATATTGAAAGTTGTGTTCCAGGCCCAACTCAAGGTGCTTGTGTTGACATATAAAGCCCTAATCTGCCTGGCGCCATCATTATTTGTTTTTCAGCACCAGGTGAAGACCTTTTTATTTAAACGTCATTTTAATTGTTAACAATATTTACTTATTTATCTGGCCAGGGTGACTTCTTTTCTTTTATAACTTTTCTAGCTCCTTTTATATCATTTATATTTTTTATTTATTTTTTATTATTAATTTTAATTTTATATTGTTACTTTTGTATTGTATTGTATTTTATTGTGTTGTAAGCTGCCCCGAGGCTTCGGCAAGGGGCGGCATAGAAATGTTCTAATAATAATAATAATAAACGGCTTAGGCCATGGTTACTTCAGGGAGTGCCTACACCCATATATTGCTACCACCCTTTGAGATCTATGCAGGGGGCCCTCCTGCATGAACATTCCCCTAGAGAAGTGAAAAAGATGGCTGCTAGGAAGAGGGCCTTTTCTGAAGCTGCCCCCCCCCCCCCATATTTGTAATGCTCTCCCAAAGGAGATTCTCCTGGTGCCTTCTTTATACTCTTTTCAGTGCCAGGAAAAGACCTTTCTTTTAAAAAAAATTAATGGTTGATAGTCGTATTTTTGATTGCATTTTATTAGTATTGTATTTTTAATTGCTGTAATTGGTTTTGTGTTTTTCATATACTGGTTTTTATCTTTTGATTGTGAACTGCCCAGAGGGAGGCATACCAATGTTATACATACATAAATAAAATATCCAAATTAGAACACAAGCAATCAGTAGCTCTAAGATGAAAGGTATGCACTTAAATAAGGGAGAATAAAAACTTTGAATGTAAGTGCAAATATAGAAAATGTCACCATATTAGTTGATTTTAATACATAGCTTTATCTGAGAACAGGCAACAAAGCAGCGTAAAAATGGAACAAACAAGTAAATACAAGTTTGAGCAACAATTTACATGAGCATATTCAAGTTACTCCGGTATGATATTTAGCAAGAAATTTATACAAAATGGCACAATTCCAAAAAGCTCTTTCCTACCTCCAAGGCGTTTTGTTAGCTACTAGAAGGATACGCAGGCCATATGTTGAAGGGAAGCTGTTTATTTCGCTGCTAGTCAGTGGTCTCTTGTCATCAGCTCTGGGAACACCCTGAGCTTCAAAATACTTACAGTGGTACCTCGGCTCATGAACTCAATCTGTTCCTCAAGTCCGGTCGTGACCCGAATTGGTCATGAGCCAATTCAAATTTCCCCATAGGGTTCAATGTACATAAAGTTAATCCATTTTGTATTTTTTTAATCACAAAAATTTGAAACAAAAAAACAAAGAACAACAAAGTAACAAAGTACAGTACAATAGAGAACACAATAGAGAAGTGTGGGGAGGTTAATGTTTGGTGGGAGAGTCCAATCAATAATCATGCAATAGCCATCCTGCTCGGGGAGATGGCCGCAATCATGATGGTGCTCGTGCAGGGAAGACAGGCATGATCGCAATCGCCATGGTGCCCAGCAGGGGGAGGGGGTGGGGAGACAGGGGCAATGGCGATCATGCTTGTGTGGCAACATGGCCACAATCGTGGTTATCACCCAATGCAGAGTTCCCAAACTGAGGCAATTTTTTTCTGAAAGTTCTGTTCGCAACCCGATTTGGTTGTGAACTGAGGCATTCATGAGCTGAGGTACCACTGCACATTGATATCATAGTTTTAGTTTTTATTGCCATTTCCCTTTCACAGAATTCTCACCATTTTGTTGATTGATAGGAGATTCCCCCAATCTTTTCTTAACAAAATAATTCACAGGCAACGTTTTGAAGTTGTATTGGGTGAAAGAAAAATGTAACATGAAAGGAAAATGGATTGGCAGCTAAAGCAACTGTGCTGAGCTGGGATACAGTGAAATTTATTAAAGGGGCAAAAATAGATCCTTGGAAATGTGATTTCAAAACATACTCCAAGTAGAGAAAAGTAATAGTTCCCAAAGCAAAACAAGTATTATGGTAATTCTTGTTTGCAAAAGAATCTGAGAAAGGACACGTCAAACCTGTATCTTTGAAATCTCATTTTGTTGATTTCAATAAATATATCCCTTTGTGTAATTCCTTCATTTGCATTCATAGCGATTTTTCCTTTTCTTGTATTTCACCTCCACTTGCTTTTACTGGTATGGGAAAAAAGAGGAAAAAGAGATACAAAATTCCTATAGTTACTGTTAGGCTTTATAATGATTGTTTGTTTACTTAATAGAATATGAGAAATTAATTTTAGCCTGTTGATTCAGATTAACCCAGTTCATACCTGCCAGAGTGAGAATGGGCTCAAAATGCAATCTGCAGTTGAAGTTCACACCTTACTGAACTTCTAATGCGATTCACAGACTTAAAAAATCTGTTTGATAGGCCACATGCATGCATATATTTGAAACTTGTGCATAAAAATATGGACTAAAAATTGTACACAAACATGCTTTAATCAATGGAAGGAAGAATAAGTTTCAAAGATGTGCATACTTTATACGTGCATTTGGAAAAATGCACATGTATATACATGATTTTCATGCAAAGGAAAGACTGCAGTCTGATCCAAGCAGAAGACTGAAGCTTCCAGGTAGAATTTTGGTGAACTCAAGTTTTGTTTGTATGTACTTTTTTTTTTAATGAACAGTGAACTCTCCTTGGCTTAGTTCTGGAACAGCTCGGTATTTTTAAAGTTTTCTTGGTGATTACTGGGGAGGGGATTTCTTTCTGAGTTTTCTTCAGTTCATAATATTTGCACATGAGTGTTGATGGTGCTCTGTACCGGCACCTTATTCTATTACCCTCAGGAGTATTATAGTTCCCAGAAACATCCATGAGCGAGAGCTGCTTGGAAATTCAATCCTTCCTCTTCCTGACAAAACAAATCAGCTTGGAAGCAAGAGACATGGTTGCAAGACAGCAGCTGCATAAAACATTTGCAAGAGGAAACTAACCTGAAAAAAATAGGCCTGACGGAATGGCCGATATTCACCAAATCAAAGTCTGATTGGTCAGGTACTCTGATTCACATAGTTCACAATGATCAGCATGCTAATTGTAAGCAAGCAGTTAATCATAACTGATTTCTGCAGATCTCCCTTCAAAGCACCCAGTTTTATATCACATGTATCACAATGATCAATGCGAGTATTCTCAAGAGTAACAAGGAGCCAATAATAAAGAACTTTTGTATATAAACTGACAAAGATGGGCAGTCATGCGCATTAAGAACTGGACAACTTAATTAGGTAATTACAAACTTGAATGACATTCCTAGGGTTTTGATTTCTTTTTGCTAAAATCCTGAGGCATTTTTTTTAAATTAAAACAAGTGTCAGCATCCAGGGAAAGGGCAGCTGACTAGCAAGGTAGACAGGGCATGATAAGTCCAATACACAGTCCAAAGGTCAAGCCAGAAGTCTATAGACAAGCCAAGTCTGTACAGAAAAGTAGTGTAGTCCAGAGCAGGCTGAGGGTCAGAGAACCAAGGGAGGCAGACCAGTTAGGGAGGGTTGGCACCTTGCGGGTCCAGGAGGGAAGAGGTGCAGGCAGTGTTTGGGAGTAGCAGGAACAAAAGCACAAGCAGGGAACAGGAGCAGAGTTCCAAGTCTGACAGACCAGGAAGGGCTTTGTCAACATCAGGAGACCTTTGTTGCCAAGGCAGCTTCTGAGGGGAAGAGCTGGTTCTTATGTAGCTGCTCCCCAGGTGGGACTCATGAGAGCCCTTGGCAGCTGCAGTGGATTGGGGTCAGCAACCTGCAAATATCAGGGATGTTCTGCTGGCCCTTGGCCAGCAGAGGGAGCCCTGAAGCTGCCTCGGGTCTTGACAACAAGTTTAAATAAATAAATAAATTTAAATAATACAAGTAGACAGAAAGATCAAAGTGTTGGTATGCATACATGTGCATTCACACTTTCCTCCCTACCCCCCACCAAGATGATCATCTGTGAGTAAAGCTGAGCACTACAGAAGCAACCAAGACTACAGGGGGTCTAGCAGAATGAAACACAGTTGCCATACTGCTGTTTGTTGCTACCAGGCCCAGAAGGAAGAGCAGAAGCACAGCCAGTGCCACCAGGACCTTAATAAAATGGCCCACTCCTATTTGGGTACAGTTTCCATCCTAGCCACTGCGTTTTGGAGAAGGTCAACTGTTTCTACCAAGCTGCCAGAAGTCACCTTCAACAGGGCAACACCAAGAAGTCATGTCAGAGGAGTTTATTCTCTGGGATTATAATAAAGACCATATGATCAGAGTGGTTCCTCCATTTTCCATGGGGTGAAAGAGAAACATTCTGGGAGAAAGGGAATGAGTCAATTTGGACATGAGATGGTTTTGCTAAACCAGGCTGTTAGGTTTTGGGGAGCAAGCAAGCAGGCAACTCCCTTCTCTGGGCTGTTTGTGGTACCTTTAGATCTAGGTGCAATGGCCCTAAATTGAGACCCACCCAACAGCTTATTATAGCATCTTCCTATGCAGCTTTGTTTTTTCAGAAACTGGACTTATCCTGCCCATGCAGATTGCTTATTGGTCCTTTTGGATAGGAAGGTCTATAAAAGAGCCAGTGTGGTGCGGTGGAGAAGAGAGTGGTGATCTGGGTTCTAGTCCCCACTCAGCCATGGAGCCCACTGGGTGACTGTTGGCCAGCCACAGACTCTCAGCCCAGCCTACCTCACAGGGGATAAGATGGAGAGCAGGAGGAATAGAATTATGTACACCAGTCTGGGTTCTTTAAAAAGAAAAGGTAGGATATAAAACTAATAAATAAATAACTAGGGCATCCTAATACAATTCAGCCTTAACTGAGGGACAAGGTCTTTGTGAGGTGAAGCAAGTGCCTGCATCCTTTGCTTGTCCTTTATTTCTGGCTTCTAGCTTGCTGTTCAGTCCTAAGGCAATAAAATAATTGGGTCAAGTAAAGTAATGAAAATGAATTAGATCCAAAAAGCATAACAATGTAGGTTTATCTGTATAGGCTCCAATCACACACACTCTTCAAGACTGATTCCTGGTTTGTCCTTCAGTTAGGTCAGCCTAGTTTGTCTACTGGCTCTTGGGTCCTCAGATTACTGTCACAACCAAGATATGACAGTGAAGCATGATTGTGCTACCTGAGCTTGGATTTACTTATTTTATGCTTTGTGCAATTAAAGTTTTGAGTTCAGGAACTTAAGAACTTTAGAACTCTGGGAACTTAATTTGCAAGTATGTAAAAATTGTGTGTATGTAAAGATTTCAAAACAGTGTATACAAATCATGAAAACATAACAAAATAAAGACTGTATAAAATGAAAGATGCCACCTTTCTAGACTCTGAGTTCCTGGCTCAGTCCAGCATGTCTTCCGATTGTCTTCAGCACAGTGGACAGTTCCATTATAGCTCAGTCTGTTTCCCAGAATGAATAAACTGCCCCACCCCCCGATCCCCAGATGTTAGAGCCCCTAACTTCCACTGGCACTGGAGGCACAAACTTCCACTGGCTGAGCTAATTAAAAGAAAAGTGGTTTAGAAATTTAGTCACTGTTGTGCTACTAACAAGTCCTCCGCCCTGATGCTGCTCTTATTAAATACTGTATCTAACTGAAATAAAATTCCAGTTCTTGGCCTGATGTGCAGACATGGCATGCATCACTGAGATGAATGGGTGGAATGGACTGGGACTCTCTCACCTGTGTCTAACATATTTTTCAGTGAAGCACTAACATAACTTCAGGAGATGGAATACAGTGATCTATAAAATTCCATTTTCCTCACTAAGGTTCCTGTTCCTTTTATTGGCAGTTTCAAGAAGTTGTACCTTGCCTTTTTCTCTCATCCTTTTTTTCTTGGCTAATCTGCACAGGTAGGGCATTCCATTGGAGTATCAAATGTCTTGCTACTTAACTGCTCCTTGTCTGAACTTAAGTAGGGGTAATGGGTTTTGGAAATTTAGAATGGTGGTCCTAGGAGACTTTAATGTCCATGTTCTGTCTGTCTTTTCAAGGGTTCTTCAAGTCTTCATGACCACAGTGGGACTATCCTACCATGCCAATGCATGCTTTGATCACATTCTGGACTTGCTAGGGTTGGAGACGTTGCTCTGGATTTGGAGCATTTCACTTCCTGGCAACATTTCACCTCTGTTTTTTTTTCCTCCTCCATTGATGGCACACCAGTCCTCCCTCAGAGCCAGATAGATTCTTGAGGGCTTTCAAGGTGTTTTCTCCGAGCATGTTGATATTCTCTAGCCTACAGACGTGAAGTGGGCAGTTCAGCTGGATAGCAAAGGGAACTGAAAGGATGGTCAGGCCAATCCACAGTGCAGAGCTTAGATTCATGTGCTCCACCTCAGCCATCTTTATTGTGATAGCCTTACTACTGACACACACATGGTGACACAGAAGCACTAGCCAGGCCAGAGTTCCTTTTGGCACTGCCACCATTGGCAACACGCAAGGAGCCTCCCGACTAACTAGTGAGTGATGAGGGGATTGGCTTGTGGTGCTAGTATTAGGAGGAGGGGACTATAGAGAGCAACTTTCCTGTGCCTCTCACAATCTGGGTCTCGGTCTGTGTGTGATTCCAGAAGAAAGAATGGTGCGTGCAAACTTGTTAATTTCTCTGGCTTTAGTAACAGCTTTCAGTACCATTAACTAGGGTTGAGATGGACCCTGTCAGTATCCATCCCTCCAAGCATTCCTGGTTTTCCTCTTGTGTTCTGCCCAGTTTTCTGAAGTGAGCTGATAGAGGAAGGCTCACCATCCTCCGAGTGGGACAACTGGAAACCTCCTTCTGTTTCAGCTGCAGCAGCACAAAAGGCAGCTGCAGCTGGCATGGAAGAGAACACTGCTTGGCAGTAGTTCCAAGAGGCTTTCCTCCAAGCTCCTCATGATTAGCCATCTTTGGCATCACTTGTAGCCACTCAGACAGCACATGGGTCTCAGTTCCTGCCAAGTGCCCCTCAAATACTGGGCATGCTCCCCGGAGACTTGAACTCTGAGGGAATCCAACAGATTCCTACCCCAGAGCAAGTTCTTCACACATCCCTACCATTAAGCACAATATTCTTCTGCACTGACTGTCTTGGAAGGGAACTGGGGAATCCATTCCTATCTGGGTGGAAACCAGGGTGAATCAAACAAAGCAAAATGTACATTTTTTCAGGTGAAGAGGATTATTCTGTGTGGAGACTTAGCACTTCTTACAAACCAGATTTTATCATCCCATCCCACCTCATTTTCTCATATCATGGTAGTTCCAGAGAATAGAAAGTATATCCATGTGACCTTTCAAATACGATGATCATAAGAAAACATAGCCCATCATCCTCTCTCCTTGCCTCACCAATCTGTTGCTGTTTGTGAATGGAACATTCATTGTGTGATATATCATCTTCTTGTGCTCCTGCCATGTTCCGTCATGAATTATATTAATCCACCTAAAGCTAATGAGGATTAATTGCCATGGTATAGCAAACTGGCAAGGTAGGGCATGCTGCTTGGGCAATCCCACAATTCAGCCACTCATTCATCCTTGTTTATCTGTCACTCTTTCGCTCTTGTCCCAACAGGTGTGTGCCCAATCACTGTGAACATGGAGGGAAATGCACGCAAACATGGGACAGCTTTAGTTGCACCTGTGATGGAACCGGATACAGTGGAGCCACATGCCATAACTGTAAGTGACACCTGGATTCGGAACCGACTTCGAGTGGCAAGGATAATGGGCATGATCTAGTCAACGAAAAACACTGTCAAGACCCACTAAAAACCACCTTCACTGGAACCAGCAGACCTTAAAAGTCTTGCTTAGCTTCAGTAGAGGTTTTAGAATTTTAGGATTTTTTTTCTTTTTGGTCTAAGCATGCATTGTATTGCACCCTGTGTCTAACACGCCAGACAGTCTTTGAAAACAAGAACATCATTAAAATACTTCATTTGCCTAAGCAACATTTTAGTGAGAAGGACACACCCACAGGAAAAGCAGTACTTCTCTGAAATAAAAATTTATTACCCAAGGGAAAAGCACCCCCAGTAGTTCTGCACACTTCGCCTAACAGCATTTTTACTTGCCTTTTACGGATAAAATGATACAACAGGAAAATGAAAATAGTACTTCTAGGTTTGCATAGTGTTAGAACATGGATTTAAAGGCCATGGGGATATTTTCTCAGTCACTGTGGCATTAAAGCTCCTGTGATGACAGAAGTATGTGACATATGGAGCTATACAGCTGATGCAACCTTGACTTTCCTAATTCTTTTAAAATTTCAGACTAACACATTTCTTCATGTTGTTTTGAAAAGCCGTTTCTTTTTCAAAGGATTTAATTTCACCCTTACAAAGTGTCTTGAAATTCTTTCCTGTTGTTGGGGAAACAAAATCCCTTTCCAAAGTGAGATTTACCTGAAAAGTTTCAGTTTAATAGCAGCACTTCGGTAAATAGGAACTTCTTATTACTTTTTCCCCCACTTCTGAGCCTTTAAGCCACAGGAATAGTTTTCAAAAAGAAAGGAAAGGAGAAAAAACCCTAAAATAGATCATGCTCTCTGCAGAAAAGTTGATCCTGGGACCCAACACTTGGCAACATCTTGTAATGTTTAACCTCTTGTTAACTCGTCAACTCTTTTGTTTGTAATAAGACAAAAAAATATTTAAATGATATGATTCAGTTCAACGCTCTGATCAAGCTCCCTTTGTAGGGCTCATCGCAGCAATAATCAAATGGCATTGTGCAGCAATTCTCTCTTTTCATCCTGAACCTATCTTATCTGGTAAAGAAAAATATGGAAGAAGCAGTAGGGAAACGTGGGAGGGCTGCAAATTTGGACACACACACCCCCTTCTTAAAAATTCTATGAATAAGACAGGCAGTTGGACAAAAGAGGCTTGATGTCAGCGTCCGGGGTGGGGGTGGCTGACCAGCAGGTGAAGGCACCGGGATGCAGGCAGACAAGGCGTGGCAAGAGCAAGTCCGGTACACAGTCCAGAAGGTCTGAGCTGGGAGTCAAGATATAAGTCAAGTCCATACAGAAGGCAGCGTCATCAAAAGCAGGCTGAGAGTCAGAAAACAAAGGAAGACAAGTCAAGTCAGGAAAAGCCGGTACCTTGCAGGTCAGGGCAGGAGGAGGTGTAGGCAGGGTCCAGGAGTCACAGGTCCAGGAGTGCAGGCAGTAAGCAGGAGCAGAGTTCTGGGTCCAGTAGACCAGGAAGGGCTTGATCACCAAGGCAGCATCTGAGGGGAAGAGCTGGTTCTGATATAGCTCCTCCCCAGGTGGGACTCATGAGAGCCCTGGCAGCTGCAATGGACTGGGGTCAGAATCCTCCAACTACCAGGGCTGCTCTGCTGGCCCTTGGGCAGCACAGGGAGCCCTGAAGCTGCCTCTGGTTTTGACACTTGACTGGAGCACCACCATTTGGAAAAACAGCAATTTCTCAGAATAGCTGCTTCTGCAGTTTCCCTGCAAGAGCAGTCACTGGACCTCTGATTTCAGTGCTTGCATACAGCTCAGACAACCACTTAGTTGAGAGACAACCCCCTCCCTCTCTCAGTCGCACAGAGTTCTTGCATTCCACCTAAGGATTGCTTAGTCTATGGCACCTAAGACAAAGTAACCTGATTCTCTGCAAGAACTTCCTGAATCACCAACCTAGGACTGTTAGGGCACATTATTGCAATCAGTATTCTCCCCATGTTATTGCCAGAGACATCTTTTTTCTTTGTTTTATCTCCTCTACTTTTTTTTGTTTTTTTTTTTTGATACCCATACTGAGGAAGAATTCCATTAAAAACGGAAAGCCATCTTACCTATGTTGTGACTTTCAATAGGTTCTAGTAAAGCAGCAATACCCCCACTGCTGTTTTGATTTTTTCTAAAGGGACCTAGATGGCTACTGATTATTGTTGTTGTTCCAGTGCCTTTCCAGTTGTTACCTTCTTCTCTTTACTCTTCCCTCCCATATTGCCATTTTCCTTTTAATCTTTCTATCTCCTCCTGTGTACATTTTTCTACCAGTTTTTTTTTCTTTAGCTTTCCTGAATTTGCGCTATTTTCATTGTTGCTCTTTCTCCAACTATTTGCACATTTTATTTTTTTCTGTTCTTTCCCATCCCCCTTTCCACCTGTTTGGTAGATCCTAAGTAGTATCTCACTGTGTTAGTTTTGAAAGTTTCTCAGTGGTTAAGGACACAATTTAATGAGGTCGCCTGTACCCTTTAATGCTAAAAATTGTGATGGACAGCTAGACTGTGCCCCATAGTCACAGGATTGCACTGTCCAAGCAGCACACCCTTAGTCACAAAAGGGTGGCGCAATCTATGAAAACATTATAGTTGGATCCAGCCTTACAGTGTCCTCTGTACACAAGCCACTAGCATGAGAGTTCAGGCAAATATATATAGGGTTGCAGATTTTGTCTTTTTATTTCAGTGGAGCAACTCTAAGTTTGAATAGGATTATTCCAACCTAATATCTGCAAGTCTAGAAATTAGTTAAGGTTGTTAAGGTTTTTGAAAGCAGATCCCTATTGCAGACTTTTAAATGACATCATTTATATACTTCAGATCTAGATAATTGTTCTTACCCAGAAATCATTTGCCAGGGTGAAATTAAAACAGACAATGCATTTGCTCATTTTGTTTCTGTAAGGTATGATTTGGATGAATATTCCCTCTTTATTTTTGACTGTGATGAAAACGTTAATGGAGATCGGAATGCACTGATCCTTTCTCCAAATATCAACTCTGTTTAGTGCCCTAGGAGCCTGATGAGCTTTGATAATTTTGCTCATGAAATGTAAATCTTTACCCTATTAGGAAATATTCTAAATCATTTTAATAATGAGTTTATGGCAATTAAGATGACAACATGTGACTCACATCTTCTCCTTGCTGCACATGATCATTAGTACGGACAATAGGCTAATTTGATACTTGGTTAAAAACACTGCCAGACTGGTAATCAGGAAAGCAGAACATATAAAAAGCATAGGATATATTTCACATGCTGTGGCTGCTTTGATTTAACAGGGTTCAATTAGTTTTTAATGATTGCGACTCTGTTCTTTATGCAGTGAAATAATCCTTTGAGGAACTACAGAAATGTGTTATGAATTTTAAGCCTTTGCTAAATAAAACTCAATCAACAGAACTATGGCTTCATCCAGAATGACACATTGACTTACATTTTCCTTATGTGAAGGTCTGAGACACAGTGCAGGAACGTACATGCACTCTAGTCCAAGCAAACCCTTTTGGAACAGAAAACAACTACCGTGCTTTTGATATTGCTGGGTAGAGGAGGAGTGTTTAGAAAAAGGAAATGTGAGAAACACACTGTAATGAAAATAAAGACATCCATCTCACAGTCATGCAAACAAAGCACCAGGGGAAAATGGTATCTAGTATGAAACCCCTGACATCCAGAATACAAGAACTCATAGAAACATAGAAACAGAGCGAGTCAGAAGGGGTCTCCCGGGCCATCTAGTCTGACCTCCGGCACCAGCCGGCTCCGCTCACGACATGCCCACCATGTGGACGTCCAGCCTATCCTTGAACACCCTATCCTTGACTCAAGAATTAACAGAAGAGAAACAATTCTAAGATTTATTTGTATTTTCCTTTCACAACAGGAACTTCAAACTTATTCACTATGTTAGCCCCCCAATGAGTCCCACCTGCAGAATTGTGCCTTTGTTCAAGGGATGCATGCTTTGCACATTTCAACTCTTTCAAGTTGAATGTTGGAAATGTGCCGGGTTGGCATTTAGGGAGTCTCTGTCACCTTCTACTTTTAAATCCAGTGATGGTTTCGATCTCAGCTTGTCTCCAATCATCATCTCCATCCCTCAGCAATCATGGGAGGTGTAGATGAAAAGATAGGGAAGGTGCAGGGGCAGGAGAAGCTGTAGAGTCTAAGCAAATTTTTGCCCCAAAATGTTGCTAGCATTGCAAGTAACAACTAATTGAAGAGGTAGGCTATGAGGAAACTGAAGGCTTTTGGGGTCAAGTCATACCATACTTTCAGGGATGAGTGACAAAGCTGTTATTTTTCCTTTAAGATTATTCTACTGACATTTTTAAAGAGCAAAATGAAATGTAAATGCACAGTTTGCAATAATTAGGTTGACTAAAAGGGAAGCTTCTCTAATCAGTGTTATTAAAGTCAAGTCAGTAAGTGTGAAATTTTGTTCTGACCTAGCTGTGGATTTCTACTTTATTACAATATGACTTTGGGAGCAGTGTAATGATAATGCACAAGACACAGTTTTTCAATGAATATTTAAAGATAGGCCTTTTGATGGCATGCCACAAGATTTTGAACCCCAAAGCACCAGTGTGAGAATCCATAATTAATCTATCACAGCATGCCAATAATTCGATTTTGGCAAGGACTGGGCTTGTAGAGGGCATGGAGGAATCCACTTTCTGTGAGCAGAAAAGTTTGTAAGATTTTGAACCTCAGTTCACCGTGTTAAGAAAGAAAAGCGGTATGAGCTGTGGCAGAAATCAGCAACTGATTATACAAATCTACCCATCAGTTGAGGGCAATCCCTGCAGCTGATAGTTCTGCATTTATCAGAACCTTATAATGGATTCCAGTGTGAAGGAAAAGGAATGTAATTACTGACAGAGCTCTTCTGAAGGAGGTTGGGTATATTGTCATGCTTGTTCAGGACATTTGCTTCTACCCATCTGCAGGTGACTTTTCCCTGCTCACAAAAATAAGCCTTTTGGAACATGAATGACATGGGGAATTTAACTCAAATAGGCTTGCTTTAAATGCATTACATGTATGCATGCAAAAATGTTTCTATAAGGAAAATAGTTCTTAAAAATGTGCACAAATTTACATTCAAACTTTTCAAACTCTCAGACTTAAAGATGAATTAATTCACCCAAAACCTTCATAATTTTTCAAATTTAAGATCTGAAAATTTGATATTGATACTGCCATCAGTTTATAGGCCATGCAGATGCTCCATTGTTCATTTTAAAAAGGGGGGTTTGGTGGGGAAACTCAAATGTGCTTTACCTTAGTTTACTAGATCCTTCTCAGCGTACCTTTGCAAACAAATGTAGCCTTCTGAGTCAAGGTACTGGTGAAATGACACAAAATAAAGGTGGCTGGTGCTTTCTGGAGATAACAGAGATGTCCCAACTTCACATGAATTCATATGTCCTCTGATGAACAGCTTGGATTGATCAGTCTAAATTGCTTCAGAGAAGTGCAGGCTGGTTCAGTCTTCCCTAACCTGGTGTCAATTGTTTCGGATAACAGCTTCCAGAATGCCCAAGTCAGCTCTGCTGGTTGTGGGATTCTGAGAGTCATAAACCAACAGATCTGAAGGGCACAGAACCCCTTAACAAGTTGGTTAAGCCCATGATTTAAAACACAACAAGAAATAGTTCAATCAGGGTAGGAACCTTTTTTGAGAGTGTATAAACCCATGTCATAAGCAAACAACTTTCCAGCAAGAAGCTTCCATTTATTTCAAAGATCCCCTTTTCAATCTCCAAGAGAGCAGAGATTCCATCTATGTGTCCTATAAGACGTTTTTGCCAATATCAAACCTGGAGGGTCAAAATTCACCTCCCAGAGCCTCAGTCATTATTGGTCACAGAACAATGGGGAATATCCATTCACCTAATGCAGTGTCACATTTACCTCTATCAAAGAATAAAATGGGAACATCAAAAATAAGAATATTACTGCAGTGCTGGAATGTTAATGTTAGCCTAATGAAGAAAAAGCTATTAAAGATCATGTTTAGTGCTTTGTTATAAATACATAAAACTTTTTTAGAAATCCACATACAGAATGCATCTTCTGAGAGTAAGAAATAATGAGAACGTGGGCTGGATATCACCACACACATACTGGGTAATAAATTACTACCCCTCTTCACTGTTTCAGTGGACTTGCTCCACATGCAGGATTTTCAAAGATCACCAAGGAATTGGGAATTGCACAAGCAAACATTCCTACCTCTAAAAAGGCTGCTATTAAATTAAAATTCATCCATGTAGTAACTGCAACTAAAATGCAACTTCTTTGCCTATGAAGGCCATCAACATCCGAGCCTTGACTGTAATTCAGTAATTTGTGTAGAGTGTGATAGACTAAACTATAGACCATTTTTATGTAGCCTAATTCATGTGAATTATGTTTGATGTTCCTGTTGTGCAGAACACAAAGAATGCACACTTTATTCACTGGAAGCTTTCATACTTCCAACCTCTGCAGATAGCCATATATAGATTTGCTTTTACTTATGGATGCAAAATTTTGCCTATTTAGGCAGGAAAAATGTCCTTCAACTCCCAGCATGGATGACTGAGGAATGCTATGAACTGTAGGACAGAAACATAGAAACACAGAAACATAGAAACAGAACCAGTCAGAAGCGGTCTCCCAGGCCATCTAGTCTGACCCCTGGCTCTAGCCAGCTCCACTCATGACATGACTACTGTGTGCATGTCTAGCCAGTCCTTGAACACCCTCACCAATGGGACCTCACCCACCTCCCGTGGAAGCCCATTCCATACCCTCAGGATCCTAACAGTCAGGAAGTACTTCCTGGCATCCAAATTGAACCATGGTTTCCTGAGCTTTGCTCCACTGGAGCACATCCTGTCTTCCTCTGCAGGGGAGAACTGGTCTCTATCCACCTCTGTGTGACACCCCCTCACATACCTGCATGTTGCCAACAGATTCCCTCTGAGTCTTCTCTTCTCCAGGCTGAAAAGACCCAGTTCCCTCAGTCTCGCCTCATACGGCTTTCCCTGCAATTCGGCCACCATCCTTGTGGTAGCGCACCAGAGTCGTATAGAGTGGTAGTAATACTTCTCTCGATCCAGAAGCTACCCTTCTGGCTATGTGTCTGTATGTCTGCATTTGTCAGGGATCTGTGAGGAATCCACTTTGGGAGGAAAATCTGCTGGATTTCCTGTTTTTTGGTTTCCCAGTCTCCAGTCTGCTTTGCCTTGGCCCATTGTCCAAGTTCCTGGCCAGAGCACCCAGGGTTTGTGGGGTGCTCATCAGAATCAAGTCCTATGCTCTATGCAAGCAGTGCCATGGTTGGCCACCAAGAACTCAAAGTGGCCACCATGAATGGCAGCTGGTGTGCCCACTCACTGCTCCACCTTGCCCAGCACACTACCACCAGTGCCAGGAAGCAGGGAAGGAGGTTGTCTGATAGGAATGGTGGCTTGGAAAGGTTGCTGTTTGTGTAACCAGAATCTAAGAATGCTCAAGGACTTCCTCTGGTCTTGGCTTACTTCCTTAGAGAAAGACAAGCACCAGAAGTCTGATAGGCAGGCACCAACCCAGTTCTAGAGAGGCTTGGCACAGTGTCCGTATGTGTGTGATTTGGGGATGAGTCTTTAAGTTTTCCTTTTAAGGCACATTTACTATAAGTATAAATGTCTTATCCTATCCCTACTATATGTTTCTGAGGAGAACATTTAATGGGATAAGTAGACATAGATGTGCCTCCATGTTTCCTGTTTTACACCCGTACGCATTTAATTTTAAGCACCAGATTATTCTTAGCATGATCCCAGTTCTTCAAGGTTAGCCTGACCGTGGCCCAGTCTGGACTGGAGCAGGTATCCTGGGCCACAGAGTCTACAGGCAGATTGGCCTGCTTTGTTTTTACCTGTCATATTTGTCCAATGTGACAATTCCACTTACCTTGGAATAATGCCCATAGAACTCACTGCGGTTGTCCATTATGGATGTGAAGATAGGAAACAGGATGGAGGTGCAGAGGTAGGAAGTAGGGGCAAAAGTGATGGAAACCTCCAGTGATACTGAGCCATTAACCAAGAGAGATGACTGGTTTCCTGATGGGATATGACAACAGAAGGGCTAATTGGAGAAGTGAGTGCTTTCTTATAGCACATTAAATTGTGCAGGCATTTTAAGTAGCAATCTGATAAATGAAGGATTCAAGTGTCTGTTAAATGTATGTATTAGAATATGTTGGTGGAACTTTAATATTGCCTATGTAGCACTTTTTAATGCACAAATATTTCCAGGGGGCAACTATAAAAGAACATATAATTAGTAGGGGATAATTCGGAGACTCTTCATGGAGGGAACAAAATCCTTATAGGGATTAATCACTGCCAGAGACTGACTTTGCATGTAAAGTCTGCAAATTAATTACCTCTCTTTTAATCTTTTCCATTTAAAAACACTTGTTTTAATTTATTGCTTACTTCACTATTTAGAAAACTGCTTAGCTGCAAAAATATTATTTGGGTGCTTATATTAACATTCCAGAGTACCTCTAAGAAATAGCATATTTTCAAACAGATTTGTAATTCTGTCTGTTCAGCGTTAGAGGTAATACAAATAGTTATGCAGAAATATAGGTCTCTATAATGAGCATTTTGCCTTAAACTTTTGATGGAGAATTTCTCTCTGGGATATAGTATAATCCCATTGAAACAATCTCTTGAAACTATATAGGAAAAAGTCTTATCCAGTGTTTTACAAAACCACACAACTGTACTCTCATTTGTAAGTTAGAAGGAAATACCTGCTTTGACATTGACCTGAAACAATTATACCCCTATATCAGCCTTGCAAATAAGTCTATAAGCTTTTAAAACTCATGTGCTTGATCCAATAGACTCCTCTTAGTCATTTGTGGCCTAAAAGAAACAACAACCATTGTAACCCTTTCTTGCCTTGAGGTAACTCTTTCATGAGTAATGAACAATGACTACACAATATAGGCTGTTAGTGGTTTAAGCAAGCCCTTTGGATTTCCATTTTGCTTTTCAAATGAATCCTTGAAATTCCATATCTCCAGGTCATCACTGAACATGCTTGGTCCTCCCTGAATTGTTTTGGGGGACACAGGTCCCCTTAGATTTTCTTAAAAAAAATAATATTGCTTTGTGCTCTTGCAGACCACTCTCTTATTTCCCAGGAGCTCCATTTTCCAACAGGGAGGGGAGAAGACAGGCATCATCATTCTGGTGGTGCCTCATCTCCCTCCTTCCTTCGTGGTCTATGGCACAAAGATAACCTTTGTTTTGTTTGTTTTTAATTATGCATCTTCATACTTTGCTTTAATCTTAAAAAAACTTTAATTCGGGAGCATTATAATCTTTCAACACATTTTAAAGCCTTTATGATATTTACAAAATTTGATCGTCATATAATTAGAGCAAAACTTTAAAGCAAAACCTTCTACAAGCACATTAATGTTTGGAATGGCGTTAAGATATATTGATCCAAAGCCTTTCTCTTCTTTTCCTTTTATGTTACAATGAAACATCCAAATAGGGATCCATTAGGAGATATGTACTTATGGGAAGAAAAGGATTGTCTGCAATTACACAAATATTTAAAGGATGGAAAGATAACAGTCTATGCAGAAATATTTTAAGAAATTATAACATTAGTCAATTATTTCATCATTATGAAATTGTGTTTCAGTACCTACAAATTCCAAATGCGATTAATAATTTAATAAGGCACAAAGGTCCACTTAGAAGATGCACAAAGTCTGAACTAAAGAGCTCCAACTTCATAACAGGGAATTGGTACTACCCACCCCTAACAGGTGGGGGAAAAGTGCACCTGCTGATCTCCAGGACCACAAGAGTGACCTTGGAGAAGGCTTTTGTGGGTGCTCCAGGAGACAACAAAGAATACGGAGGAAACAGGTGCTGCTGAGATATGATGCATCCTGGTGGCTCAGCCTCCTCTCCTGCTCAAAAGAAGACCACTTAAATCAAACTGAAAGCAGAGATGTTCTGAATGGCAGGAGGAACATAGAGGCATCTCCTGTGCCCTCCTTCCACCCTGCATAGGATGCCCATAAACCTCCAAGTTTAGGGGGTTACAAGAATCCTGACTAGATTGTGTTCTTAATGAGGAATACTTGAAATACTGGAAATGTATTTTGTTCTGGTGCAGATTTTGTTTCTTATTTTGGGAGCATGCCCTACAATAAAAAGCATTATAAAGGAATGTGAAAATATACCTGGCTAGACATTATCAGTCTAGAAGTTGAAATGTTGGAACATTTATTAACAGAAACTCAATTAGCAATCAATTTCAACTGGAAAAAAGTAACCCCCCATCACTGAATGAACGTTATTTGGAAGTTTGGTACATGGTCTGAATGGTTAAGCTACCCAGTATGATCAGGCAAAAGAGGGAAGACCACAGGACTATCAGCTCATGGCCAGTGGAGTATATTATGTTTTGGATTAATACATTGCATGATATTGGGTAGCTATTAACTTCAGGACATTTATAAACATAGAGGATGTTTAAGAGAATAAGTTTGTTTATGTATTAAAGAGGAGTATGGCAGAAGGAAATAAAAATAGCATGAGAAAAAAGCATATCGCTGCCTTCCTTTGTTTATGTCAATTAGGGGAATTGCAGCTATGACTGACATGAAAGTAATGATATCTGTGGAAAGAGAGAAGACTAGAGGCACGACAATTTAGTTCTTTGTACACAAAACTTCCAGGTACATTTTCATGATCTGTCTTTCATCTCTCATGGGATATATGTGAGAGAGGCCCATGGATAACAATGGGGAAATCCAAAATTTTATTTAACATAGCTGTTCGTCAACAGCAGTGTGTCCATTCAGCAACAGAGTAAGTGGTAAAGGCAGTTCCTGATTTTTCTAACACTGTTCTTATTTCCTACCTGAAATGTGATTTTAAAAACAGGCTGTGCTTTCCAGCTGCAGTCCTCTGGGTAGAGCCTTAAATGCTCACAAGGCCCTGAACTGCAACATTTAAGAGCGTCCTGTATAGGGCAGGAGAAAGGGTAGAGGTGATCTTTACTTCCCCATTCTTGTGGCTTGCATTTTTGCTAGACAGGAATTTTTGCCCATCTAGCTGGGGTGTTGGGGGCAGGGAGAGGGCTGGAGAGACCCCAGAATAGCTGGAATTCTGGCCTCTCTACTCCCCTCCAACCCACTGGAAATCGCCTCTCTATGGTCATGTTCCCAAACTCAGAAAGCTGGGTAGCATGGTTTTTCCTGCATTAGCAATGAGGGAAGGGTGGATTGGAGCACTGTCTCTGACCTCAGAACTAGGAATTTGAAAAATCCTATGCTCCCTCCATCATTTCAAAATTAAACAAATCACATGGCCGTGCAACATTGTACCTGTTCTTCTGGGAGTAAGCCCTGTGAAGGGTGGACCTTCTCCTTTTGGAAACATGCATAGGATTGCCAAGTTAATTACTTAGTTGATGGGAATTCCATTTATCTATCCATATTCAGGGGTGGCAGAATCTATGTGTGCATATGTGGGTGGCTGTGGATACTGATATCAATATTTTTATAGATACATTTTGCACATCATAGGATCATAAATGCAGTCCATAGCTTTACATTTTGCCAGGTTAATGCCTTATCATTACTGATGTCCTTTTGCTGCACAGTGCTGTAGAATCCAGATCACAATGTCACTAAGTTAAAGTAAGTGGAAATAGGAAAGGATTGCAAGAAATATGACGATTAATTATGTTGATATTTATTTGATAAAGCCATTTGTATTCCATCTTACCCTCAATGAGGCTGAGGTGTGACTTCATAGCTCCAGCATTACAAAACTGCAATCTTTCTGATGGCCCCACTGCCCAAAGCTACTTGGGGGCAATCCTATTGTCTTCTAGAATGGTTTGGGGGACCATGGGATTTTTTGGAGTCCCATCAGCAAGGTCCTCCAACCTCAGTGCTTGGACTCTGGAGGCCAAGCCACTGCCCCAGACCCTCATGGCCAGTACAGAATGAACTGCCATGGGCAGTTCCCCCACCACAAGGTTGCAACTGGATGCCGGAGTGGGGAAATGGGGTGTGCTAGGCTGGTGTAGGGGGAAATGGCAAGGCCAGGGAGAAGTGCTAATTCTGATCAGAACACCAGGCTCCTTCCCTCCCCCTCACCAGTCTTAAACCTAGATGGCAAAAAAAATTGTCATCTAAATAAAAGGTTGGGTAAGCACCATGGTTGAAAACTATGTAAACCGTCCAGAGGCTTTTGCAAAGGACGACGCATATATATATATTGTTGTTATTCGCGAAGTCGTGTCTGACCCATCGCAACCCAATGGACAACATTCCTCCAGGCCTGCCTGTCCTCCACCATCCCCCGGAGTCCACCTAAGCTCACACCAACTGCTTCAGTGACTCCATCTAGCCACCTCATCCTCTGTTGTCCCCTTCTTCGTTCGCCATCTATTGTTGCCAGCATTAGGCTGTTCTCCAGGGAGTCCATCCTTCTCATTGGGTGGCCAAAGTGTTTGAGTTTCATCTTCAGTATCTGGCCTTCTAAAGAGCAGTCAGGGTTGATCTCCTCTAGGACTGACCGGTTTGATCGCCTTGCGGTCCAAGGGACCCGCAGGAGTCTCCTCCAGCACCACAATTCAAAGGCCTCAATTCTTCGGCGCTCAGCCTTCCTTATGGTCCAGCTTTCACAGCCATACATTGCAACTGGGAAAACCATAGCCATGACCACACACACTTTTGTCAGCAGGGTGATGTCTCTGCTTTTTAGTATGCTGTCTAGATTTGCCATAGCTTTCCTCCCCAGGAGCAAGTGTCTTTTAATTTCTTGGCTGCAGTCCCCATCTGCGGTGATCTTGGAGCCCAGGA
>NW_025335269.1:9047966-9203965 GCF_004798865.1 Varanus komodoensis | reverse complement strand
TAGCAGGGTGATGTCTCTGCTTTTTAGTATGCTGTCTAGATTTGCCATAGCTTTCCTCCCCAGGAGCAAGTGTCTTTTAATTTCTTGGCTGCAGTCCCCATCTGCGGTGATCTTGGAGCCCAGGAAAATAAAATCTGTCACTACCTCCATTTCTTCCCCATCTATTTGCCAGGAAGTGGGAGGACCGGATGCCATGATCTTAGTTTTCTTAATGTTGAGTTTCACGCCAACTTTTGCACTCTCCTCCTTTACCCGCATCAAGAGGCTCTTTAGTTCCTCTTCATTTTCTGCCATAAGAGTGGTATCATCTGAGGTTATTGATACTTCTCCCAGCAGTCTTAATTCCAACTGGTGATTCATCTAGCACCATCTTTCTCATGATGTACTCTGCATATGAGTTAAATAGGCAGGGCGACAGTATACAGCCTTGCCGAACTCCTTTCTCAATTTTGAACCAATCAGTGGTTCCATGTCCAGTTCTCACTGTTGCTTCTTGACCCGCATATAGGTTTCTCAAGAGACAAATAAGATGGTCTGGTACTCCCATCTCTTTAAGAACTTGCCACAATTTGTTGTGATGCACACAATCAAAGGCTTTAGCATAGTCAATGAAGCAGAAGTAGATGTTTTTCTGGAACTCCCTAGCTTTCCCCATGATCCAGTGTATGTTGGCAATTTGATCTCTAGTTCCTCTTTCTCTTCGAAATCCTGCCTGTACTTCTGGTAGTTCTCGGTCCACATACTGCTGGAGCCTAGCTTGTAGGATTTTGAGCATAACTTTGCTAGCATGTGAAATGAGTGCAATGGTGCAGTAGTTTGAACATTCTTTGGCATTGCTCTTCTTTGGGGTCGGAATGTAAACTGACCTTTTCCAATCCTCTGGCCACTGTTGAGTTTTCCAAATTCGCTGACATATTCAGTGTAGCACTTTTACTGCATTGTCTTTTAGGATTTTGAATAGCTCAGCTGGAATACTGTTGCCTCCACTAGCTTTGTTGTTGCTCAGACTTCCTAAGGCCGATTTGACTTCACGTTCCAGGATGTCTGGTTCGAGGTCAGCAACCACCCCATCGTGGTTATCAGGGACGTTAAGCTCTTTCTTGTATAGCTCTTCCGGGTAATCTTGCCACCTCTTCTTAATCTCTTCTGCCTCTGTTAGGTCTCTGCCATTTTGGTCCTTTATCATGCCCATCTTCACATGAAACGTTCCCTGCATATCTCCAATTTTCTTGAAGAGATCTCTGGTCCTCCCTATTCTATTGTTTTCTTCTATTTCTTTGCACTGTTCATTTAAGAAGGCCTTCTTATCTGTTCTAGCTATTCTCTGGCATTATGCATTCAATTGTTTGTATCTTTCTCTTTCTCCCTTGCCTTGCCTTTCGCTTTCCTTCTTTCCTCAGCTTTTTGTAAAGCTTCCTTAGACAGCCATTTTGCTTTCTTGCATTTCTTTTTCTTTGGGATGGTTTTAGTTGCTGCCTCTTGTACAATGTTGCGAACCTCCATCCATAGTTCTTCAAGCACTTTGTCTATCAGGTCTAATTCCTTAAATCTATTTGTCACCTCTACTGTATATTCATCAGGGATATGGTTTAGGTCCTACCTGATTGGCCTAGTGCTTTTCCCTACTATCTTCAACTTAAGCCTAAATTTTGCAACAAGAAGCTCATGATCTGAGCCACAGTCAGCTCCTGGTCTAGTTTTTACTGAGTGTATAGAGCTTCTCCATCTTTGGCTGCAGAGCACATGGTCAATCTGATTTCTGTGTTGACCGTCTGGTGATGTCCATGTGTAGAGTCGTCTCTTGGGTTGTTGGAGAAGAGTGTTTGCTATGAGCAGCGTGTTCTCTTGACAAAATTCTACCAGCCTGTTCCCTGCTTCATTTTGTACTCCATGGCCAAACTTGCCTGTTATTCCGGTTATCTTTTGGCTTCCTATTTTAGCATTCCAATCCCCCATGATCATCATTTTTTGGAGTTAATTCTAGAAGGTGTTGTAGGCCTTCATAGAACCTGTCAACTTCCGACTTTTCGGCACCAGTGGTTGGGGCATAGACTTGGACTATTGTGATGTTGAATGGTTTGCCTTGGAGTCGAACTGAGATCATTCTGTCATTTTGGAGGCTGTATCCCAGTACTGCTTTTCCTACTCTTTTATTGGCTATGAAGGCTACTCCTGAGGGATTCTTGCCCGCAGTAGTGTACCTGATGTTCATCTGAATTAAATTCACCCATTCCTGTCCATTTTAGTTCACCGATTCCTAAGATGTTGATGTTCAGTCTCGTCATCTCTTGTTTGACCACATCCAGCTTGCCTTGAATCATGGATCTTACATTCCAGGTTCCTATGGAGTATTGTTCTTTACAGCATCGGACTCTCCTTTCACCACCAGATACATCAGCAACTGAGTGTACTTTTGGCTTTGACCCAGTCACTTCATTCTTTCTGGCGCTACTAGTACTAACCCTCTGCTCTTCCCCAGTAGCATATTGGACACCTTCCGAGCTGAGGGGCTCATCTTCCAGCGTCATATCTTTTTGCCTTTTGGTACTGTCCATGGGGTTTTCATGGCAAAAATACCAGAGTGGCTTGCCATTTCCTTCTCCAGTGGATCACATTTTGTCAGAGCTCTCTGCTATGACCTGTCCGTCTTGGGTGACCCCGCATGGCATAGCTCATAGCTTCATTGAGCTATGCAAGCCCCTTTGCCATGACAAGGCAGTGATCCATGAAGGAGATGTCTTTGTGTGTGTGTGTGTGTGTGTGTGTGTGTGTGTGTGTGTGTGTGTATCATCTTGCAGCTTCTGTTTGAAGCTCATAAGCCTCCCATTCAGAGGCTTAACATCATCTCCCACAAGGGCAACAGGATTCAAATGTGCATTACTCACAATGATACAGAAATTTGTTACTCTTCTTGTGAATCTCTTTTTAAAATTAAGAATCTAGAAGGAAGGAAGGAAGGAAGGAAGGAAGGAAGGAAGGAAGGAAGGAAGGAACTGACCTGTCATTTTAAGAAAACTATTTCTGAACATTATATATTGAGCAGAGCATTCAGTTATTTCTCTTAAAAACAACAAAATGATATTGGTACAAGTCAAATTACTTCTAACATATTTGCTCTGGGCTATTGTCAGAATTCTTGTCTTGAACTGAGCAATTTTTTAAAAATTCTTATTTTGTGCTAGGTCTGCCTCCAAATGGGATTTTCAAGTTTGTTTTGTTGCAACATATTGTAACTGCGATATTTGCATTCTTCTACTCTGTGTTAAAGTTACTTATGTAACCACAAAAAGTACTTATCATTATTATAATTCTTAACTGTTTGGTTTTTTGCTTTCAAGGGCTTCACTGAGCTTGCACGGTTGATATTTAAAAACTCAAAATCCCTCTGTTATTTATAAACTGAGGAAAGTTGAATAGAAACTATAGAAATAAGTTATAAAAGAACCCCAACAGTGCTGGTTTTCCACTTCAGAGTTAAATGAACTTAAAATGCTTTCCCTTGCCTTCAGTAAAACATTTCCAAACAATAGAGCAGCTTCGTATTGCATATGAATTCAGTGGGAGCTTCAGACATTTCTAAATGCTTCTAAAACGGAAACTGTTTATTTAGATGCCCACACCATCTCATATTTCACAAATGAATATAGTGATAGACTTGAAGTATCCCTATCATCATAGCAAGTACTTTCCAAGGAGCCTCTAGGCCAGACACACCCCTGAAGGTTCTTCTGCATCTGCTGAATGCTGTATTGCAGAGGAGGGGAAGCTGTGGTTGTCCAGATGTTGCTGGGATGCAGTTCCCCGAGCAAGCATTTGTTCTAAAGAAAATATAACCATATAAAAATTATTATATTTGGGAAATATAATTTTCTTAGAACTTTTCAAAAAAAGTTTTGTTGGTTGCATTTTGAGAAATGCCAGGCTTACATGGTGGCATTCTTGTGCATACAATTTTCAACTTTTACTCTGAGGACAAGTTTCATCCATCAGCACTGATATTTCACTTCTCAAAATCTTGGCAAGGGAACGGAAATTTGGAGCATCGGACTTACTATTCTCATTGTTAAAAAACAGATTGACAAGGTGTCTCCAGACACTACCTCAGAATCATTCCTTTGGGCTGGTACAAACTTGGGCTCCCTTCCCTTTCCTTCTGTCTCTGCCACAAAAGCCCCTGTTTGTTTTGGGCAAGAAAAAAAAGCTTTATTCGTATTCTTTTTCTTCTTTGTTCAAGATGCTTCCAGCTGTTTGATTTGTATGGCATGTACTAATTACTTTAATTATACTCAACTGACCAATGGTCTTTTGCCACCATTTCTTGGCTCTGAGATCCTGCAGCAGTTTTTCTTTGCTCTGAATAGCAGAGACTTAAATAGCAGAGTTTATTCCTTCATAGCCTGTAAAAGTTATCATTTATCAGCACCATGGGCTGATTATTAAGTTCATGTCACTTCCTTCTGCTGCCATTAAGATGCAACACCTATGGCCTCTCCTTCTCTCCAACACAATCTCTCTCTCTCTCTCTCTCTCGCTCTCTCTCGCTCTCTCTCGCTCTCTCTCTCTCTGAGTGTTTTCTAGGTTTAGGCCAGCACCTCATTGGTCAGACCATTGCTTGCTCCATCCCATCTTTCCTTATAATTGGTCCACACCATTTGTGTCATTCTTGGTGCATACTGAAGGGTGGAAATACAACATTCAAACTCTGCTGTGGCCTTCATCTGCCTACTGCATCTAACCTTCTGGCAATTAAATCCAGAAACATGGCATTCCCTTCAGCAAATGAGAAACCCGAAAGCCAGATTCCATTAAACCAGTCACATATCCCATACTGCACAGCACCCTTTACATGTTTCCTGAGAAGCAGGGCAGTTTCCTTGCTCAGCCTTGCCCTTCTCCCTGTGCAGCCATGATTCCAGTTCCTGGGGAAATATTCATGTGTAGAAACTGTGTATCTAGGCTTTCCCTCTGTAGATTTCCATGCTCAACTCATGGTTATGGGGACAGTGAAGCCATGCAACCTCAGAGGCAGTGGCAACAGTGGGACCCCTCTTCCCAATAATGGCTGTGTGTCCCTTTTATGTGGGTAAGCAAACCTACACTTCAGTCTTTTGACTCCTAAGAGCAAATATGAACAAATAGAATGAACAAGAGAATATTTATTTCATCCTAGGATCTTCCCAGCTAGTTCTTTGCTCAACCACAAAGGATGATTCAATAAGCTGAAGAACTCCTGCAAGTAGCTACAACTAATTACCTCAGCACGTGATTTCTAATTTAGTATTCTAATGACAGAAAACATACTTTAGAGCGTAGCAGTCGTCATGTTTTCATCTATTTCTTGTGTGAAAATAGAAAAGTTATAAACGAACTCCTTGCCGTCACTCCAAACGGCAAGCATTTTAGCTTTCTAAATTGGCAGACTGCTTTGCTTCCCTATTCAGAGGAAGCTGAGCTGGCAGTCTGAAATAGTTTGTTGTAGCTCAATTACAATTTCACCTCCACATGTCAATCATTCGCTTTACCATCTGCCATGTCAAAGACACATTCATCTTTATCATTCTAATGGCAGCCTCCCCTTTCCTTGTCTTTATCACCACAATAGTAATGGTCTTATTTCTCAACAACTTGATTAAGTCCAAAGTCATTTCAATGGCACTTTGGCAACTGCCCATCTCGCTCCTTTTTTCTTAATATTCCATGGCTTCCTTTTAATTTGCTGTCTGTTTCCACAGGGCACATTGAAAATTGCACCAATAATAGGAATGTTTTATGAGACAGCAGTTCAGGATACCAAGAAGAGAATGACAACAGAGCCTTTAGTCAAGCAAGTAAAGGAGAGTCTATTAATTCAAAATGCTTAAACCAGAACACTAGCTGGGAAGTAACCCAGAGGAGAGCTAGTAAGTAAGAAATGTACACTGGAACCTCCAATGTGTGTGCTTAAGGGAAGGTCTGTAATCCCTTCCATGAGTAAGTATGCAGTCAACATCTCCATCCCACTACAGTCCCTCACAGTTACATTTAGACTGCTATATAAACTTGAGCTTTGGCTCAGGAAGCTTTCCTGTCATGAATCTTTTGGGCTTCTAGGAAATGTTGGTGAGTGGAGAGACAGAAAGTAGTTTCCTGGGCATAGTAGCCCTCAAACCAAAACCTTCCACAGTTCAAAATGCATAGAAACAGACATACAGAGCCACAGACAAGCAGAGAAAAGGGCCTTCTAAAAATAGGTATACAGTTCCTAAGGAACCAGAACATTTACTGGTGAGTTGAGGCCCTTAGAAGAAGGAACTGGGAGCCAAAGCATGCATTGTGCTAATTGCACAGCATGTAATGGAGGCTTGTCTTACATGTTACTTTTGTATAAGCACATTGGCTCTGATTTGGAATGAGACCATGACACTCTGGGAGGTTTAACCCTCCTCACACCATCTATCTAAAAAATTCCACTTCACCCCCACAGGGGAGGGGTTAAAACTGGAGTCAGTGGAGGTTTTTTCCCTCTTTTTTCCCACCTTCCCCAGCCCCATGAGAGGGAATAAATGAGGGGTAAGATATAACCCACCCTTTCTGGCATGCTGTGGTCCTGACATGAATTGGGAATGTACATGAGCGTACATTTTACATGAGCGTAAAATGTAAGATAGGCTTCGCTACACATGGCATAATTAGAATAACAGGTAGTTTTGCCCTAAAGGACTGCAAGCTGTAGTGATAGCTTTGGCTGATTCAGATGTGAAGATACACTTCCAAAGTATTCCTAGTTATATCCTGACAGGGAACCACAGTACTACACAGCATGCGGCTTTCAAAGCAAGTGACATATGGGTCTCTCGCTTCTATGTCTTCCTTTCTCTCCTTAAACAAAAGGATGCAAGTTGTATTGATGTTCTTAGTGAAGTCAGTTATGAAGACGTACTTCAAGTATTCATGGTTGTACTCTTGCAGAGAACCATAGCACTGCACAGCATATGCATTTCATAGCAAGTGACTCATTGGTCCCTCTCTCTCTTTCTGTCTCTCCCCTCCTTTAAACAGATAACTGTGCCTCCTTCTAGGAACAGGGATGGGTGAACTGTTCTCAATTTCAAATTGAATCAGCAGTTGTAAGCATCATTGGAGCATGCTGAAAAAATGGGTTATTCTAAGAGTTTAAAGCATATATTCATCCTTACCAGGATATGTGTATGTTCTCACAATTCACTGCAGAATTGAAGTGTATGGGTGGGGGATGGCAGCTCTGATAAGCACTGACACAACTCAGTGTAGCTTGATAATGTAATCTGGAGCAGGAAAGAAGGAGGAGGAGAGAAATTCAGTTTTATTGAATGTGGTTGAATACATTGGCCCACAAGGCAGCTACACAGTTGCTCTCAAGCCTACAACCACAACAAAGTTATTAAACTTTAAATGTTATCACCTCAGCCTTACTTAAAACCTTCTGCAACAGATTATAGCCAGTCATCTGATTTTTATGAAGGTTAGGGTGAGATCTGGGTTAAAGATCTGGATACTTCCAGTCTGTTTAGGGTAAAGGTAAAATGATGGCACAGATAAACCGTCCTGGGGTCAGATGACTTTTTCAAAGCCTAGAAGTTTTTTCTTAAACTGGAGCTACTTCTATTTAGATACCTCTCAGTTAGACATCTTTGTGCCAGCGGTTCTTTTATGCTACTTTCAGCAAAGCCAGTACATAGAGATGCAAGTCATTTCCAGTGCTATTCTGCAATACTGAGATGATCAGACAATGTAATGAAGCCAGATAGTCAATCCTCAGGTGTCAACAAATCAATACAGTAAGCTCAGCAAAACAATGCATGAACCCTAGGCAATGAGTTCACAGAAGTTCAGCAATAAGTCCTGTACCTATGGTTGTGTTTAGATCTTAAGCAACTTCCTGAGCCATTCCTACCCTTCTGCTCATGTCTTGTTCTGGTTCCTTATAGGCCATATTCTTCAGACCCTCTGCCAATATACATGGTAGCTCACTCATGTCACCAGTAGCTAGGTTATATATACTCTGTTTTCCTCATTGCGGTAGTAGATGCTTATTGCATACAAGCCCTGATCCAGTGACAAAACTTTTTGCTGCACTGTATACACACAGGGTATCTGCTAGACCATTCACCCCTTGGAGGCTAGCCCTTGCTACTCAGACCACCAACTTCTGGGGCACTCTAGGCCTTCAGCACCAACAGGGCTTAGAACCACAGTTGTCCACCAGATGGGGCCAGCTTCCAAAATAAAACCTTTCATTTATTTCTAGTGTGGGGTCTTAAACAAGGTATTTTTTTTTTCCAAATGATCTCATTCTAAATTGCTTTAAAGGTTGCATTTGCAAGCTGCATGCCCTAGACCCCTACTTGACTTTTTTCAAACTTGGAAAAACTCAATCCATTCGATTGCTCAGGACCAAATATGGTTCTGTCAATTCCACTTTCCTTTCAAAAAGTTATAATCAACCACTGCAATGATCAAGGTTAAGGAGGGTAATGGTCAGAACATGCATGAACAATGGCTGCATCCCCTGAGAGCCTAGTCCAATGAATACAAACTGTAATGACATAATATCAACCCGGAATCTTGCCCTAGGCTTGTGATATGTTCCAAGGAGAGGAAAGAATTTTAGGACAAGGAAGTTTTCTCCAGAATACATTAAACCATTGAAAACTAGAGGACATTTATATTCCTAACCTGCTATTTATACAGTATTCGGAGGATAGTACGTGTTAGATAGCACTGTCAGGCAACACACCCTGTATGCAAAAAGCATTAATTGAAGTTTTTGTGTGGTCCTCATGATACAGTATTAACTGAAATGTGTCATCTCTGGAACTTGTTTTGCTTTTCCTCTGACAGCTACTTTGGCTGAATAATTCACTGGGGCTGCTTTCTAGTGTTTTAGCTTTTCATTTTACCAACCTTGGGATTTAAATATGCCAAAAAATCATCCTTATCCATATACTTCCAGGGCAAGCTCAGGGATGGCACATGTCCTTCGCCCCAAGACTGAGGAACTTCGTCAGGTTTATTCCTGTAGGAATGGTCCAGGGATTCTTCATCCCAGGGCTGTGCAGTTTCTTTTTGCTTTCTGCATTTGTGGCATGATTTGGTCTTGGAAGTGCCTCATTTCCTTTGGTCAGAAGTTTGCAACAACTTGAGAAACCAAATGTAAAAAATTCTGCCAAAATCCCTCTACTTTCTCCACCCTGAACAGAAAGGGAATTTTTAACATATTATTTGTTAGTTTGAGAATAATTTCTGCTTCTGCCTTAAGTGGTATGGGACCCAGTGCATGGCCTCATCATTGCTAGTTTTAAAAACATCCAAACTATACGCACATTTGATGATAAATCAGTGTAGTGTAGTGGTTAAGAGCATGGCTCTGGGACTCTGGCAATCTGAGTTCTAATCCCTGATCAGCCATGGAACCAACTGGGTGACTTTTGGCCGGTCAGAGACTCTTAGCCCAGCCTACCTCACAGAGTTGTTGTTGTGGGGATAAGATGGAGAAGAGGAAGAGAATGATGAAAGCCACTTTGAGTTCTTTAGAAAAGAAAAAGGTGGAATATAGCTCAAATAAATAAATAAGATGCTACTATGGTTGTGTGTTTATGTGCATGTGTGTACATGCATGTGTGCATTTAACTGTAGTATGTATGCTTATCTTTTTGTAATGCTGTAAGCCACTTGGTGAGGAAGTGTGCCCAGAAAGGCAGGTTAATTAAATTTATTTATAGCTAATTATCCTCTTCAGTGGAAATAAATTTATATTCATGTTTTCACAAATAATAAAAAATCCCTCTCTATAAACCAATAAATGTATTAAAAGACAAAAAATAAATGTATATAACTACATTGGGTTGGACCCAGAATCATAAACAGTAGACCTGCTGAAATCAAGTTATTCATGATTCCCTTAAGTCCCATAAGTTTCAATGGATCTACTTTTACTAAAATCTACATCCAAGTCATTATAAAAGAACATAAACAACTTGCATTAATAAAATCATGCTCTTTCTGCTTGAAAAATGGAAATATCCACTTGCATCTCAGAGATGCATGCAAAGCTGAGCAGCACAAATAATGAAAAATGTATGTACATAGAAAATGTCTATGTATCAAGAGCATATTGCTCTTTTGAATTGTAAGTATACAGGGATATTAGAAATTCTACTACTCAGCTGATTGGTTGCTGACAGCAATTAAGCCAAAGGAAGGCCACTAAGAAAAAGAGGGAGATTCATCTTGTCTAAAGGAACCTCAAGGTTTGCAGAAGTCCAATCAAAAAGAGGATGCAACTAAAAGAATGCTGTAAGATCCTTCCTCAAGGAAATGGGATCGCTCTTGTAATGGGTTTTAGAAAACTCTGACCCGTACTGATTGTAATATGCAGCACTGTTGACAGTTGTCAGGCCTCCTGGTGTTCAGATCCTGAAACACAGGGAGTGACATCTTGGAACTGGAGAATGGAACTTCATTAGTAAAGACAGAGTTTAGCGGCAATGTGGCAGGTTATGACACCTTATGGCTAACTGGTGGCTCTGGATGGGCATGGCATGGGCTTAACACTAAAATGAGAAAATCAAAACTGAACATTGCCTTCTCCTTGCTACTGGCCTCTCATTTGAGGTTTTAACTTCTTCCCCCAAACACCTATATGTGGTGAAGAAAGATTGTGAATAAAACCTCTTACCTTCTTATACAGTTGACATATTTAGTTATTACCTTCTGTGCTGCTCAATAGCCAAAGCTCTAGCAGGTGTATGTTCATTGGATTGGAGTGCAGGTTGGCCATAAGTCCACACACCTGTCCACACACCCCATGCTAGTATATTCAGTCATCATATGAGTATTGTCCCATAAGGCAAATCACAGTTATTGGGGGAATATTTCAAGTAGAAATTCTGATTTAATACTGAAATATAGCATCCCTATTACAGACCCATTCTCTCTAGTTCACTGATGTGACTCTGAAAACAAAGCTACATAATATCAGCGCATTTCATGTACAGTTGGACAGCATGTGCATTATAGTACAATTGGACAGCAAGAGCAGCCACACACTGATAGATTAATTGGTTTAAGAAAACTCAGGAATTTGCCATTGTTATCATAATTTATTATTTAAAAAGCACCTAATATGTAATGGGTGCTGTGCACCAGTTAAAAGCAGAAACAATGCCCTGCCAGAGGACTTAAAATCTTAATTACAGGCAATGAGCACAGGAGAAGGGGAAATGGAGGAAACTATGTAAAGCTGCCAGAGACTGGGCACAGTGGAGAAAACTTAAACAAAAATCTGTGGACTGGGGGAGAGAAAATAAGGGGGGGGGGGACAGACAGTTAAAGACTACAGTTGCATTTTATGGAGGCCTTTTACAGGAGGGAAGTGAAGAAGCTTGGCTTGGAGAGATTTAATGTAAGATGAATGGGGTATATGAAGATTAGTGAATGAACAGTGAAGGAACAAAGAAAGTGAAGGACAGGATTGCAGAGCGGTTTATAGAAAAGTAGGATGTTTGGATGTAATATGAGATGACAGAGGTAATCAGGATATCAAAAATACATCACCATGTTTAAACAGTAATCTATTTGAAGATAGAAGAAACACAGAATTGAGCCAAGTTAGCTTATATTTCCAGTGGGGGAAACTCTGTATGTGTTGAAATACTGTAACAGTGATAAAGATTTACGATAAGTCCATTTAGCACCATTTTACACTGGCTTGTTGATGATGATGCTTTTTTTCTAATGGAAGTCATCATGACATATTACAATTGTTTAACACACAACACCAAAACATCCTTTCTTTAGTTAGAAATGAGGTAGGTTATGCAAAGGAATAATGCAATTTAATAAGGGAAGGAATTGTAGATTTCAGGTAATTCATTATGTGACAAAGAACCAAGGAGGTTAATATTCAGGTGCTAATATAATGCAGACATTTTAAAGACATATTCCAGTTGAAAATAATGTGCAGGCAGTAGGAAAATTTCTATATGTTTTGCTTTAAAATGCTGCTCAATAGTAGCTATAAAATATACTAGCACTTCAGGCTTTCAATAAGAAAATTGCCTCATTATTTATGGAATATTACTGTTTGATATTCTGTAATCTTAGAAATGATCTAACTAAGGTTAGAAGTGGACAATTTATGTCAATTCAGTCCACAATATACTGAGTTCAAAAGGACATCACATAAAGAGGTTTAATTGTCCTGCGATTTGAAATGTGCCATTTTGATATGCACTTATGCATATCTATTTTTTTATGTTTGTAGCCAAAGCATTCTTTGTATTTGCATAGGGACCTGACATATTAGCAGGGTATCAATTGCCAATAAATTTTTCTATTTGTGTATAAACATGCCTCTTTTTATTGTTGCTCATTTTAGCTGGGTTTTTGTTGTTGTACTTTAATTCAGCTGCTATTTTTAGTAACACTAAAACATTGGGGGTTCTTTTGGCCTTAAAATGATGAAAAGAAAGAAAGAAAGAAAGAAAGAAAGAAAGAAAGAAAGAAAGAAAGAAAGAATCTGTTGAGTCCAGCAAGTCCTCCTTTTATTAAACTTTGCATATATTCTCTGCTGAGAACTGCTGCTAGTAAAAAGAACTTCTTCATTCACCATGAGCCATTTTAATACTAAAACTGTTCCAAAGGTTTTGTAAATAATTTGAAAATCCAGATTATGAAGAAGGAGAATATCCTATCCAATTTGGTTGTACATGTTCTTATTATAGAGACCGATTAATAGCTAAAATGTTTAATTGGGGTGGGAGGAATCTGTTCAGCTGTGCATACATTACAACTGAGTGTAGAGCGATAGCATATTGTCTTTTATACCAGTTTAAGTTCCCCCAAGACATCTGGAAATTATGGTTTGGCAAAGGTGCTGAGAATGTCCCCCTCTCTCAGAACTCTATTTTTTGGGATTCATGGATAGCAGACTGGGGGACTGTTAGAAACTATAAGTCTGCTGTGAGACCATAGATGCATCCCACAAATATTTTGTATATAACCAGGGTTATTACTGGACAGCCTGGTCTTTAGATGAATGCTGAGTTCTCATGGTTCAAGAAAGAGGATTTGCCAAATGTTCATCACAGTATATCTTTGCTATGTACTTGGAGGTTTCACAGTTTAATACGGTTTGGTGTGCAAAATTTACAAACTTCCCCAATATTGATACAGATAATCAAAACAGGTGGCATAAAACTAACCCATAGATCATACTGACCCATGATGAGTTTTCACCATGTTGCCAATATTCTCTGAGTTCCTATTAAGTTTCTTGCTATTTGGTGGCTGGTTATTATATTATTAGTGGAACACTTTATTTTCATCCTTTCATTTTTCATTTTTTAAAAATGAAAATTGTAGTTTAAGCTGCTGAGAGCCTTTGCAATAAAGTAGAAAATGAATGCATACCTTTCCTTTCTTCTTTGACTTTGAAGAAGAGTGCTTTATCTTGGAAATGGATATTTGTGGAAACTTGCTTGCAATACAGCCGGAAAATCTACTGGGTTTGAATGGCCTAAGTCAAGTTTCAAATCCATCCTTCTGTTTTACAATGAGTTTTTAAAAACTGCTGCCATTACCAAACCAATGCCCCACCAGTTTTAAGTGAGATAATCATCAGTGAACAAGATAACCTGAAAGGAAACATATTGTTTTGGATGTTCAGTCAGAGAAGGTTGCTACACGCTCCTATGACAGGGTGGAGCAATTCAAGAGGCAGTGAAATTGATACCAAATTGTTTAAAATTATGAAATTGAGTTACAAATGATCAAGAAAGGATTAATTTAGTTCCAGACTTCTGTTTTCCCTAAACCACTGCTGCATATTTTTTATTATTTTATTTATTTATTTTTCGATTTATATCCTGCCTTTTTCCTACAGAGGGCTCAAGGCAACTTACATCTCCTCCTCCATCTTATCCCCACAACAAAAGGAGCACTGCTGTATATGATTGCCAAATAGACTGTAGAACTCAAATATCAAGTGCATTATCTCTTCCATTCAGCATGGAGAAATGCAGGACTTGGTCTGACACAGAGATCTATGATGAACTATAAATGTTGTAATGGGAGATTTAGGGCTTTTATTTTCTTTGTCATCATGGGAAAGGGATGCTCAGTGTTTCTGATGATGCACTGCTGAAGTGACTTGTACATGTTACATCACAGTAGCTGGAGGCATGAAGAAGAGTAATAGCACAATCTGATACAAGTCTTTTCAGAATTAAGCCCCACTGAGTAATTGCCATCAAAGCCAATTGAAATGACTTCTAGGTAAGTGTGCATGGGATTGTACTGCAATCATTCCATATGAGAGCTAGTGTGGTATAGTGGTTAAGAGCATGGAACTGGGACTCAGACAATATGGGTTCTAGTCCCCACTCAGCCATGGAGCCAACTGGGTGACTTGGGCCAGTCACAGACTATCAGCGCAACCTATCTCACAGGGTTATTGTTGTGGTCCAAAATCATTAGTTGTGGTAACTAGAAATGGTACAATTACATGGAAACAGAGAAAAACAAAAGGGGTCTACCGGGCTATCTAGTCTGACATCCAGCACCAGCCGGCTCCGCTCACGACATGCCCACCATGTGCATGTCCAGCCTATCTTTGAACACCCTCACTGATGGGGCCTCAACGACCTCTCATGGAAGCCCATTCCACACCCTCAGGGTCCAAACTGTCAGGAAGTGCTTCCTGGCATCTAAATGGAACCTTGGTTCCCTGAGCTTTGCTCCGTTGGAGCGCATCCTGCCTTTCTCTGCAGGGGAGAACAGGTCTCTACCCACCTCCATGTGACATCCCCTGTATGTCGCCAACATATTCCCCCTGAGTCTCTTTTTCTCCAGGCTGAAGAGACCCAGTTCCCTCAGTCTCAAGTCATAGCCCATCCCCTGCATACCGGCCACCAGCCTTTTGGCCCTACGCTGCACCGACTCTAACCTGGCTATATCCTTTCTGTAATGAGCGGCCCAAAACTGAGCACAATACTCCAGTTGTGGGTGCGCCAGAGTCATATAGAGTGGTAGTAATACCTCTCTCGATCTAGAAGCCACACTTCTGGCTATGCAACCAAGGGTGGCGTTCGCCCTCTTGACCACTGCATCACACTGCCAGCCTCCCTTCTGTATCTAGCATCTCTAGATCTCTCTCTATTATGAGCCTTTTTTTCCTACAATGGACGTAAGGCTAACAGGTCTGTAATTACCCATGTCCCTTCTACTACCCTTTTTGAAAATTGGGACCACTGATGCCACCCTCCAGTCCTCTGGAACTTCACCCATTCTCCATGAGGCCTCAAAAATGGAGGCCAGCGGGCGTGAGAGATCCCCTGCCAACTCTCTAAGTACTCTCAGGTGTAACCTGTCAGGGCCTGGCGCCTTTGTAATGTCCAATGCCCTGAGGAGCCCCTCAAATTCTATGGGGGTGACTCTAATCTGTGCCCCTAAGTCCCTGGCTTCATCTAATCTATGCGGATCTCCCCGGTCCAGCTTTGGGGAGAACACAGAGGCAAAATAGGCATTTAACATCTGTGCCTGTTCCCTCATATCAGTCACTGGATCTCCTTATTTAGTGGTCCCACCACTTGTCTCCCCTTCCTCTTCCTATTTAAATGCTGATAGAGGCCCTTTTTGTTGCTTTTGATATTCTTGGCAAGTCTCAGCTCGTAATCAGCCTTAGCCTTGAGAAGAATCTTTCTGCAATGGGCCTCCTCCTCCCGGTAATTAATATACAGCTTCTTAATTTCACTGCACTATACATTTTATTTGTACATATCATATAAACTGGTTCAGGGGAAGAGACATGCTGAATATTCAGAAAGAGCAGGATATACAACATACAAAACAATGTTACAGAATTGCTCAAATAATTTCCCACAGGGGATTTTCTTTCCCATCTGCATTTTTCTTCTCTCCTTTTCCTCTTGAACTATCAGGATTTCTTAGCATGCAATCACAGATAGCACTAGTGCAAATTTGAAAGATGCAGGGGGAAAAGTCTCTGTTTCTGCTTATACAAGAAAAAAGGTAATGTGTTTACTCATAATGTGAAGGCCTCATAAAGATCCCTGGGGTTCACATTGGTACTCCTGAGACCACACAAATGAGTCTCTGCTCTACTTGTTACACTTTCTCCACATATGTGCATTAGCCTGGAGATGAATGAATCCATCTTTGCTTGTGGAGTCAGGGCTGTCTTAACAGCATTATGGGCCCTGACTCCACAAGCATTATAACAGCACTATGCAAAGCAGTGTACTGGGGCCCCTACAACAACTACAACTACTGTTAATTTTGGAAGTTTTCCAATTTTCCAAGGGTTAACATACACAGATTAGTATGGGGCCCACAGACAAGTGCCCATCAGGCCCATGCGTTAAGACGGCCCTATGTGGAGTTATGAAGCAGCTACTAGTGCTTGTGGGGTTAGCACTTATTTATCTATTATCTCTTCTAATCAGGTTTTTCTGTTTTTTGAAAAGTTTCAAAAACATTTAAAAATTATTACACCAGGACAACAGTATAAGAAAGTAAATGTGTGCATACACCAGGGACAAGGATTCCTTTATCATAATATCTTCAACTTTCATGATATTTTAAATGTGGAAAACAATTCCAATTCCAAAGAAGGGCAATGCCAAAGATTGTTCAAACTACCACACCATTGCACTCATTTCACATGCTAGCTAAGTTATGCTCAAAATCCTATAAGCTAGGCTCCAGCAGTATGTGGACTGAGAACTACCAGAAGTACAGGCAGGGTTTCGAAGAGGCAGAGGAACTAGAGATCAAATTGCCAACATAAGCTGGATCATGGAGAAAGCTAGGGAGTTCCAGAAAAACATCTACTTCTGTTTCATAGACTAAGCTAAAGCCTTTGATTGTGTGGATCACAACAAATTGTGGCAAGTTCTTAAAGAGATGTGAGTGCCAGACCATCTTATTTGTCCCTTGAAAAACCTATATGCGGGTCAAGAAGCAGCAGTGAGAACTGGACACGGAACCACTGATTGGTTCAAAATTGAGAAAGGAGTTTGGCAAGGCTATATACTGTTGCCCTGCCTATTTAACTCATCTGCAGAGCACATGAGTTAAATAGGCAGGGCGACAGTATATAGCCCTGTATATAGATCATGAAAAAGATGGGGCTAGATGAATCACCAGTTGGCATTAAGACTGCTGGGAGAAATATCAACAACCTCAGATATGCAGATGATACCACTCTCATGGCAGAAAGTGAAAAGGAACTAAAGAGCCTCTTGATGCGGGTGAAGGAGGAGAGCGCAAAAGTTGGCTTGAAACTCAACATTAAGAAAACTAAGATTATGCTATCCGGTCCTCTCACTTCCTGGCAAATAGATGGGGAAGAAATGGAGATAGTGACAGTTTTTATTTTCCTGGGCTCCAAGATCACCACAGACGGGGACTGCAGCCAAGAAATTAAAAGACACTTGCTCCTAGGGAGGAAAGCTATGGCAAATCTAGACAGCATACTAAAAAGCAGAGACATCACTCTGCTAACAAAAGTGTGTGTAGTCAAGGCTATGGTCTTCCCAGTTGCAATGTATGGCTGTGAAAGCTGGACCATAAGGAAGGCTGAGCGCCGAAGAATTGAGGCCTTCGAATTGTGGTGGTGGAAAAGATGCCTGTGAGTCCCTTGGACTGCAAGGAGATCCAACCAGTCAGTCTTAGAGGCGATCAACCCTGACTGCTCTTTAGAAGGCCAGAGATCCCCCTGAGATCGGCGGGAGAGGCCCTTCTCCGGGAGCCCTCCATGGAAGAAGTTAGGAGGGTGGTTACTTGGAGGAGGGCTTTCTCAGCGGTGGCGCCTAAGTTATAGAATGCGCTCCCCAGAGAGGTCCGCCTGGCGCCGTCGTTATTTGTTTTTCGGCGCCAGGCGAAGACCTTTTTATTTAAGCAGTATTTTAAATGTTAATATTATTGAATTTTATTTGGCCAGGGCGGCTTGTTTTATAGTGTATATTTGTATTTTATTGTATATATTTTAAAATGTTATTTTAAATTTTTTGTTGTAAGCCGCCCCGAGGCTTCGGCGAATGGGGCGGCATAAAAATGTTTTAATAAATAATAAATAAATAAATAAATAGTGAAGATGAAACTCAAATACTTTGGCCACCTAATGAGAAGGAAGGACTCACTGAAGAAGACCCTAATGCTGGGAACAGTTGAGGGCAAAAGAAGAAGGGGGCGGCAGAGAATGAGGTGACTAGATGGAGTCATTGAAGCAGTCAGCGTGAGCTTAAGTGGACTCCGGGGGATGGTGGAGGACAGGAGAGCCTGGGGGAATGTTGTCTATGGGGTTGCAATGGGTTGGGCATGGCTTCGTGACTAGCAACAAAGCTTTAGGAGGGCATGACAGTCTGGGAAACTCAGGTGTGCTAGTTTTGACCTCGGCAGCTGAGGTTCTCCTCCTCTGATTTGCACAATCAAAAGACTCCAGGTCAGGCTTCCCTTTTCTATAATGGAGCTGTCTACTGTGAACCAAGAAAACAGCTTTCCTCATCCTGGACTTTTGTTCCCTTCAGCCTCAGCCACCAAGAGCATTGGTCAGCAATCCTGGGAGGGATGGGTGTAAAATGATTGGAGAGCACCAGACTGGGGAAGACTGTCACACAGAATTGTTAAGCTGCATGTCAAAACAATCCCAGTTCCTTAATCCTGCAACTCTAGAAGGAAGATGCACCATCCTCTGCTCCCCCACCCCTCCCATTCTACAGTTCCCTTTCATCAAACAGGACATGCATTTTGCAAGCAGCAAGAGAGAATGGAGAGTGAACATGAGGATGGAAGAGGGCATGAAGAGGGAAAATAGGGCTGATCCCACCATCACCACCACAAGTGCAGCGCAGGGGTATTTCTGGGTAGTTGTCTGCCAAACTTTGTCATGCAGAACTCAATAACTGATGAGCTTGTACAGAAAGAGTCCTTCCAGAGGCAAAAGTGGGTTTTTTGGGAATGTTAAACAAATGCTCACTTTTAAGCAGTGATTTTAAACACATTTCTTGCAGGGAACACACTGCATTGGCTTGTCTGCCCAAAACCAGGAGCTGGGTAAGCCTATGGAGTATCAGTGTTACCCTATAATATAGTGCCAATCTGAATTATGTAAGAGCATACTGTTGAATCATACTGTTGTGGCTGTGTATAGCAAGAGGAATTTGGAAGTGGTGGGAAAGCTCACCATTAAGTGCTCATGATCATCTATGGGACTGCTAGATTCCCCAGTTGGAAAATTTTTGCTCTAAAAAGAATACAACAAAGGGAATATTTACCCTTTGCCTGGGTGTTTACATTATCTATCTTTCGATAAAAGTGTCTACATATTTCACCCCAAAATGTTTCCAAATGCTGAATCTCTTTAATATTTTGTTTAATCTCTGCCGTTTCTTAAATCTGAAGGCAAAACATACATACACAAATTAATACCTTCACTCCACTTACTACATTCTGTATAATATTCACAAGACTTTTCAATGGTCCTCTTTGCCTTCTTTTTGTGCCATATTATACCTTTCTTAAGAATGTAACATTTCTAGTTCTCTCAGTGTGCTTCATTTACTTGAGTTACTGTTTTTGTTTGTTTCAGCTCTTTATGAACTCTCCTGTGAAGCCTACAAACATTTGGGCAAAGCAACCGGTTTCTACTGGATAGATCCAGATGGCAGTGGCCCATTAGGACCTTTGAAAGTTCACTGTGACATGACAGGTAACTACACTACATAATGACGCATTTTTCTTTCCTCTGTATAGCCTTGATCTTTTCCTTTACTTATGTACCAAATAGACAGTGTACAAATAGAATATTGGACCAAGAAGACCTTGATTCAAATTGCTGTTCAAGCCACAAATCTCACTGGATAATTCTGGAACAATCACAATCTCCTTCAGCATAACTATCTTCACAGGGCTGTTATGAGGGTAAATCAGGATAACCAAGTCTGCTGCCATGAATTCCTGGAAAAAGGGCTGAACAAATTAAATTAGTAAATGTACCTACTGAGGTAGAAACAACAAGCCCTCTCCGTTGGCCTCCAAGGATCAAATGCTCCTTCATTCTTCTCCCTGAAACTTACAGAAGGAGACAAAATTCCTTCAGCAAGCTGAGTCCAATTTTGTGGCATACACTTTGGGTCAACAACCTTGAGTTCTTTTAGAAGAGATATGTGAAATATATACATGATGGGTGAACACATCTTTGAATCCACATCTTCCCAGCTTTTTAGTCACTCCCCTATTCTCATAAACTGTGTCTTCTCAAAATGATCACATGGTCTGAGTGCTTATTAAACCCATTTATAAAATGTGGATTATGTCCTGAATTGCATTAACCCATGCTATAAATTGTTGAATTCTGGCTTGTTGTGATACATAAATACACCTGATGGCAACAAACCAACAACAAACTGAACTCAGAGTCGTGGCTGTGCTGGCTAGGGATGTTGTGTAACTGTGATGTGTGCAGAACGAGTTGTGCAGAGGTGTTACTCACCACCATATTCTTGATGGAAAAGAGCCTGCTGATGGTAAATGTTTGCTTCTTTTGCTCATATCATGCATAACACACTTTGCAGATAGAAGAGAAGTAGAGGAGACAAGAGAGAGATCAAGTGGTAAGGAACCCTACAACTTTAAAATCTAGGTTCGGTGTGATACATACTCAGTTGATATTCCTGCTGGGGTCACCACTGTCTCAAGCAAGGAGTCAAATTCAGGTTGGGATGTGAAAGTCATATTGCTCTCAGCCCTCGCTTAAAGTGTCTTTGTTTGGGATGCTCAGTGAGAGGTGCAATAAAGTGTGAAGTCTGGAGTTATCCTCCCCTGTATGAGACCTATAAAAAAATTAACTGAGATGTGTGAGTCTCTGGAATGAGGATTCCTGTCAAATCATCTGGCAAATGATGAAGCTGTTGAATGAGGCTGAGTTGCTAGGATTTCTGCTTTACTACATGGGGAGCATAGATTCAAGGACTCTTGCTGCCCCAGAGCTTAAGTGAGTCAGAGAAAGTACTATAGCAGGAGGTCATTGTGAACAGAAGTCAATAAGAAGAGCTAAGGTTATGGAGGAATAAGAAACAGATTACTGATTGCCCTTTTAAACATACTATTGAAAGCTTGCACTAAGTGGGAAAACACAAGGCCTATGTGGGTTAAGCCTATGATGCAACTGTGGTAAAGTAACCAAACAGAGAGGTGGTTGAATTTCTCAATTAAGGTTTCTATCACTGTTTATACTTCTATATTCCTCTGAATACATATTCATTACTGGGGTCAAACTGAGAGCCTGCATAAAGACATTGTGTACTGTAATGCTTCCCGTTCCATTTTATGATCACTTTGCTGAAACAAAACAGGCTCTTTTATGGACATTACAATTATTTAGCCCTGGAAGTGTTTCACTTTTTAATGAATGCATGTGGAGATTGTAGTGGCTGCTTGCTTTTTCTTTTTGTTGTCGAGGTTCTAAAGATTTTATTTTATTTTGCTCACCTCTGCCCTTTTTGCAAAGGCTGTGCTTTAGTGGTTTGCAGATAATAACGTGGGAACATCTTTGATAGAATAAATGTACCTATCACGGAGTGGTTAGCATGAGCCATTACCTCTGCACTGGCCCACCTGTATTACAAACAGTCTCTTTATTCACTTTTCTTCCTCAAGGCTCTGTTGCCCTTAGGAAAGAAACATTTCAAACAATGACTCCTGGGCATGCCACTTCAAGACTGGGTTGCTTCTTCCTAGTGATGCTATTTGTCAAGTTGACAGACAGCAGAGCTAAGAATCAAACCATTCAATCCTATGAGAAAGGTATTTTTTGAAAGAACTCTGCTCTCTAATGGCAGGTTCTTGTATTTCATGACTGTTTGGGGGGGGGGGTCCTTTTTAAGTCCTAGTATCAGTAAAACAATAAATGCTCAGAGTGGATGAGTGTTAAAAAAATGAAACATTTAAAATCACATGGAAATGGCATATTACACTCATTTATTAGCAAGATTCATAGTGAGAGTCATGAAAAGAGGCAAGTGTATTTAAAAGAGACAAAGCAGGAGAGATGCACTCTTCCTTGAATCCCCAATCAGTCTTCAGGGGTATGGTTCTGCACTCTGATGCTTAATTCTTTAAATTAATTTACCTAGAAAGAAGGGCAAGTTCACAGTGCTATGATTCACTATTCACATGAAAAATTCAAGACATCTTGCCTTTGCCTGTTTGCTTTGCAAGATGCTGGTTTAGAAAAGAATGAGTCAGCAATAGATGAGTTGGGGAAGTCATTCATCTTGCTGTGTGCACACACACATTTTTACTGCAGATTGACTGTTATGGCACAGCTGAATGTTCTCCTTGTGTATTCTGCCAGTATGTTTTCTTTTTCACAGTCCCTGTATCCCTAAATTGGTTTGTTTTGTTTTGCTTTGGTTTTGCTTTGCTTTGTTTTGATGCTTGAAATATTGAGGCAGTGTTCTGTGGGGAAAACCCTGGTTTTCCCACAGAAGCACCCCAAGTTAGGGAGGTACAAATCAGTAAAACCTGAACTGGCTGAAATCTTCTGAATTTCTTCTTGAACAGTATTATCACATGGCTTTGTATCAGATCATAAGCTTTTTTAAAAGTGAAAACCCATCTGAATGTCCATGCATATTTTTCTAAGTGTAAGTATTAGTTATGTGCATTTTTGGAATGTAAGTCTTTTCCTATTAAATCAAGCATTTTTGTGCATGTATTTCAAAAGTACATACCTTTTATTAAGCATTTTGTAATGTACACAGGCTGTCAGATGCATTTTGGGTTGGCAGACCACATTGAGAGCTTGGAAATGTACAAATTTTAACTGAAGATTGGTCTGAGTATGTGTTCAGTCTAGAAAGTGCAAACGGTGTAAAACCTGATCCAAAATGAACTGAAATGGATTTCTCTTGCATCCCTCCTTGGAGTCCATGTGGCCGTTTGCCTTGATTCATGAAGCAGAATTTAGGAAGTAGAACAAGCCCCGCTCTCTTGCAGCCATGAAGCAGAGCCAGTTTTTATAATTTACTTTTGATCAATACCCAGCGTGTCAGCCAGCTTACCCGTCTCTTGTTGTGTGCTTCTTGGATGCTTTGGCAAACAACCAGCCCTTCATGGCAAGTCATTATGATGGGTTGCTGCTTTCCATTGCTTTCTTTCCTGGTGGAGAAGTGATTACTAGCCATAAAAAATAATTAAACAATTAAGAATTTTAGTGTTGCTTTGATGGGACAGTTGCATGCTTGCTTTAAAACAAAGCAGCAGAGGTCATGCCCCTTCCAGCTCAGTTCATATTTCATGCAAATAATCATAACTATAATATTTCTGAGCTTCTAAACAAATTACTATGCCAACACAAATAAAGTCAATGATTAATTGGAAGGCAAGGGGGAGGTGATGCATCTGAAACAGTTCAGATTGTGTCAGCCCTGCAGAATAGTCTACTATTAGTTCTGGAAAGGATTGTGAGAATGGTGCATAACAACCCAGCAGTGTAGCCCAGAGTTATTATCCAGGGTTTTTTAGGGATATGTAATTTGTGCTGGGATCTCTGACATGGATTGTAGCAGTGGGGAGGAGGGCAATGACATGTTTCCAGTAAGGGGGCAATAAAAAGAGGATAAATAGGAGGATTCAAATGGGTGAGTGCAATTGGATCACAAAAATAGTGTGCACGGTAAGCATGAAACAATGCAATGCCTTTGCATTCAACAATGCCCTTTCTGTGATCAACTTCATAGCATCCTCTCCTACATTTCCTAAATAACTCCATAAATAAACCTGAAACACCTTTGTGTAGTTTGAAACTTGGGGTAGTTGAATTGTTATAGTAGAAGTTATTACCACCAGTACTCCACCCTATCTGGTTACTTTCTGCCAAGGACTAACTTGGTTTTTTGGACAGAAATACCGCTCCCATACCCCTCCCAGCCTAGATTCAGTGCTCAGTTCCTTAGGGAAGGCTCATATTCCATTGACTTGCATGCAGCCACATGATCACAATTTTCTCCTGTGAAGCATCCCTTGATCATACCAAGTTAAACTGATCAGTGCCTCATAGTTGCTTTTTCTCATTTCTGTAGTGATAATCTTCTGCAATGATCACCTGTAGTGATAATCAGTCAGTCACAAAGAGTTTGAAATGCATGGAGCAGGCTGAATTGCATGTACTTTATATTGTTTGAAAGTCTTTCTGATCTTTTGTAACCCCTGCCTGATGTCCTAAAGCAGCTCATGTCTCTACAGCAATTTTGCAAGAAACCTTTAAATGTGTAACTTCATCTTTTGGTAAGACACCTAGAAAAATCTAAGCTTTCTTTCTGAGGATTAGCAGAGTTTCCAAATTATTTCAAAAGCCTGGGATAAAGCTAAAATTACCAAGCCCACACCTTCCACTTTCCCTATCCCAACCACAAATCCCTTTCCCTGCTCATGATCCTAATGCCCAATCCTACTTCACGCTCCTTTCTAATCCCAAATCTTACTTGTCCCATTCCTTCTAACTTCCAGCACAGCGTACACAGCAGAATAAAAGTTAATGTCCCAAAGTGTTGAGAGATCACCCCAGTTTCATAATGAACAAGTCAATCCTATGCATGGCAAGTAAGAAAAAAGGCACATGGTACTTGCCCAGAAGTGTGTAGGATGGCATCAAATGAGACTTCCTTCTGATAATTATGCATAGCATTGCACTGTTATTATTTAGGTCAGGGGTAGCTAACCTTTTTGGGATGGGGGACATTTGACAATTTGTTAAAGTGTCCCGGGCTCCATCACATAATGATTGCTATAGAGGGCATAGCAACACACTGCTAACGTGTCAAAAGGTTGAGGTAGCAATAGGGTATGAACTGTGAATCCAGTTTTAGCACCAATGGAAACCCTGCTCAGAACCATTTCAGCTGCTGGAAGAGGGTGTTAATTTTTTAAAAAAGCTTGGAGATGAAAGGCACATTGGCAGGTGCAAGGAAAGGTGTGCAGGGGCCTCTATCCTAGCCTTGTAGCCACTTAAGTCCCAGACTGGTACCATCTCACAAAGATATGCACAATTAAAACATAGGGATCTAAATTTACACAATACTTCACTAGTTCACAAAACTCGTAGCTCTGAAGTTCTAGTTTGGAAGAAAGGGATTAAAATGGTAGAACAAGGTTCGCTTTAAGAAAAGAAGGGAAATGTTATTACAAAGACACTTTTCTGTACTTGGAGAAAGGGCAAGGCATAATGTCTTCTATTACACGGCTTCAGAAAATGACCTTGACCTTGAACAAAACAAAAATAATAATGAAAATCGTGTTACAACAGATCTTGTGGGAGAAGAAAGGTGGAGGGTAGAGAGAATCATTGCTTAAGTGCATGAAGTGCAGCAGTATATTTTGCCCTCATCCATCTCTATCATCTGGTAATTTATTAGTGCAGACCTAGAAGATATTAGTGCTTCTTGTCTTTGACAGCATTCTGCATATATTGCAAGCTGGTTTTTCCTCCCTTTCTTTCCTGACCTGCCTTTGCTCCTGATACGGAATTTGGTCATTTAGATCACTTTGTGGAATATTTGTATGTTGTGATCACTGTCCAGCTATAAAGATCAACCCAAAAAGGTTTTATTTGTTTCTTCCATTATTTGATCAGAACAGGATAAATCCTACCTGACTGAACACAGACTGTCAAGATCAGAATCTAAGGGCACAGTCTCCCGGGAAATTCTCCTGCACACGCCCCAATAAAATGATTGAGAACTGAGCCAGAGCAGATAATTACTCTTTGGTATTTCCCTATGCTTAACTACTGCCAACAGACATGGGTGGCCGATATCGTTAATTGAGTATTCCAGCAGGGGCTGAGCATCTGACCTAGGTATTAAGTACATTGTGTTATTCAATAGAAAGCAGTGCTCTTGAAAGATGTTTTTGTTTCCCCTTCTGACCCATTAAAGATTTTCATTCAAGGGATTTTAATCCAAAGTAGAAACTGGTATGGTGACATCAGGTACATGTTATGTTGCTGCACACCATCAAGTTGTCTCTGACTTGAGGTGACCCTATGAATGAATGCCTGTCAAAATGCCCTGTTCTTAAGAGCTGCTGTGTAAAACACTCCCACTAGCACTCAAAAAGAGCCCTGCATATTCATACTTCATGCCATGGCCCACCACTGATGGCCCACCCACCACCCGTAAGAGTATGCTGCCCCATAGTGATCACTATACCTTAACCATAATTAGAAATATAGAAACAGCCATCCGAGCCATCTAGTCTGACCTCCGGCACAAGCCGGCTCCGCTCACAACATGCCTACCATGTGCACGTCCAGCCTATCCTTGAACACCTGCACCGATGGGGCCTCAACCACCTCCCGTGGAAGCCCATTCTATACCCTTGGGGTCCTGTCAGGAAGTGCTTCCTGACATCCAAATGGAACCTTGGTTCCCTGAGCTTTGCTCCGTTGGGGCACGTCCTGCCTTTCTCTGCAGGGGAGAACAGGTCTCTACCCACCTCCATGTGACATCCCCTGTATGTCACCAACATATCCCCCCTGAGTCTCCTCTTCTCCAGGCTGAAGAGACCCAGTTCCCTCAGTCTCAAGTCATAGCCCATCCCCTGCAAACCGGCCACCAACCTTTTGGCCCTACGCTGCACTGACTCTAACCTGGCTATATTCTTTCTGTAATGAGGGGCCCAAAACTGAGCACAATACTCCAGTTGTGGGTGCACCAGAGTCATATAGAGTGGTAGTAATACCTCTCTCGATCTAGAAGCCACACTTCTGGCTATGCAACCAAGGGTGGCATTCTCCCTCTTGACCACTGCATCACACTGCCAGCCTCCCTTCCGTATCTAGCATCACTAGATCTCTCTCTATTATGAGCCTTTTTTTCCTACAATGGACGTAAGGCTAACAGGTCTGTAATTACCCATGTCCCTTCTACTACACTTTTTGAAAATTGGGACCACTGATGCCACCCTCCAGTCCTCTGGAACTTCACCCATTCTCTACGAGGCCTCAAAAATGAAAGCCAGCAGGCATGAGAGAACCCCTGCCAACTCTCTAAGTACTCTCAGGTGTAACCTGTCAGGGCCTGGCACCTTTGTAATGTCCAATGCCCTGAGAAGCCCCTCAAATTCTATGGGGGTGACTCTAATTTGTGCCCCTAAGTCCCTGGCCTCATCTAATCTATGCGGATCTCCCCCGTCCAGCTTTGGGGAGAACACAGAGGCAAAATAATCATTTAGCATCTGTGCCTGTTCCCTTATATCAGTCACTGGATCTCCTTCCTCCTTATTTAGTGGTCCCACCACTTGTCTCCCCTTCCTCTTCCTATTTACATACTGAAAGAAGCCCTTTTTGTTGCTCTTGATATTCTTGGCAAGTCTCAGCTCATAATCAGCCTTAGCCTTGCGAAGAATCCTTCTGCAATGGGCCTCCTCCTCCCGGTATGCCCTTTTGTCTATTTGCCCCAGTTCCCATTTCCTGCGGAGGTTCCTTTTGCATCTAATCCCTCTAACCACCTCCTTTTGCATCCATGGCGACGCTCTCCACCTCCCCTGATAGGTATCATCTTGACATACTAGAGGTATCGTCAAGGCTTGAACCCCCAAAACCTCCCTTTTGAGTGCCATCCACCCCTCCTCAACTCCCTTGCCTTCTCTCAGGAGACTTTCCCCAGTCTGGCCTTAAGTTGGCCACAGTTGGCCCTCTTGAAGTCTCAGCTTCTAGTGCTCAACCTGCTGCATGTCCTCAGTCCCCTGACCTCAAAGCAGAGGATGGAGTGATCACTCGCATCCAGAGCTCCCCTAATCTGTACTTCATCTTTCAGCTCCTCCCTATTGGTCTAGACCAAGTCAAGGATGTTTCTCCCTCTCGTCACCTCTCGGACCCTCTGTGTGAAAAATCCTCCCTCTATAGCTTCTAGGAAGCAACGTGAGCTGGCTGTCACCACCAAGTGAGTCTCCCAACTAATATCCAGGAGATTGAAATTTCCCATAATTACTGTGTCTCTCCCCCGAGAGATCCTTAGAATCTGGCCTGTCAGGACATTATCCAGGGTCTCAAGGTGACCTGGAGGGCGATAACATACCCCCACTGACAGGTCTCTTTCCCTGTCAAAACCCCTACATTTCACCCAGACTGCCTCTACCGAATCCCCATCTGTGCTGCATTCTATCTCACTGCATCCTATCCCTTCCCTGACGTATAAAACCACACCCCCACCCCTCTTTCCCTTCCTGTCCTTTCTAAAAAGGTGATACCTTCTATGTTCACATTCCAGACTTGCCTTTCATCCCACCAAGTTTCTGTGATTCCCACCAGGTCATACCCTCCTATTCCCAGGAGAGCTTCAAGCTCTTCCTGCTTATTACCCATGCTCCTAGCATTGGTGTGCATGCACCTCAACTCTTTCCCACCGCTTCCTTTCCTTGGAGTTCCCAGCCTCCTTCTTCCTCCCATCCTCCCTAATACCTGGCCCCTCTCTGTAGGAGTCCTGTCAGTCTCTGCAGTACCTAATTGTATCGTGGTCACTTAATAGTCAAGGTTTTCATTATTAAAGTTGAGTGTGCACAATGTAAATCCAAGAATAGTCAACAGAGAATAAATAGACATCAAATGAGAGGCCCTTTGAGTTAGGAGTCTAATCAAATCTCTGCACAATTCCCAAGTGAAAGAAATGAATCTTGGCACCACTTGCATGGTTTGATGTTTTCAGTATAATGAATATCCACATCAATCATTGTTGTCCTTTACAAATGAGGAGAGATTAGAGAGATTAATTTTCTCACAATTATTTATAGGATTCACACCCATTTCTGCTCCTTCAACCTAACTTACACCTGAATCTTCAGAAATGAATAGTGTCTTTGCTTTGATTAAGAATCTCCTAAAAAATAGAAACTGCAAATATTCTTTCAAGTCATATGGTGGCATAAACAGGGGAGAATTCTGCTTTTCATGATATGTTTTTGCTATTTGCAACAAGGTCTAAAACAATGGGATTATAAGGGAGAGAGGAACAAATATGAGATATTGCTGAAAGGCAGAAATCGATCACTTGATGTACATTTGATGTATGTGTTGAAAATCAACATGCAGTTTGCTATTGCCTTAAAGAAAGAATTAAAACTATATGCTATGCAATTCATGCCTCTATTAAATGGCTCTTTCCTCTTCTGTCCAGGGAGGCAGCATCCATTTTGGCTTTCTTTCCAAATGTTACTTAGTGTGCATTCTCAAACATGCGCTTATCTGAGGGTAACAGAAACATAGACCTTTAAGTCATGAGGCTAAATCCTAAGTGCACACAGAAATGAGTGCCATTGAACTATGTGGCATTTACTTCTAAGAAGTATGTATAGAATTATGATTGGAATTACTTAGTTCCATATGACCTTGGACAAATTGGTTGGTTTCTGTGGAGTTCTCTGAAGTAATTCTTTTCATGTAAATAGATATAGATTTATATTTCCAAACAATGCAAGAAGCTCATTTTTTATTTTCTGCCTGTCAAGAAATTCTCATTGAAATATATATTTACTGATGCTATGGTTTGAAAAAATATAGTGTGCTAGCCTTAACAAACACATATCCTTCAACTGACACCTATATTCAGGAGATTCTAGAAGTAAAACTTTATGTAATCCATTCCAAGTGGCATATGTAGGCTACAAGTTTGAAAGAACCACCATGAAAAACTTCCTCCAAAATAAAGTCTCATGTTAGGGAGAAAAGATCAAGCCAATCTTCTTCCAATTGTGCTATTTTTTTCTACAGCTATGAAGGATTGTTGTTTTTGTTTTTGAAGGACATGTTATTGTGGGGAAGGATTCAAACCTATAAACTCCCAACATTGGGACAGTCCAGGTGGCAAAAATCAGCTTTTACAGCTTCATTTTTCTGATAATATATCCTGTCCATAAATCATGATGATATTTTAACCTGAGTCAGATTGAATGTGTTCATGTACCAGTATGAGTAACCTCCATGATATATAGGTTTGGACGTTCCCACATTTCTGAACATAAAGATTTTCCAGGGGTTCTAGCACATACCCAGAGTTCAGTTTCCTTAGAAGGACTTAAAGTGTACTTAATTTTCTGAGAAAAGGTTGCATTTGGTTGAGCAAAAGTTGGGAGTTCATAGCATTAATACTCCAACGGATATTTCTTCATTATTAGATTTCTAGAGGAACCTATAGCATTATTGGATTTCCTACAGAGAACAAATTGGCTCTTTCATTCCATCTGAGTCTTTCAAAAACTTACCTGCTTCTTCACAGACACACAGCTTGATGCCTTCATCTCCAGAAGAGGATGAAAATACATACATTCAAGGAGACTCTGGCCATCTCCTTAGACTGATTCCCTTTCTTAAAAAGGAAAAGCATGTCCCCATCCTTTTGCCTAACCAAGTTTGGGTTTCACCACTTAAGCAGGCCTTCCATTGTCCAAACCCATACCTTCCAGCCATAGAAGCACTCAGCTGGATGGGATCCTGCAAAGTGATTGACGATAACCTTCCTAACTTATGATAATGCATAATAGGATTTTTTTCTGATACTAGATAGGGGTCCATGGGAATTTGGTTTGGTTTGGTCTGGTTTTGACAGGAATTTACCAAATTTCCCAGTGTTCTTCATATTTTGGATGGAAAGAACTTGGGATTTTAACATTTGCAATGTGGAAGAGAGTAAAACTGACAGATGTGGCAATCCCTAGTTACTCTGACTACCCACAAACCTGACTTTGGAATCAACTGCACAGGCAGCATCTTACTTCCTAGAGATTCCTGAGCACTTCAGCAAGCTTGCATGTCCACTTGCCATATCAACCCCTCTGACTGAATCAATTGATGCTCATCCTCTTCATTTACCTAGAACAAAGAAAACCATATGTGCCTGTAGCGTTCAGATTAAAAAAAAAAAAAAGCAGAAATAGTTCTCTTTGCATCTCGTCAGAGAACAATGGTCTTCTGATAAAGAATAGCTAAGTATATATTTTCTTCTATAAAATTTACATTATGCTTGAAATAGGTCTTTGGAGCATTAAGCTAATCAGCAGTCTCCAGATACCTGCAGAATTTCATCTCATTAGAGGAAATACCTTCTGCCCCCTGTGGAGGATCCATCTGCTTGGCTTTGCACATTTTTAAATGTACGACTGGAGCCAATTATATTATATTGGTTCTTTTCCACACATGACTTCAGTTGGCTTCTAACATATTGTAAGGAGTATTTGTTATATGACTGAGTAAATAGTTTGGAGAAGGCAGAGAAAGAACTTCTTGAGCACAACAACAGGAGTTTGAGGAGTTTGAAAACTGCATGTTGGGTTTGCAGAACCAGAAATAAAGAGGTGGGACACCGATTTAAGGTTAAACTAAGGCCACATTTAGGTAAACGTGTAATTTCTGCATAGATGACTGTGCATGAAGCTAAAATATAGAAAAGTACACTGGGCAACTAGCCTGCAATTTATTTGGGCAAGGTTCTCCTGCCCAGGAAGAGGGGTGTTCATTGTCACCACTCCGTCCTTTAAGGGACACCTTTTCAGGTGACTAGGAGGGCCTTCTATGTCACCCCCTTCCAGAGAGCTACAACTCTGATCAGTTGAGGCTGATGACCTTCAAAGATGATCTCAAATGTATGACCAAACAAGAGACAAAAGAGGGCACAACTTGACATAAAATGTGTATAATTGATTCATATCTCTGAAGAAAAAATTGCTATAATTGAAATAGACATATTATGCATTTCCCTGTCATGGATCACTGCCTTGCTATACTGACAGGGCTCTTGTAGCACAATGAAGCTATGAGCTACGCTGCGCAGGGGCACCCAAGACAGAACAGAGAGCTCTGACAAAAGGTGATCCACTGGGGAAGGAAATGGCAACCCATTCCAGTATCCTTGCCATGAAAACCCCATGGGCAGTACCAAAAGGCAAAATGATACGACACTGGAAGATGAGCCCCTCAGGTCAGGTGTCCAGTGTGCTCCTGGGAAAGAACAGAGGGCTAGTACTAGTAGCGCCAGAAAGAATGAAGCGACTGGATCAAAGGCAAAAGGACACTCAGTTGTGGATGTATCTGGTGGTGAAAGGAAAGTCCGATGCTGTAAAGATCTATACTCCATAGGAACGTGGAATGTAAGATCCATGAATCAAGGTAAGCTGCACATGGTCAAACAAGAGATGACAAGACTGAACATTGACATCTTAGGAATCAGTGAACTAAAATGGACAGGAAAGGCTGAATTTGGTTCAGATGACCATCAGGAATACTACTGCGGGCAAGAACCCCTCAGAAGAAATAGAGTACCCTTCATAGTCAATAAAAGAGTAAGAAAAGCAGTACTGGGATACAATCTCCAAAATGACAGAATGATCTCAGCTCGAATCCAAGGCAAACCATTCAACATCAGAGTAGTCCAAGTCTATGCCCCAGCCACTGATGCTGAAGAGGCTGAAGTTGACCAGTTCTATGAAGACCTACAGCAACTTCTAGAATTAACACCAAAAAAATGATGTCCTTATCATCATGGGGGATTGGAATGCCAAAGTAGGAAGCCAAAAGATAACTGGAATAACAGGTAAGTTTGGCCTTGGAGTACAAAATGAAGCAGGGAACAGGCTGGTAGAATTTTGTCAAGAGAACACGCTGCTCATAGCAAACACTCTTCTCCAACAACCCAAGAGACGACTCTACACATGGACATCACCAGACGGTCAACACAGAAATCAGATTGACTATGTGCTCTGCAGCCAAAAATGGAGAAGCTCTATACAGTCAGTAAAAACTAGACCAGGAGCTGACTGTGGCTCAGATCATGAGGTTCTTGTTGCAAAATTTAGGCTTAAATTGAAGAAGGCATGGAAAAGCACTAGGCCACACAGGTATGACCTAAATCATATTCCTGATGAATAGACAGTAGAGGTGACAAATAGATTTAAGGAATTAGATCTGATAGAGTGCCTGAAGAACTATGGATGGAGGTTCGTACCATTGTGCAAGAAGTAGCAGCTAAAACCATCCCAAAGAAAAAGAAATGCAAGAAAGCAAAATGGCTGTCCGAGGAAGCTTTACAAATAGCTGAGGAAAGAAGGGAAGTGAAAGGCAAGGGAGAAAGAGTAAGATACTCCAATTGAATGCAGAATTACAAAGAATAGCTAGAAGAGATAAGAATACCTTCTTAAAAGAACATTGTGAAGGAATGGAAGAAAACAATAGAGAAGGGAAGACTAGAGATCTCTTCAAGAAAATTGGAGATATGAAGGGAACGTTTCATGCAAAGATGGGCATGATAAAGGACAAAAATGGCAGGGAACTAACAGAGGCAGAAGAGATTAAGAAGAGGTGGCAAGATTACACAGAAGAACTATACAAGAAAGAGCTTAACATCCCTGATAACCACGATGGGGTGGTCACTGACCTCGAGCCAGACATCCTGGAATGTGAAGTCAAATGGGCCTTAGGAAGTCTGAGCAACAACAAAGCTAGTGGAGGTGACGGTATTCCAGCTGAACTATTCAAAATCCGAAAAGACGATGCAGTTGAAGTGCTACACTCAATATGTTAGCAAAATTGGAAATCTCAACACTGGCCATGGGGTTGGAAAAGTTCAGTTTACGTTCCATTTCCAATGAATGGCAATGTCAAAGAATGTTCAAACTACTGCACCATTGAACTCATTTCACATGCTAGCAAAGTTATGCTCAAAATCCTACAAGCTAGACTCCAGCAGTATGTGGATCGAGAACTACCAGAAGTGCAGGCAGGGTTTTGAAGAGGCAGTAGATCATGGGGAAAGCTAGGGAGTTCCAGAGAAACATCTACTTCTGCTTCATTGACTATGCTAAAACCTTTGATTGTGTGGATCATAACAAAGTGTGGCAAGTTGTTAAAGAGGTGGGCGTACCAGACCATCTTATCATCTTTGTCTCTTGAGAAACCTGTATATGGGTCAAGAAGCATCAGTGAGAACTGGAGATGGAACTGCTGATTGGTTCAAAATTGAGAAAGGAGTTCAGCAAGGCTGCATACTGCCACCCTGCCTATTTAACTTATATGCAGAGCACATCATGTGAAAGGCAGGCCTAGATGAATCACAAGATGGAATTAAGATTGCCAGAAGAAATATCAACAACCATAGATATGCAGATAATACCACTCTAATGGCAGAAAGTGAAGAGGAACTAAAGAGCCTCTTGATGAGGGTGAAAGAGGAGAGCACAAAAGTTGGCTTGAAACTCAACATTAAGAAAACTAAGATCATGGCATCCAGTCCTCTCACTTTCTGGCAAATAGATGGGGAAGAAATGGAGGTAGTGACAGATTTTATTTTCCTGGACTCCAAGATCACCACAGACAGGGACTGCAGCCAAGAAATTAAAAGACACCTGCTGCTTGGGAGGAAAGCTATGGCAAACCTAGACTGCTTTCTAAAAAAAACAGAGAGATCATGCTGTCAACAAAAGTGCGTATAGTCAAGACTATGGTTTTCCCAGTTGCAATCTGGCTGTGAAAACTGGACCATAAGGAAGACTGAGCGCCAAAGAATTGAGGCCTTTGAATTGTGGTGCTGGAGGAGACTCCTGCGAGTCCCTTGGAATGCAAGGGGATCAAACCACTCAATCTTAGAGGAGATCAACCCTGACTGTTCTTCAGAAGACCAGATATTGAAGATGGAACTCAAATACTTTGGCCACCTAGTGAGAAGGAAGGATTCACTGGAAATAGCCTTATGCTGGGAACAATTGATGGCAAAAGAAGAAGGAGATGGCAGAGAATGAGGTGGCTAGATGGAGTCACTGAAGCAGTCAGTGTGAGCTTAAGTGTATTCTGTGGGATGGCGGAGGACAGGAAAGCCTGGAGAAATGTCATCCATGGGGTCCCGATGGGTCAGGCATGACTTCACAACTAGCAACAACAACAATTATGCATTTCAACACTGGGAGAAAGAGTGCAATCAGGTGGCCTCTGTCTGCTCAGGTGATTTTTCAGGTGTTAATCAAGGATGGGCAACTTCAATATCTCTCCCTTTCTGTGGGCCATTGTTTTTAAACTGGACTTAAATTGGACTTGAACTGAACAGTTCTTGAAATAGCACTTGAAAATAGAATGCTACCTCTAAGAAACAAAGGACTGTCCTTTAGAGAGTATGCTACATGCCCTGGTCAAGATAAATTTCAAGGCTGGAGTGATGGCATGGGGAAACTTTCAATGCTGCCGCTCACTGTAAGTACCTATGACAGATCCTAGTTCATATAATTATTTGTAGTTTCAAGGACTGCAAACAGTGGTATGGATACATTTCTCACCTTCGACCATAACCTTCTTCTTATGCATAGCAGTTAACAGAGGCTTCAGAAAAAATACTGCAATGTCAAGTTCTTTCAATAAGGTAACATAAATCTTCAGCTCCATAGACAAGATATAGCTCTATGCTTCCCATTAATTGAGATGGGAAATTAGCAGAGAATAGGCCGAAGTGTATTTACATGAGCTCCTGTGTTTTTAATATCCTCAACTACTATATGGCACATCTGCTTGGCTAAGTGAATTTAGTGCTCATGCAAAATACCATATGGCCTCACTAGAGACTTGGTACAAGCACCGTGCAAGCACAGCACAGGTTTGCACAGTTCTTGCCTTTTGTCTGTCATTAACTGTTGGAAGGGAAGTCCATTAGGAAGGAACGCATTTCCAGAAGATGTTGCAGAACTGTGTCAGAGTCCCACTGCTAAAAGTGTCTGGCTCCTGTCTTCTCTTTCGGTATTTTAACATAGTGATGCAGGTTTACTGGACAGTCAGCTCTTTCTGAAAGGTGTTTGAAATGTTTTCCTTCTGGATTGTACAGTCCTTAGTTCATTCTAAGTGCACCAAACAACTTGGAATATAAAGAAATACCTGACCTGGGAGATCGTGGAGAACATACTGCTCTTTTTTTATTTCTTCTATTTTTTTAATGGAAAATATGGCAATTGACACCTCAGATCAAATCTAGCAAGATTTTGGGAAGTTGTCCCAACAGCAAAAGAGTTTTGTAGTTGCTTAGTTCATGCAGGCAAGCTATAGTGGATTTGTACATGTTCATTTCCCTGGGAATTTTATCCTCACACTGTGGACAAAATATCCTTGTGCCTGACAGAGAACCAGGCACGAAGCGGCCCTCCTCCTTCCACCTCTTCTCCCCTCCTTGCCCCCTCAGTTCCCCTTTAGTATCTCAGGGGACGTTATGGGAAAACCAAGCACAGAGAAGTGCAAGATGACCACAGCCAAAAGCCATTTCAGCCACTAGAGTGATCTGTTACCCCACCAGTGTTTCTGCCAATGCTGGCGCACTGGGCAGGCAACCTGAGGTGGGAGACAAGAAGGAAAAGCTGCCTTACACTGGGCTCATAAGTCCTTCACAAGGCGGGCAGGCCACCCAAGCCCCTTCCCAGCCAGTCATCTGCAGTACATCAACACTGACCAGCAGGGAAGGGGCATGGTTGGCTTCCCTCTTGCGCAGTTCTGGCATGGAGAAGGGGCACGGGTGGCCTATTCAGTGCAGTGAGGAAAGGGCAGGGGCGCGTTCAGCTGGGTCTCCTGGGAAGGCCACTCTGTCCTGCAGTCCTCTGCACCCCTGTCCTGAGATAGCATGAGACCTGTGGGCCCCTCACCATCCAGACTGGGTGGGTGGGCGAGCAGGTGAGCAAGTGCTAGCCGCATGCTCCTTCTCAAGCCTCCACTGGGGTATGGCAGAGTGGCCCAGGGGAGGCACCAGTGCTGGCTGTTTCCTGCCCCTCTTTCTTGGACAGGAGGTGGTGCGCAGGCAGGCAACAGGAAGGTACACATCCCACAATGCCCCTTTGGCAGGACCCCTCAGAGGAGGAGGAGTGGGGTTGTGGTGCAAAGATACCCTGCTTGCCTTCCTCAAGGAATGCAGGCAGGGAATGGGAAGTACAAAGCCAGTGCCAGAGAGTTCATGTCCCACACCTAACAGACCCAGTTCTCAGCAGAGTGCCAGCCCTACTGAGGAGCTGGAAGACAGGGGATGCCTCTTGCTTCATTCCCCCTGTCCTTGATGGGGAAGGGGAAAATGGGGCCAGACATGCCTCCACACAGTGCTTTTCCTTCTCTCAAGGAAGACAAGCACAAGGGCTATTCCTGCCTCCTGCTGCCAGTGGCAGGTGAGATCCACTCATGAAGAAGTAAGTCCAAGAGCTGGTTTTTCCACTCTGCATCGCCTCTCCGGGCCCCAAAGTATTTCTCAGTTTGCATATGTAAGCCCCATGCAGATTGTTGTCCTCCATACTGGGGATGCATCAATGATGAACAAGTACCCATCTCAGATAAGTGACCTGACAAAAGAAGTGTACACACTAGTGTACATGGGAACATCAGTATGTCCATGTTGCTGCACAACTACTGTACCACTACAAGTGTTGGCAGCTGCTTGGCTGAATGTCTCAGGGGTATCTAGTCCTTTTGCAAATCACCGAAGTAGCCGGACCAAGGCAGGAAGGCAAATCAAGGGAGGTAGCTTGGAGGACCTTGGATAGCTTGGACTTGAGGTCCTGCCAGCTGGAACTCTCTTCTTCTAGGATTTTAGGAGGATGTCATCTCACCATGTTGCTCAAACCAACTGGAGACTTACCTAGGCTGACAAGACATCAAGTGTGGTCAAATTTCCCCTCCTGGAGTTGCTGACAAAGAGTCCTTACCTGTTTTTGTAGACTGGGACTTCTGCAAGGCTGGGGCAATGGTAGTTCTGCTGGGGGCCCATTCCTCAGGCCAGAGGGGAAGGCAGAACTGTGACCTCTGGCTGGAAGAGCCCAGAATACGGCACTGACCGGCCTGCAAGGAAGCAGTCTTCATCTTCATCAGAATCCTCTTCTTCACACTGGAAAGGCTGAGGACCGGAGGCCATGAAGCTAGACGGTCACCCTGCCAAAGCTGGGATTTGCTCTTCTTCACTATCTCCTGGTCCACTCCCTCCTTCAGCCATGTGCTTCCATAATCAATTATTTCATTAGATCTTTGATTTTCAGTTTATTGCCTACTTTCCCTGCTTCCTTTATGCTCTTTGACCTCTCATTCGGCCTCCCATGAGAAGATAAGAGTACTGCTAGATCAGAGTAGCAGTCCATGTAGTCCAGCATTCTGTTACATACAATGGGAAAAAATGGACAACAGGCCTTCACCTTTCCCATCCCTCCTCCCTTTAAACAGTTTTAAAATCTCCAAGTTTGTCAGGAGACCTCCGTTGGCAGTACAGTAGCAGCAGTGGAGCCCTGGCTGTTGCCATCATCTTTTTCCTTCCCAGAGTATCTAGAAAGACACTGCTGCCTTTCCCAAAGTGATAGCCTGAGCTTTGTTGCTGCTGTTTTGCTTGCTAAAACCAATGACCTAAAAAATGGTTGAAAGGAAAGGAAAAAGGGGGGAGGGAAAAGGTCTATGTCTCCCTAGAAACATATAAACCCCACTCCCCTGCCTCCAAGATGATTTTCTCCTGATTTAGCTCATGCAGATCTAGACTTTTTTTCCAGCATTCCTACCACATTTTATATTTTCCTATCTATTGTGCTACCCTTAAGACTTATTTATTAACTGAGAACATTTTAGTAAAAGGCTCATCTTGTTGGTAAATATGAAGCATCACTCAGATCCATTGACAGGTTCACTTTTGGCTCATTTTGCCCATAGCCCATGGCTAATAAGCAAAAGGCCTTCATATTCCACAATGATCTAATAAGCAGCATTATTGCCAGATCAAAACCTGAACTTGGGTAAGTGCTTTATGATATAATAAATGTTGACAGCTCGGCAAAGCATTTTGCTGCATGCAGGCAGCAGAGCACAGAAGCAGGCTATATAAACTCTAGGCTGCGAGACCTTATATCAGTTTAATCAAGATTAATCCCACTTCATCACAGCATGCTTTATTAAAATATGTGTGGTGGTCTCATTCCAAAAAAGGAAAGGAAAGGAAACAAGAAGGAGAGGAGAGGAGAGGAGAGGAGAACATGTTGCACATAAATGAGCTCAGAGTATTAACTTACAAAGCAGGAAAAAGTCCAAGATATATCAGAAAAACAACATTTTCATTCTCTGAAGTATTCTAAGCATATTAGCAACAATATGTTACTATATGTTGTAAGTTGTATCATGGAAGTGAATGGGGTAGGACAATCTTGCTCCTGCACTATTGTTCATTTTCCTTTTTAGAAATAGAAGTTTGGCAATCAGTTTGTGGATATTCCATGTTGACTTTGCTTTATCCATGATGACAGAAGGTGACAGAAGTTCATCCAAAGTGCAATGTTTATCCTCCCATCCCAAAGAAAAAAAATTTACAATGCCCATCATTCCCTATTCAGCCTTCAACTAGTTGGGGAAACACTCAGCTTTTCTGTCTCTCGAAACATGCCAGGACTACATCACAAGTAACCTTAGTAAGGTAAACTTAGATATGTGACACTGTAGTGGATGAAGAAAATGCTTCAGCAAAGTCTGGCCCTAAAAGTGATAACCCAACTAGTTATTTTCCAAGTGTACCAACTAGCTGTTTCTACCAAACCTTCATAGAGAAAACTCCTTTAGCATGTACCCATTCAGACCACTCAATATCCCATGTATGACCCTTCAAAAGAAGACAGAATCAGTTGCAGGCAGAGTAGAGAACATATTCTTTCTTAATAAAGAAGCTCATATAAGTAGCCATCAAAAATCCATCTATCAACATTTTAAGACTGTTTTTAAAAGCAGGCATGTTCAAATTCACACAGCTGTTGAAGATGATTCCATAATGTTATTTGATCACTTTCTTTGATGAAGAATTTTTATTTTAAAAATAGCCACCTCTCTAGCACATACCCTCCATCCTATGCAAGTTCCCAGTCTCCCCCCAATTCCCCTTTGATGCTGTTCCTTGTTCAGCATCTCCCATTAGAGTCCCAGAATTGTTTGATGGGAGCTGTAAACATCCCTTCTCTTGATTTGCTCTTTATTTTTTCTTCCAGAGGACAAAGTATGGACTACTGTGCATCATGATTTGCAGGAACGATCTCCAGTGGTAAGCAACAGACCCGAGAAGCATGCTTGGCTCCAGCTCAATTACAGTGCCACCATGGATCAGATCTCAGCCATCACTAGCAGCGCTGAGTATTGTGAGCAGTTCATCTCCTACTTCTGTAAAATGTCAAGACTGCTGAACACACCAGGTAAGCTGAAAGTGTACTATCATCGCTGTACTTAGCAATGTTTCTGGCTTTGCAATGGGGGCCTGGTAGGCCAAAGGAAGAACGCATGTACTGTCTTTCTGAACAACTTTGCAGAAGGACTGAATCATACCCAAAAATACGTTGGGTTCAGGTTTACTTAGCTCTATGTACCACCCCACTCTGTATCCAAACACAACATATTTTAACTGCCCTTATCTTAGCTGGTTCATCCACGCTAACTTAATTTTTGTATCCTTCCATATTGCATTGTTGATGAGGGATTTATTTCATGTATCTTGCATCATGCTTTAATTTCTATAAGATCTTGCTTTTTAATGTAGTGGAAGGAAACAGAAGTCTTTTCCACACATGCCTTTTCCTCTCCAGATCTTCATACAGAATGTTCTAGTACGATTGCTACCGTGTGCATATGTGAGTATGTGCACTTTTCAACTAACAGATAAAGTTCACTGAAAAGTCTTAAAAACAGATGTTACCCTTGCCTTGCTAATCCTAAGGTGTTTTCAAAGACTTGTGATATTTACAAAATTAAAGCCATATTATACATAGGATGTTCTCATGGAATTAGATGTATTGCTGTTTTACTACTCTTTATTTTGCTTCCAAAAGAGGTAGAGGGTAGACATACCAAAGAAAATCATTTTAATACACACTGTGACAAAGGAACTGACTGTACTGTTTGCATAATACCAGTGGATAGTTTGCACACTTCTTATATCGGTGATTTATACAGAAGAAAAGCAGAAGATGATACCTTTTCTCCTTCTGTACACAATCTGTTCTCCAGCTCTGTTCAGTAAGTGCCCAGCCCTGATACTCATTTTGTTCCTTTCTTTCTGTTTGAGATTTTTGTCTTATAGCATATAATGATATTCTACTTATCTCAGAATACAATATTCTGTATGGTTTCTTCTCACTGGGGATTTTACAAATAAATCATAGTGGGCTTGCAGGAAAAAAGTGAGTAAAGAATACTACCGTATTTTGTTCATTTGTTTCGCTTTTTGTAGGGAGACATTATTTCTTATGCCAAAGCACAGTAAGAGCTCCTGCTCAAAAGCTAATATCAAACTAAGCCAAATCAACTGCTTGCCTCTTTTTAATGTACTTGGGCTTGTACATCCAAATGCTTAATAGTTATTATAGTTTTTCATGCATCAGTGTATGCAGGCACAGAACAGCTTTCAGAATTGCCAGTGTCAACCAGGTTGGCACCGAAAAATGTACCATTTCTGTAACCATTTCTGTGATTGCAGCAGCTTGAACTCCCAGGGCTGAATGGCCAAAAAGCTAGCAGACAGGAGGATTTTCTGCTGCCAGGAGGAGATCATTACTCCCCAGTGTCTCTAGAAGGGGTAAAAATGCCCATGGATGCAACAATAGAGATTGCTGGGTCCATCTGTGTGTCTGTTCCGCTGAGTTCAGTGGAGGTAGCTGGCAATATGGACCCACCAGAGGAGGCAAATTGGCAGGGTCAGGGAGGAGAAAGAGATAAAGGACAGTTCTGCTTGCTCAGTGTAAGGAAGATAATCTTCTGATTTTACAACTTAAAGTACTAAATGCCACATTCTTTATATACATTAATCAGTGAATATATTGCTTCTGTACCATGCAAAATAAATAGAGTGCTGGTTTGATCAGTGGGGGCAAGTGGCCTGAATCATGCCTCTACATCATTCCAGCTGATGGGGGAACAAGTGAGCAACAGAAGCAGGTGTTTGAGCAAGCGCACCACATGCGATTGCGAGATGTCCAGCAGGAACTGGGTTTGCGGGCTTTGCCAATGAGTTCTACCCATAGAGCCTGAGTGGGTTCCCACTGGGAAAGCATTGGATTCTTCAATATTGCAGCCTCTTTGGGTGGGGTATCATCTGTGGGTTTTGCCCTTCAGGGCTGTTGGTCCTGGTCTGTGTTGAGGATCAGGATCATTAACCTCCTGTTCCTCTCTTCTGAGAAGGTCTCATGGTTTGATCACAGATGTGACCTGATGCCCAGCTAGAGAATGTATACGATCCTTGTTCTGTGTGAGAGCTGTGCATGTGTGGTGGAGAGAGAGGAAGATGTGGGGTTTGAGTTCTGTGCCGTGCTGTCACTAAATTTCCTTCCTACTGCATGTTTCCTTTGTAAAATAGATTGCTTGGTGACAAGCTATATGCACCACTTTCTTTGACCTGTGCTAGATTCGCCCCCTGACTGCATTTTGACTGCCAGACTTTGCTAGATTTACCCCTCAGTATACAAGTGTCACAACTTTATTCAACCAAGCTCTACCTTTGGCCCTTCTGAGAATTGCTGCTTGACCCAATAGCTCTGCCTTGGAGTCCTAGCAAAGGACCAGAATTTGTCTTTTAGGCATTGTCAACCCTACTGACTATGAAGCAAAGGGGACCTAGTTTTGAAGCATGAATGAATAAGCAACATCATTCTCTATACCCTGGTACAGAAAGGAAGGTGTGGACTCATTAAAATGGGTGTTTTGGGATGGGCCAAGAAGACCTTACTCAGGTTTAGCAATACACAGTAATAGATCATGAGGAGAAGGAGGAACCACCAAGATTCCTGTGCAAGGTTCTGTCTAGGGTCAGATGAGAAATTAGTTATCTCCAATTTTTAATGTGACTACAGATTTGCAACTGCTGAGCCAATGAGCAAACCAGAACAGAATTGTGTGCCTAAATGCAAACTTTCCTGAAGTGAACACTATAGCACTTTATTTTTGGTTTTTTTAACAGAAATCCATATGCTATAGTAAAGTATGCACAAAATTATGCACAGTGCTGAAGAAAATGCACAGATAATGCCAAAATAGCTTGCAAGATGCATGCATTGGTAAAAAGTGTGTGCAGATATGCATACATTTGACAAAATGTGACCTTAAGAAAACATCAATAAGTGTAGATTCTGATTTAAATAATATAGTAAACAAAGCTGACTTAATTGATGTCTGGTGAGAGAAAAATTCTGATGACGTAGACTACACATTTTTCTCTCCCAGGCATAATACATATACCCAAACTGACTGCTTACTAAGCTAAAAGTCTAATAGGTTAAATTATCCCATCTCACATAAGTTCTCCAAGTCCTTCTGTCTGTGCTGCTGTCTTTGCTGCTATACATATTATATAGATATTTATAGTATCTGCAATATAGATCCTTCAAAATCTATATCATGGAAACTAACCCCAGATGTATTACTTAACACAAAAATGCATACAAATTTCCTTGCAGACTATTACCATTCATGGATAGATATAAAACTGAGCCAAACTGAACTAAGGTCAGAAAAATGAAAAACTGAGCAGCATTCAAATGTGAAGATGTAGTCATCTGTAATTCTGCCTTTCACACTGCAAGCCTATCCGTGTTTACCACTGAAATTAGTGCCATTGAATTTAATGAGAAATTCCCAGGTGAAAGAGTGAAGGCTTGCAGCCTAATAGTATTTAGTAGTAGGAGTCTCCTAATGAGACCAGCATTCGCCAGCCAGCATGGCTGGGAGTTGTACCACTTCCTTCTCCCCAGACATGCATAGGAATGTGCTCTAAGCTGCCTAAGCATTCTTTTCTTTGAATAAGTTGTTCCCCGTTTCATTTGTTTTTCACCTTCCTCCAATATTAGAAACAGAATGGCTTCTCCATGTATTATTTCGAGATAGCACCTGAGTATCATTTGCTGTATGCAGTGTGTTCAGACCATGAGGCTGGATGAGGTATGACCATTAGATCCGTTGAGAGACAGTCTGCCCCCACCTGCAGTCTCCAAAGTTCATCCTCCTTTGCTGAACTCTGTGGAAAGAATAAAAGAGGCCTTCAGGGGGCCTCTTGGAGAGATGGGTCCTGGGAAATCTTCCTGCCTTCTCAAGGACTCCAGCTCTGATGATCAAAGTATTTGATTAAGCTTGACCAAAATATTCATGTGTGCTCACATTTCTTTTATACACTTGGTAAATCATGTATAGGCAGTGTTATGATACCACCTACTGGAAGAAAAGAGACAAAAGAGTCTTAAATTGAGATGGACGGCTAAGCTGGATCTTTCTGCCAGTCTATTCTACATCTGTCTATTTCCAGCCATGTCAGTGTTGCTTATCTCTGTTCCATCCAATTTCCACATTAATCTGAAAGGGGGAATATTATATTTTCACAGAGAAATTGGTATTTCAATATGCATATAAATATATAGATTAAATGTATTTTCCCACAGATTTTGTAATTCTAAACATAGTTTTTCTCATAACTGTGGTCAGATGCAGAGTTCTGGACATATTTTGTTACTTTTCTTGGTGGAGGCGGGGGATTGAGTCAAGAACTGCATTGCATAATTTGAAGAGGTGCATTATCTGAAAGATAACTATGTCCTAACCTGCATGTGAGTTCTGGAAACGATGAAGATCATGTTGGTTCCCTTCAAACTGCAGACAGCATCCTTATTTGTGAGCCCTGCATCCCATTCAGTGGCACAGGGATGGTTGGACCATGAGGTCAAAGTTCAAGGCCCTACAGCCCAGGGGGCAGGGTGCAAATAAATAGCAGCTACAGAAGCAAATGCTACTTAATTCCTGTAGCCATGATGGTCCTATGATTTAAGTTAGCTTAAAATGCAAAACTGTGTGCTCAGAAGGGTTCTTCTGAGGTTTGGAAAAATATTCCTGTTACTTCTAACTTAATCAGGAACATAGAACTTTTATAGTATAGAATGGAAGATGGAGGATATGGGGAGCAATACTTCACAACTAAGTAATTCAGATAGCCACCTAAGGGACCCCTCCATAAGACCGTTAAGTCCAGGGACTTCAATAACCTAGCCACACCACTGGCCCTAGTTGCTTAAGATTGGGATTTGCTACCCTGTGAATTATAATTTAAGAAGTAATGTTTTATATTTCACAGAAGAAGCAATGAAACAATGAGAAGAATTTTTGGGTTCCAGCATGGGAACTATAGGATGTAAAGAGAGAGGCAGCGTTCTGCATTTTTTGAAAAAGAGGAAAAAATATTGCCACTTTTGAGGAATTCATTTAAGCCTGTCTTTGGGTTTGTTGATAGTTTTCTATCTGCACCTTGTGTTTAGCCTAGCCTCAGCCTTACTCAATGGGATGCCACCTATATGTGAAATATTCAAATAACAATGGGGCAGAGGTGCATAAGAATTGTACTGGTGGGTCAAACCAGCACCCTCGCTGATTCCAACACTGTCTAACTTGAGGTCTTTGGAAGCTCAGGAACAGGGCCTGAGAGTGCAAGCCAAAACAGGTTATTTGTTCCAGTATCATTCCAATATTCCATTACAATGTCTGGCAATGGTGTCAGTTTATCAACAGTTGTTCATCAACAGAGTTATATTTATATATTATATTTGTAAAGATGGTTACTAAGGATATCCAGGAAATTCTGAAATAATTTTTATCCTTTGGCTAGTATACTTCTTATATACTTCTGAGTGGTGGTTTTTCTTTTCTTTTCTATACAAAGAACTGTAGAGTGGGATCTTTACTCTTGCTTGTCTCAGGTCACTTCTGTAAGGAGTTTACAGTCTAAGTTTAGTCTGGGTGTCAGAAGGAGAGGAGAGAAGATGAGACAGCCTTAAGAGATTAAGCCAGCATTCTAAAGGAATAGAATAGCCTTCTCCAGCCTCGTACACACCAGATACTTTAGACTGCAGCTCAAGTCAGTCCCATTCAGCATAATCAAGGATTGTGAAGTGGTAGTCCAAAAAATCTGGAAGGCATCAGGTTGGGGAAGATTGAGGTATGTGTTTGAAAAGGGACTCCAAGGCAGGCAGGACATATATGAGGATGCACACAAAGAAGGTGTCACTTCATAGAATCATTAATAGAACTGAGAATACCAATAAAACTATCCCTGTGTATTGTTTTCCAACTATACTGAACGTTTTAGTTATATGCTACTTATATATAGTCATACCACACTTGCTTTCTTAACCCAGAACTAGCTTGATCTAAAAAGCATAAATAAAAGCCAGCAAGTGCTCTTTTCAAGGAATCTTTCTAGCAGAGCAAAAGATAAAGATTGCAACATACTGTTCATGTGTTGGCGCTCTCTCTCTCCCTCTCCCTCTCCCTCTCCCTCTCCCTCTCCCTCTATATATATATATATGAAGGAACTGTATTGATTAGGCCAGGGGAACAAAAAATCAATAAACTTGCTTGCTGCAAAATTGATCTGCACATGAACAAACATGTTTTAACTGCACCCACTGCTTAGAGATCCCCTGCCCTTTGATGAGCAGTCTCAAAGTAGAGCTGCTGAAGACAAAAAACCACTACAAGCATCAGAAAAGCAGAACTTCAGCCAGGTGTTTTCAGAAGTTCTACCAGTGAACCAGAGAGGCACCTGCTTCAAGAAAAAGGAGGAAGCCCCAATGAATGCTTAAGGCACTACATGAACTGGGTTTGCTGTCTCCCTTTCTCAAGTCATCAGATGCAAAGCATAAGTTGGAGAAATCATTACTCCAAAAGGGGCAGCTCAGGAGAACCCCTGCAGCACTGTTCTGCAACACTTCATGAGCTAGTGGGCAATTGCTAGATCTGAACAGAATCCTATTGTATTCTGTTTGGAAATGAATTCTGTATTCTGAATTTGCATGTTATACCCCTGAAGGGAAAAACATTTGGAGGGAGGGAGCGAGGGATTTTAAAGATGCCCAATAACCAAAATGATCTGAACAGTGAATCAGTTACACAGGACAAGTACAAGATAAGGTGGCTAAAACAAGCCAGCAAAATAGGATAAAAATGTTCACAAAAAATAGACACAGAAAGCAAAATAAAGCCAGCAACAGGGGGGAAATATTATAAGGTCGCATACCACTAGAAACAGTTCTTAAAATGGTCGGGCATATAAGAAGTTCTTCCTCTAATGCTGAAGAAGACACAATGAAGGTGCCAGACAAGCCTGTCTGGGGAAGGACCTTCCGCAGACTGACCTACATATACCACTGAGAAGACCATCACCTTGTCTGGAAGACAACTGAAGAAAGTCCTCAGACTTTGACCATAGGTTCAGATAGGAAAATATGTGGTAGAACAACATAAGGGTTCCATGCACTTTATTAGATCTCTGTTGTAACCATTTTCCTCTATACTTATGAGAAATATTGGAGCATCTTATATTTTTTCAAGGATGGTGGTCTCATCGAAACTAACATTTATCTCAGGATACTTAGTGAACTTGAGTTTTTGCTAATATAGGATGTTCTGAAAAAAGATCACCTTTACTTTCCAGCTTGCCTGCCAGTTCTCATTGCATCTTTTTTTCTCTCTCTCATTCTGGTATCTTCTGTCCCAAAATTAGGATTTTGACTGTAAATTCAGGCACACAATAACTATAATCACATTGCTATTGACTAATGCAGAAGTAGACTGGACATCGACATCTTAGGAATCAGTGAATTAAAATGGACAGGAATGGGTGAATTTAATTCAGATGACCATCAGGTATACTACTGCAGGCAATAATCCCTCAGAAGAAATGGAGTAACCTTCATAGTCAATAAAAGGGAAGGAAAAGCAGTACTGGGATACATTCTTCAAAATGACAGAATGATCTCAGTTTGAATCCAAGGCAAACCATTCAACATCACAATAGTCCAAGTCTATGCCCCAACCACTGGTGCTGAAGAGGCTGAAGTTGAACGGTTCTGTGAAGGCCTACAACACCTTCTAGAATTAACACCAAAAAAAAGATTTCCTTATCATCATTGGAATGCTAAAGTAGGAAGCCAAAAGATAACCAGAATAACAGGCAAGTTTGGCCTTGGAGTACAAAATGAAGCAGGGAAAAGGCTGGCAGAATTTTGTCAAGAGAACACGCTCGTCATAGCAAACACTCTTCTCCAACAACCCAAGAGATGACTCTACACATGGACATCACCAGACGGTCAACACAGAAATCATATTGACTATGTGCTCTGCAGCCAAAAATGGAGAAGCTCTATACAGTCAGTAAAAACTAGACCAGGAGCTGACTGTGGCTCAGATCATGAGCTTCTTGTGCACACTTTAGGCTTAAATTGAAGAAAGTAGGGAAAAGCACTAGGCCACACAGGTATGACCTAAATCATATTCCTGATGAGTAGACAGTAGAGGTGACAAATAGATTTAAGGAATTAGATCTGATAGACAGAGTGCCTGAAGAACTATGGGCGGAGGTTCACAATATTGTACAAGAGGCAGCAACTAAAACCATCCCAAAGAAAAAGAAATGCAAGAAAGCAAAATGGCTGTCTGCGGAAGCTTTACAAATAGCTGAGAAAAGAAGGGAAGCAAAAGGCAAGGCAAGGGAGAAAGGGAAAGATACACGCAATTGAATGCAGAATTCCAGAGAATAGCTAGAAGAGATAGGAATGCCTTCTTAAATGAACGGTGCAAAGAAATGGAAGAAAATAATAGAATATGGAGGACCAGAGGTCTCTTCAAGAAAATTGGAGATATGAAGGAAACGTTTCATGCGATGATGGGCATGATAAAGGACAAAAATGGCAGGGACCTAACAGAGGCAGAAGAGAGTAAGAAGAGGTGGCAAGATTACACAGAAGAACTATACAAGAAAGAGCTTAACATCCCTGATAACCACGATGGGGTGGTCACTGACCTCGAGCCAGACATCCTGGAATGTGAAGTCAAATGGGCCTTAGGAAGTCTGAGCAACAACAAAGCTAGTGGAGGTGACAGTATGCCAGCTGAGCTATTCCAAATCCAAAAGGATGATGCAGTTAAAGTGCTACACTCAATATGCCAGCAAATCTGGAAAACTCAACAGTGGTCAAAGGATTGGAAAAGGTCAATTTACATTCCAGTTCCAAAGAAGGGCAATGCCAAAGAATGTTCAAACTGCCACACCATTGCACTCATTTCACATGCTAGCAAAGTTATGCTCAAACTCCTACAAGCTAGGCTCCAGCAGTATGTGAACTGAGACTTACCAGAAGTACAGGCAGGGTTTCGAAGAGGCAGAGGAACTAGAGATCAAATTGCCAACATACGCTGGATCATGGGGAAAGCTAGGGAGTTCCAGAAAAACATCTACTTCTGCTTCATTGACTATGATAAAGCCTTTGATTGTGTGGAACACAGCAAGTTGTGGCAAGTTCTTAAAGAGATGGGTGTACCAGACCATCTTATTTGTCTCTTGAGAAACCTATGTGTGGGTCAAGAAGCAACAGTGAGAACTGGATATGGAACCACTGGTTGGTTCAAAATTGAGAAAGGAGTTCAGCAAGGCTGTATACTGTCGCCCTGCCTATCTAACTTATATGCAGAGCACATCATGAGAAAGGCGAGCTAGATGAATCACCAGTTGCAATTAAGTTTGCTGGGATAAATATCAACAACCTCAGATATGCAGATGATACCACTCTAATGGCAGAAAGTGAAGAGGAACTGAAGAGCCTCTTGAAGTGGGTGAAGGAGGAGAGCGCAAAAGTTGGCTTGAAACTCAGCATTAAGAAAACTAAGATCATGGCATCCGGTCCTCTCACTTCCTGGCAAATAGATGGGGAAGAAATGGAGGTAGTGACAGATTTTATTTTCCTGGGCTCCAAGATCACCGCAGACGGGTACTGCAGCCAAGAAATTATTAGACGCTTGCTCCTAGGAAGGAAAGCTATGTCATGAGAAGGAAGGACTCCCTGGAGAAGAGCCTAATGCTGGGAACAATAGATGACAAAAGAAGAAGGGGACAGGAGAGGATGAGGTGGCTAGATGGAGTCACTGAAGCAGTTAGTCTGAGCTTAAGTGGACTCAGGGGGATGGTGGAGGACAGGAAGGGCTGGAGGAATGTTGTCCATGGGGTCGCGATTGGTCAGACACGAGTTTGTGACTAACAACAACAATGCAGAAGTTGTAAAATTAACTCTTTGAGGAACTGTAACCAAATTAATAAATATGGAACTGGCACATAGAAAACTATGGGAAAGCTTTCTAACTGCTATTGGCAATAACAATATATCTATTTATAGTAAAAATATAAATGTTAATATAATAAAACATTTATTATATTAAATGTTCTCTTCCATAGTCTGAGGATCTATAGGGGGTTGCTTCATATTTAAGATCAAATACCAAAAAAGGCAAAATTTGAATATCACCAAGATTAAAGTATCCTAAACAGAACCCTTCTGCTGTCTGCAAAGTTTCTCACACCGCAAAACTAAGATTTCATTTAAGACTTCTGTATGATGTGATAGTGGACATATCATCTCATTAAAGTAGCTAATATTAATTGCGTCTTAATTGATATATAAATATATAGTTTCAAAAGCTTGTCAGCAGTGTTTTTCTATTTCTGGGCTTTTTCTACATTACTTACCTGCTTTGTAGCATGATGCCAAGTAACAACCTGACTAACAGATTGCCTTCCATGCTCAGCACACTTACCTAGAAATTAGTCCCACTGAACTCTGTGGACAAACTTTCAATCAGACAGAAAAAGGATTGTGCAGTATATCTATATGTGTGAGGACAACTACATCTCTTTCTTTCTGTCCAGAAAGAATCTTACAGCTTCTTAAAGGCCAATAATGTTATCATGGCACAGACTTGGAGGCAGGTGGACTCAGAGCTCATTCGGTTAGTTGCTTCTGATGAAATCCTTAGGAAATCCTTATTTTTAATAAGTGGTACATCTAGGGGTTCCATATGTTATGAATCAGGGTCCAGTTCATTAAATGAGTATTTCTAGTTTCACATTCAATGTAACACTGAAGAGAGCCCATCCAAGCTGCTAGGGTACTGAGACTCAGCAAAAGTGACTTTCTTAGATATAAATCACATCACTCCTCATTTCATTCTGATATATAAGCACCACTGTCTAACTTCCATAATGAACTTGGGTCATGCAAAGCCCTCCCCACTTTATCTTATATGTATGTGGGCTGGGTTTAAGTGCTCACTGATGATAGAGTTTGCTTCAAGCATAGTCATTAGAAGTGTAACAGCCACATGCAAGCAGGGTCTACTGCAACTGCTTCTGGCGTTAATTCTTAGCAAGCCTTTGTTCCATTTAATCTCTGAAACACACACACACAAACATTTTTAATGGAACTTCTGTTAGACTCCAAATAACCTAATTGGCATGTCTAGTCCTCTTCAGTTACCTGTGGGAACATGATGAAGGGCAGAAGGCCAAGTGCCAGATGAAAGAAGTAAGAGCTTTCCATGATTTTTAATAGGCAAACGCAATGTTGTTCATGAGAATGTAAAGATATGTTTGGGGATCACCCCTCGTTGTCATGATGAGGTATCACTTTTGTCTCATACAAAACTTACATGCAGGGCTCAGATACTTGCACAGGATCCATCTGATTGTGTGGAATATAATCAGGCAAAAACAGAGCTAAAAATAACTTCGCTGCTCTGTTGAAGGAACTGCTCTTTCACTTAGATTGCTGTCAGCTCAACACAGGTGGTAGTAACCTGGGGCTTGCTGAGGGCATTGTGAGCTAAGGCTTCCATCTAATGTAATCAGTCTGATTGTCAATGGCACTTCACTGGTGTACAATGTAGGGTTTTGTTATTGTTCTTTAACACCTTCTCTCTTAGAGAAGAAAGTAATGGCAAATTAAAGTTGGCATTTTCTAGCTCTGTATAGATTTTATGTCTCCCACCCCCAGATCCAAATCTCTCCATCATTTCAAAGTGCATTCTTTCTCATAAAATAAAATACCATATTCCTATACCGATATGGAGATTTTTGTTCAATCTATCTATTCCAATCACACATAGCTAATATTGTAAAATCAGATTAGACATCATACAATGGGGTGGGAACAATTGCATGAGTATGCTAGGGTGATTTTCACATTATAGTCCTATGTGGGAGGCTGCCAAAATTGCAGCTCCTTAGAGGCCATAACTAGAGAAGATCTCAAAATCAATCTCAGAGAAACCAGGATGAAAGCCTGAGCAACGAATAATTCTGGAATTAGACCCAGGACTTACTTCAAGACTACAAAGCATGATCCATCCCTGGAATGCAATTCTTGATCTGTTTTCTGGACAGGATTACAGAATCAGTGTCATACTCCCTGATATTTATCACCTGGCACCCCCTGGCCGGCAAGCGCTCAGCACGCCCTGCTCTGCCCCACCTCCGGCACAAGTGAGAGCTGCACCGCTCTGGGGGTGGGGTGTGGAGGAGGAGGAGCCACGGGCTTTAACTCGCTGGCTGCGGCTGAGCCGGCCCCATGAAGGGACGGACTGGGATGGACTGCCCACCCTCATCGCCCGGGAAGACCTGCTGCCGCCACCGCCGCCCGGAAGACCACCATCGAGATGCTGCTGGCCCGCCTGCACCACCTGGCACCACCTGGCTGGCAAGCGCTCAGCGCACCCTGCTCCGCCCCCCCCCCGGCGCAGGTGAGAGCTGCGCCACACAGGGGGAGGGGTGCGGAGGAGGAGGAGCCGCGGGCTTCAACCTGCCGGCCAGGGCCGGTGGCCTGGGGCTGGCGGCCAAAAGGCAGTGATGCTGTTTGGCGCCGTGAGGGGCCGTGAGGGGGCTGGGCTGGGCTGGGACTTTGGGGGTGGGCTTCCTTAAACTGTAAGTCAGGTGACTGCGGGTTTTTAGTGTTTTTTATTGTTTTAAGTGATTTTATTTTGCGGATTTTATGGATTCAGACCTGGTTGCACCTGGGGAGCGTATGGGCGCTGCCATTGGGGTGGTCTTGAGCAATGGACATTATGGCGTTTTGGGTCTAACGGGTCTGCATAGAAGAAGGCAGTCCAGATGACTGACACCTGTCTCCCCTTCTGGTTACTCCCCCAGCTGGAGGGTTCCGGGTAGGCTTGTCAGCTGCCCCTCAGGCCTGACGGTGCTGTTGCTCAATGCCAGGTCAGTTCATAATAAGTCATCCCTCATCCACAACTTGATCGTGGATGAGGGGGCCTACCTGGCCTGCATAACTGAGACCTGGGTGGGTGAGGAGGGGGATGTGTCCCTCTCTCAACTGTGCCCGCCCGGGTATCTGGTCCGGCACCAACCACACCTTGAGGGGAGGGGAGGGGGGTCGCTTTGGTTTACCGAGCTTCCATCTCCCTCACGGGGCTTCCTGTTCTTTCGAGACCGGGTCTAGAGTGCCTCTACTTGGTGTTGGGCGATCAAGACAGACTGGGGATTCTGTTGGTGTACCGTGCACCCTTCTGCCCAACAGACTCTCTGCCTGAGCTGATGGACATCATCTCAAACCTGGTGTTGAAGACCCCCCAGGATGTTGGTCCTGGGGAACTTCAATCTACATGTCAAGACGGATCTGACCAGGGCAGCTCAGGACTTCATGGCCTCCATGATGGCCATGGGGCTGCCTCAACATGTCACTGGCCCAACCCATGAACGTGGACATAACTGGACCTGGTTTTCTTGACGGGGCAGGAAGAGGGTGATCTGAGGGTGAGGAATTTATATCTGACTCCCCTGTCATGGTCAGACCACTTCCTCGTGAGGTTTGAGCTCAAGAGCGACCTTTCCCTCTGTAAGGGTGTGGATCCAATTCTGCTGGTCCACCCCCGGAGCCAGATGGATCCGGATGGTTTCCTGAAGGCCCTGGGGGAATTTCCAGTTGAGAAGGCTGGTGCTCCTGTCGAAGCTCTGGTCGAACTGTGGAATGGGGAAATGACCACGGCTATTGACACGATCACTCCTAAGCGTCCTCTCCCACCAGGCAGAGCCTGTTCATCCCCTTGGTACACACCTGAATTACAGGCGATGAAGCGGGTTGGGAGATGGCCAGAGCATAGGTGGAGGACATCACAGGATGAATCTGACCAAACACACTTAAGAGCCCATTATCGGGCCTATGCTGTGTCGGTGAGGGCAGCGAAAAAGAAATTTTTCTCCACGTCCATTGCCTCCTCACAATGCCATCCAGCAGAGCTTTTTCGGGTGGTACAAGGCCTGGTTCACCCAGGCCCTAAGAAAGGCCGGGTACTGCCCTCGATGGCCCGCTGTGATGACTTTGCCAAGCATTTTAGGGAGAAAATCGCTCAGATTCGTCACAAGCTGGACTCCACTAGTGACTCAGAGCCTTCAGGGGAGGAGCCAATGTTGCCGTCTGGTCCACAATTGATGGATGAATTTCAGTTATTGTGGCCTGATGATGTGGACAAGGTGCTTGGACAAGTACATTCCACCACCTGCTTATTGGACCCTTGCCCATCTTGGCTACTCAAGACAGCCAAGGATGGGATAGGGACCTGGATCCTGGAGATTGTCAATGCCTCTCTAAGGAATGGCCAGGTACCTGCCCCTTTAAAGGAGACAGTAGTCTGTTCTATCCTAAAGAAGGCTTCCCTGGTTCCAGAGATGGCCACCAATTATAGACCAGTGGCCAATATCCCGTTTCTGGGCAAGGTGTTAGAGCGGGTGGTGGCGGGACAACTCCAAGCACTCTTGGAGGAAGCTGATTATCTTGACCCATTTCAGTCCAGCTTCAGACCCGGGTATGGTACTGAATCTGCCTTGGTCGCCCTGTATGATGACCTGTGCAGGGAGAAAGACGGAGGAGTGCATCCCTGTTGGTTCTCCTGGACCTCTCAGCAGCTTTCGATACCATCAACCATGGTATCCTTCTGGATAGGCTAGCGGGATTGGGAATTGGGGGCACTGCTTTGCAGTGGTTCTGCTCCTATCTCAATGGCCGATTCCAGAAGGTGGTGCTGGGGGACTATGGCTCTGCGCCACGGCAGCTATGCCATGGAGTTCCGCAGGGTTCCATCTTGTTCCCCATGCTATTTAACATCTACATGAAACCTCTGGGAGAGGTCATCAGGAGGTGTGGCCTGCGGAATAATCAGTACCCTGATGATACCCAGCTCTACCTCTCGTTCTCTACCAATCCAGGTGAGGCAGTGGCTGTACTGAACCGGTGTCTGGCTGAGGTAATGGGCTGGATGAGGGCCAATAAACTGAAGCTCAGTCCAGACAAGATGGAGGTCCTGTTGGTAGGTGGATCGGGCTTTGGGATGGGGGACTTTGACCTTGTCCTGAATGGGATTGCACTCCCTCTTAAGGACAGGGTCTGCAGCTTGGGAGTGTTCCTCGACCCAGAGCTATCGTTGGAAGCTCAAGTGACAGCGGTGGTGAGGAGCGCTTTCCTTCAGCTTCCGCTGATCCATCAGCTGCGTCCCTACCTGGAGAACGACTGCCTGGCAACAGTGACACATGCATTGGTCACTTCCCAATTAGACTTCTGTAACATGCTGTATGTGGGGCTGCCCTTTAAGATGGTCCGGATATTTCAATTGGTGCAAAATAGAGCTGCCAGGCTGCTGACGGGGACTGGGCATTGTTCTCATATAACCCCAGTCCTCCGTCAGCTCCACTTGCTCCCCATTGAAGTCCTGGCCCAATTCAAGGTGCTGGTTATCACCTACAAAGCCCTGAATGGCTTAGGCCCTGGTTACCTAAAGAAGCGCCTGCGTCCATATATGCCCTCCCGCCCCCTGAGATCGGCAGCAGAGGCCCTTCTCCGGGAGCCCTCCATGAAGGATATTAGGAGGGTGAGTACTCGGAGGAGGGCTTTCTCTGCAGTGGCGCCCCGCCTATGGAATGCGCTCCCCAGAGAGGTCCGCCTGGTGCCGTTGTTATTTGTTTTTTGGCACCAGGCCAAGACCTTTTCATTTAAATGCTATTTTAACTGTTAATGGTTTACTTGTTGATTTTAATATGTCCCGGCTGTTTCCATTTTATTTTATGTATTTTATTTATTTGATGAATTTTTTTGCATTTTACCCGGGATTTTAATGATTGTAAGCCACCCCGAGGCTCATGCGATGGGGTGGCATATAAGTTGTCTAAATAAATAATAAATAAATAAATATTCAGCAGTTCATTCTGGATTTGTGACTGACTGTAATGGTGAGATTCCCAGAGACTTTCTGTTTCGGAACTGAAAAATTCCAGCTAGCCCTACTTGTAATATGCTGGATCCTCTCTTCATGTGAAGAGTTTCCAGTCCACAAACATGTGTTGTTAGCGCTGGTGTGCACAATTCATACAATAAGAAGCTCTCGAACTTGATGGCTTCCAAAATGGAGTTGTAATCATGTGAAAACCATCCTGAAGGGGCGAGGGGGGGTCATGAGAGCCAAGGGTCCATCCAGTCCTGCATTCTGTTCACATAGTGACCAATCAGCTGCCCATGAAAAACCCCAAAGTAGGAGGCATGTGCAACAGTACCCTCCCACCCATATTCCTCAGCTTATGATACTAGTGGTGGCATATGGTCATCAAGACTAGTAGCCATTCATAACTCTGTCCTCCATGAAATCATCCATTCCCTTTTCAAAGTTTTCTGAATTGGTGGACATCATTAAGTCTTGCAGAAATAAATTCCATAGTTTAACTGTTTATTGTGCCAAGAACTACTTCCTTTCAGCTGTCCTGAATCTCCCGTAAATCAGATGTTCCTGGCTTCTAGTTTGAGGAGGAGGAGGATCTCCCTATTCAAAGGATGTGCCACTTGTGCCAGTGGCATGTCCAATAGCTACATCTGGACATATGATGCATTAAGCATCTGAGGCAGCTTTCAGTGGATATGCTTATACATTCACAGAAACCCATCTTTTCTGTATCCTACAACTAATTCAGGTGTAAGAAGCAACTTTGCAGTAGAAGCTGACAATTTTAAGAAGAAAATAATTCACAATGCCAAAAAATTAACATCCCTTGACCAATATGATTGATGACTGTGGGAAGAACTGTTGCTTTCAAGTGTGTATCAAAGGAGATGCTTTCAGGATTCTCTATTTTATTGTTGCTACTGCCTGTGCACTTCTTATTCAGGGCTGCACCATTGATAAGTCAGAGTGACTAAGCAGCTTCTTCCAACATCTGAATCCTCTGGATGAAATGTAACATACAGTATATGGACAATGCCAGAATGGGATTCCCTTGCTTTGCAAAGCTGTTGGACAGTGCCTAGAAAGCAACGAAGGGACACACTCTGCCTTCCAAAGGTGAGGGCTTGTGACATCAAGGAGAAATGTCTACAAATCTCTGAAGGCAGGCATTTTAAAGTGAGGACATGCGATAATGGATCTATGGAACAAGGTTGCCAAGTCAAGCATTACTTGTGCAGTGGCAGTTTCAGTTGCCAGCATATTTCTGCTTGTTCATGTAACTCGTACCTGAGAGATTCAGCACTAATAGCCAGATCTTTTCTGCTGTATACACAGAAATGCATTAGTCCTGTATAGCAGATCAAACATGCTGCATATAATATTTATTATTGCCCTTGCCTGAGTGAGCCCCACACCATCCAATATTTATGCTAATCCCCCCGATCTGCACTTGGCAGGGAACATGAAGTGTCCCAATCTACAGTAGGAGGGATGTAAGATACCTATCAATGAAACACTGGATAATGGTCTATTATTAATTTATGTAATAGATTATATATAATAGATTATAGAATTTATATATATACTCTTTAATCCATCTCACAACCTGCCCTGTGAAATTCATGGAAAGTGAAACAGTGTGACTGAAGGTGTTTACACAACCCTGATGAGAAATACAGTAGCAAGGAAATGGGAACTTGACAGAAAGTAATAGTTTCTATGATACTTTCCATTTTCTCGCTTTTGGTGGCGCATTGTCAAAGAGATACTTCATATTGTGAGGATTTAGATCTGCTATTATTCTTGTAGGACAGTAGTCACCTGTAATGATCCTCTTTGTGGGATATCAAAAAGAAATGAGTTTACCTTCCCTCCAAATGTGATTTGCAGATGATTTCCCCCTCTGCTTAGAGCACTGACCACCCTCAAATGCATTTGTGTGAAAGCAACTCATTCAGGGCCACCCAGTGCTTGGGTTGGGATTTACAGAATAATTCCCAGTTGCATCATGCTTCACAGGGATCCCTTTGCATCTATGGATGTGGCGGCACACAGGGAAGCTGGTTTCCATACATGGGTTCCTGGCTAGATGGGGAGCTGGGTCCATAAAGTTCCCCTTGTGAGCAGCAGCCAGCATTGCATATATGTAGCCTTTATCTCACTGATGAACTCATCCTGTACTTCCTCCCAGTCCTGGTGCAAGCTATCTCACTGCCTCAAGTGGGAAATGACATACACTGCTGCATGATTCTCCTACTCCCACATCATACCTCTCATCCCTTTTCCCTGCCTCATGCACACCCCTTTACCTCAGCCACATCTGTGCCAGCTCCATAGAGAGCTGCCCAGTCAGAAGGAACAGCCGCCTGCCTTTGTTGCTGCAGAGAGTGGCATGGGGGAGAGCATTTGGTGAAGCTCTCCAGCACCTCCAGTGGCATAGGTGGGGCCACAGCAGTGGTGAAGCCTCCCTACAGGGGTCTCCCCAATTCACTTTTCCTCCTGCCATCTGATGTGGACACATCACCTTGCTTATAGGGTGGGTCAGTCCTACTTCATTCTCTGCCAAGAAGCTTCCATGCCAAGGGGTTTTAGCTCACTCGCTTGCTTTCTAATGAGGTTGTAACATGTGACACAGTTCCAGTTGCTCTGCGCCTCTCAGAAATCAGAACTCTAATGCATAATTCTACATACTGTCTTTGCCAAATACATGATTTTGTGAATGTCTAACATGCCTAAAATACTGCTGTGTTAGTATACATGCATTCAAATTCAGCATTTATGTCAGTCTAACAGTGAAGAGGAAAAATCTGTTTCATTTATCTCCTCATCCTCCACTTCTTTTCCTTCATCATCATCTTCTATTGTGTTCTTCATTTTTATGCACTTACTGTTAATATAATTATTACTTCTATGCACTTTCTTTCAACTAGATCATTGCCTTCTCCTGTAGAGGATTAGGGCAACAGAATAGACCAGATGATCTGCTGTTTATTCTTAAGGGGAGCAAATTACCGGATATAATGCATATCACTACATTCACAAAGCTAGAGCTTCCAAAAGCCAACAGTTTTTGGCAGAGTGCTGCTCATTAGATTTGCTTTATTGGCATTCTTTTAACATGCCTTGCACTGGGTGGGATTGTGTTGTACAAATAATCATAGCATGAAATTTGACAGTTTTCACTCCCAGGGATCTGCTGTGAGAAGGGTTCACCCCAAAGACTGTGTGGGATTGCCCTGTCACTTGTGTTTTAATAACAGCCTTTTCCCTGTGCATAATTAAAAGTAAGGCTTCATGAGTCACTTGAAAGCCTCATAAAAATATACAGGCCTGATATCTACCACCCAAACAAACCTTCTTTTCCACACTTGCATCTTTGCAGAGTGTGTAGGCAGGGCAGCATGCCTCAGCCTGGTGCTATGCAGCTGTGTTTGACCACACTTCTGAGCAGAGTGTAGGTCATGATCCAAAGAAATGTGCAATGAGTCTCACAAATCTGAGTAGCATTTGGCTTGGGATGAAGAGCACCCTTTCAACTGCTTTTGGAATTTAGGATACCTTTCCAGAACCATTCATTATATAACATGTAGGCCTGCTGGTCAGACAAAAAAAAAAAAACTTAAAACCTCCTGGGTGTGCCATAAATCTTAGATATGCCTTTAGATCCTGATCAGAATCTGGAGATCTTCACACCCCCTAGAAATGGTGTCCTCACAGACCTCAAGAATTGTGTGGCTGTGAAAACTGAAGGGCAGTCATCTTCAGTACTTCATGCTGAATGGACTACTTGGCAGTGCCGGACAGTCTCATTAGAGGCTGACTGATGAATATGATTTGCTTCCCTGTTCTATCTTCTGAACTGGAGGGGGGGCACTGCTTCCCAAAAGCCCTTAGCTGGAAAAATAGGGTTTTCAATGACTCCCTCTCCCCCCGGTGCTGTTTAGGCACCATTTGGATCCAAATTTTGAGGCCAGGTTTCAGTAAAATAGCCAAGAAATTTCAAGTCAAAATAATTTTAGTATGAATCAAACTCTGCATTGCGTGAATTGCATAATTAACAATTATATCAGGGGATTTCTAAAAATATAGGTCTGCAATATTTTTTACCTTTTTCTAACAAACTCAAATACACACCATAATCAGAGTTCACCATTTTCCACCTCAGTGCTCAGCTTCCCTCATTCTCTCTTCTGCTTTTTCTGAACAGAAGTTTGAGCTTTTCAATAAGAATAATGTACTTCTTTAAAGTCTGCACCCAAATGCATGCTTCCCCTACACATGCACACACATTTATTCAAGAATAAAAGAGCATCCCTTTTTGTAAAATGTGCATTTTTAAGTGTGTATTTTTCAAAAGGAACACATTTTGTCCCTTTGAAGGTGATCACAAGCTCAAGAAGGTGCAAACTTTTCCCAAACAACACAATTACATTTGCATTTGAGACTGCAAGTGGAGCACGTTCAGCTGTTCACACTGAAAGAAAATGCTTTTACAGGGCTTGTTGGAAATAATTCCTCCTCTAGGTCTGTGCAGGTGCCAGTGTGTTATGAAGTGAACAATAACTTTTGATTCAAATCAAGAAATGTGCTTGTCACAAATGTCCAGCAGAAATGGTTCCTCTCTCTTTATGGAGAAACTACGACAGTTACACATGAGCCTAAATTTGGACAATCTGTTCATACAATCTTGTGGCAAGGTTATTGCCCTGTTAAAGAAGGTTGCTTCCATTTCCTCCGTGTAATAGGTAGTGATTTTATGCAGAAACTGGACATGTGTGGTTATAAAATTCCATACTTCTTATGATCGCCAGCATTTTCAAAATCATTAACCCATTTAAGCTTTTAACTTTAAATGAAGCCTGCTCTTTTGTTTCAGTGCAGACTACTCCAGAATAAGTGATCTGAAACCAAGATTACATTTATGTATGTGTAATTCTTTTTAGGGGAGAGGGTGCTTCCAAACTCTCAAATGATACAGTCTAACTCCTTTTCCACTATATAATCCAATTTATAGGTCCCACTGAGAAAGTTTGAATGCAATAAAATGCCTGTAGTAACAAAGGGGGGAGGGCATTATGGCCATGCAGGGATAAAAACAGGGTTGTGAGATGGCACGAGACTTTAGCTTTTGGCAGGAGCATTGTAACAAAAAAGGCCGTTTGGGGAAGGAATATAGACAGACAGATGGGGAGTCTACTTCCTTATGGAATTCCCTGTATGGTGGTGCCATGACATTGCATGTTCTCCCACGCAAATCAGGACCTGTTGGGTACCATCTGGCCCTACTCTGATCCCAGAAAAGGTCCTTGGATAATTTGGGATCTGAAATGCTCTCCCTCAGCTCAGTGTGAAGGACATGCAGATAAAAGACAGTGAAATAATTCCACTTGGACAGGTAACTGAGAAGGCAGTTGCCCAAGACCAAGGCACACATGATTGAAACAACCATTGAAATTATTCCCCAAGAGAACAAGAGCACAAAATCCAAGCCATGCTGAGCCACAGAATAAATTAAGTGCAATCGTGCAGTGAAGGCAACAGAACAAATGAACTATGAGCTTCTCAGTGGGGAAAAAAGTATCTTTGGAACAACTCCTGCCACAAATCTGCAGTCTTTGAAATCATCTCAATAATAAATTGCAGAGCACTAAACTCTGCCCTCAGATGTGCTTGTGCATTTCCTCGCTGCCTTGTGGGAGAGTTGCATGCACGCATCTGAGAACAGAGTTTAACCCAAACAGTGATTTATTTCTCAAGAGTTCCAACAGCATCAGGGAGGAGCTGAAGCAGTTCTAGAAAACCCTATGAGATAAAGAAACTTAGTTTTAGTCTGTGATGTGCAAATTTCAATGTTACTGTCTTCAAACAATGAAGAGAAAAACCCAAATCCCCACATGTTTTTTTTTGTTTATTGTTCAATATCTGAAGCTCTCTCAGCAGTGAGCAACTGATAATATAATAAAATATAGCATAAAATAAAGCAAAACAATAAAACATCATAAAATTACATTAAAAATAAAACCATATTTTTAGTACTAAACAGGTAAAACCAGCTCATACTGCTGGCCCATTGTGGTTAGAAGATGCATTTCAACAGGTATAGTGGCCTCATGCCATGTATGGCTCTATAGGTTAAAACCAGAGCATTGATTCCAGCTCAGAAGTAAATAGGTAGCCAATACATGCAGCCATACCTGGAGTTATATGTTCAGACCATCTGGTCCCAGTGTTTAGTCTGGCTGTCATATTTGGCACAAACTGCTGCTTCTGAATTGTCTTCAAGGGCAATCCCATGCAAAGCACATTGCAGTAATCTATTTTAGAGATTACCAGAGCAAAGATTACTGAAACCAGGGGATCTCTGTCCAGATTAAGAGGGTAGTTGGGCCACCAGCCAAAATTGGTGAAAAACATTCTGTGCCATAGAAAACATTCTGTGCTACCTGGACCTGAAGTGACAGAAATGGATCAAGGAGCACCCCAAGCTATGTTGATAGTGCATACCAAAACTCTAACTAACTCCACTTAGCAGTTTCATGTTGGTATCAAATAGCATGGGGAACTAGAATGACCCCCAAGGAGAGTCCAAGAGGCCAAACAATATTTCCAAATACCACTTTCCTGATCCCACTCTCAAAACAAGAGCAATACCACTACAATGCAGTGTCCTCCACTCCCAATTCAGACAGCCACCCCAGAAGGATACCATGGTCAATGGTATCAGATGCCACCAAAAGATTCTGGAGGCTTATACTCCTCCTGCCTCTCTCCCAGCCACCACCTGCTCAAGAACCTTGTCCAGGAAGGGTATGCCACCAGCTTAACATTATTGAGATATTCTGGGTCTCTGTGAGCTTTTATTAGCCAAGAAGGATCCAGTGAGTACATGGTTGCATGAACCTGTCCAAGCACGCTGTCAACATCCTCAAGCTGTACTAACTGGAATTCATCCAAGAGAACTTGACCAGGTTGTGCTCTGGATATCTTGCCTGATTCAAGTACAAGAGATTTTATTCTGGAAGTGTCTAACAAATATATTAGAGTGGGACTCAGATGGGGCTAAGATAACATTAAAAAGCTCTACTGGGTGACAAATAGAAGATTGGATGGAGGCAGGGAGATATTGTTTCTTTGCTACCCTCATTTTGCCTAAATATATCTAATTGTAGGCACATGCCATGACTCAATTGTACCCACTAGGATACCATCAAATACTCAGTGCGTGCGTTTGCATGATCAGGGAGATGGGAAAGAAGCCATGGTCCTTCTTTTCCCCATCCCACTGCATATGGATTTGCCTAAATATCCTTGCAGTTTGTGGCTTCCTGTATCAACGAGAATAAGACAGAGTAGCTGTCCGATGCCTTCTGAGTGTTAGTGCTTGGAGCCATCCCTGTGGAAGCGCCCTTAGACTCTGTGCTAATGCTCTAAGGACCCAAAAAGACAGGCAAACATAAGTGGGCTGTTGTGAACTGAGAGACTTGTGGAAGAAATATGTTCTTCTCTTCATCTATGACTTAACTACTCCATGCCTGACTTAACATGCCAAGCTCTGCATGCATTCCTGTCTTTAGTGAGCATCTTGGAAGAGTTGCATAAAAATGGTGCAAGTCATTCTAAAAGTAGGAATGCTCTCTTCACAAATCCAATACATCTATAATCCTTGGTGTTCTATCCTGGCAGAAATGAATGAACTATCTGTGCTATAATTAGTAAGGGTAGCTCATATCGGTACAGCAATCTTAGCTTGCTAGAACTTTAGATATTGAGTGGAAGAAGAGATTGGCCAATGTAGCCTTTCTTGTTATAAATTCATGTAAATGACTCTCAGATGGATTCTTCTTAGTGCTAGCATCCTAAAGCAAACACGGTTTCATTTATTTCCCCTAACGTCTGCTATTAGAATCTTTTTCATTATTGAATTGCATTGATAATACCATTAGCACGGATAGCCATCTATGACAAGCTATTACACCTTTAAAAGTCCTATCAATAAGGCTATTGATTTGGCCTAATGGCTTGTTTTTAAGCTTCCATATATTTTTCATATCCTTATGTGCATAATAGCTGGATTAGAGTCTTTTATTTTAATGGCTTTAAAACTCTTCATTCCTATGCATATATTTCCCTTGAAACTAGGCAATATATATAGCTTTTTCTGCTCTTATTTTTGGAAAACTATAAGAAGAATGCCAGTGAGGTTCATTAGATATCATAGATTGTTTAATTCTCTTTAGTCCATTCATCAAGGTAAATTAAGCTATTCCACGTACATTAGTGTAGGCAGGAAAAATGGGTATCATTTTGGTCAAGGAATATGTTCATGATACACAGTTCCTCAATGAAGACTACTCAAAATATTTAGATTTTTTTTCTCTGTGTATACAGTGAGGTGCTTGTGTCCCTGCAGTTCCTCTTCTGCTCTGTCAACCACACTGCTCAAGAGGCCCCACCACTTTCCCATAGGAGATTTAGCTCATCTGAGGGCATCATGAGAGGTATGGAAATGCTCAGATACCCAAGAGAGCTCTGCTGACCAGCCTCTGTCCAGAAATCAGCATTTCTGCTTATTTCAGGGCCTTCTCTAGGAAGCACTAAATCTTTCTGTAAGCAGTGGGTCCTACTTGCACAAGGGAATTGATGGAACCCCCTGAATATAGAAGGGATTTGTTAGGGTGGAAAGAAGTTAGCAGGGCGGAAGCCATCATGTTGGATTCTGCCATTCCTGGCCGCATCATTTTTAGTGCAAATGATTTCATGTGAGCATGTGTGATACAAATTGGATCACATCACTGGAGTCAACCAGTGAATGCTTAGCTCAAAACTACAGGATATAGAGTGTATATGGAAGTGGGGTTGCACTGATGGCCGTTCATCACTTGCACAGTGGCCCACATTGGGTAAGCTGGGTAAAACAAGCAAGAAGCTGGGAGGCAGCATAGAATAATGGCCATCTTCCCCTTGTAGTAACCACAGATAGCAACATAGAGGGCAACTAGACCGCATGGATATGAAACCCTGAATGTCCGACAGCCCAGGAAGCCCATCACCCCAGAAAAGCCAGGTTTCTCATTGTGTTGGTCCTCTGCAGGGATGGGTGCTTGGGGACAGGGAAGAAGCCAGTTGCTTTGTTGTAATTGACTTTCTAAGGGTGGGTGCATTTTCTTCATCCAGCTCTTTGCAACACTAAGGTTGACCCATTTGACCTCTGTTTGGGCCCTAGCTGCATACTGAGCTTGGCTGGGCTCTGAACAAGAGCAGGACATGATCTGCTGAACGGGGCAGTGGGTTGTCCACATCCCAGGTATTTGGGATGAGTGCTGCTCCCTGGATTCCTATGTCACCACCAAATTTTCCCCAAATATTTATTTATTTAGGACATTTCTATGCCGCCCCATTCGCCAAAGCCTCGGGGGCGGCTCACAAACATAAATAAACTTCGTTAAAATAACATAAATTAACAGTATAAATTAAGTCGCCCTGGCCCAAGAATAAAATAAATAAATACTATTAACAGTTAAGATGACATTTGAATAAAAAGGTCTTCGCCTGGCGCCGAAAAACAAATAACGACAAATATGAAGTTTCCTAACAAACCATCTGAACATTTGAAGGAAGAGATGAGTTTGCTTGGGTTTTAAAATCTCTTTCTTGAAGGAGTTTTCCTTGGTTTTAACCCATTTTTATTCTCACAACAATCCTTAGTTTCCCCTCATTAGAAATCTGGTGTTTAATAGCAATGTTCAAAAACACAGCAAACACTAATATTACCTTGTCATTAGTACCATCCAAAGAAAAGCAAAAAGAAATCCATCCACGTATCCTGGAAGAAAACACATAAAAGCATGCAAGAATTGTTCCTGATGTTCTATAACTGTAGAACAATGCATGGAAAATAGTCGAATCTCACCTGAGTTGCAAGGTCATAATTTTCATTTTGCTGGAATTCCTAAAAACTGACCTTCCAGTAGTGTGGAAGGTAAATCATTGAACCTGGCGATGGAACCTTGGGAAAGAGCTCTTCTATATTTTAGGACCACTAAAGACCCAAATACTGCCCTACGTTCTTCAGTTCATGCCTGGGTAGAAACTAAAATCCCAACCCTCTTGTGTCCAAAACCAGCACTCTGAATCTGCATTCATTCATTCATTCATTTGACTCATATGCCACCCCATTAGCCATAAGGCTTTCTGGGCAGCTCACAGCATGTTGCACAATAAAAATAGTACAATTTGTAAAACATTTAATAACTCATGATAAAATGTAAAAAAAAACAACCAACAGCAAAATCAGTAAGTGAAAAGATAAAATGAGGTTAAATGAGTTTAAATGACATAAAATGAGAAAGGGGACATGAAATCAAACATTCAGTGTATAAACCATTTGAAACATTTAAATGAAGGTAAGAAAAAATGATAGATAATTAAATGAGATAAAAATTGTCTAGCACTAAAATCAAATACAGCAGCCACAAATAACAGGATAAAAACCCTTAGGACCATGAAGACTAAATAAGTCACCCACCAAAAGAGTTGTGAAAGAGACATGCTTTTAATTGGCCTCTGAAAGAATAAAGAGATGACACCAGCCAGATCTCAGATGGAAGTGAGTTCTATGATTGGGATGCCACTATGGAGAAGGCCCTTCTTCTTGCCATCTCCCCTTTTTCCTTCATTGGGAGGGAGGACTATGGAGAAGGGTCTCAGATGATGACCTCAGTGATTGGGAGGGTGCATATGGAGATAGACATTCCCTCAGCAGCTTGGACCCAAGCTGTTTAGGGTTTTGTATGTTATTGTAAGCCCCTGAAATTGGGCCCAGACAACAACCAGCAGGACTGGCTATGCCACATTAGCTCGAAGAATTTGATTTCTTGGCTTCCCAAGGAGCTGCATGTGAAAGTGCATGAGTCCAGGTGGGTAGAAAGAGAAGAGGCAGCACTTTCCTACAACTGGGAAGCACCAGGCTCTTTGGAAAGCCCGTTCACTTAGCAGAGATGGAGTCAGGAGGGAGGTGAAGCAAATTGGGAACAGCACCAGCCTGTCCTCCTTTGGTCTGCCTGAGACCCATAAAGCAAAGTCTCACAGGATGAGACCAGAGGCTGCCATGGTTGACTTCCTCAGCCACCCATACCAGGCAGTAATAGTTCTTGAAGCAGACAGAAGATTACCAGAGCTGGGAAGGAGTTTTACCTGCTTTCTAACTGCCAGACTGCCCAATGGCTGGAACCACACCCTGCGCCTCCAGCAATCAAACTGAAAATGGTAAAAGTTGTGACCAACTGAACAACAAGCAGCATCTCTGTTTTCCTCCGTTCAGCTGCCAAACAGACATAATTAGGCAATGTACCACACAAAGAAGGACAGTTTGATTGGAATGGGTGACACTTCTCTGGAGATAAAATGAGACACCTTTTTTGTTGTCTTTGATAAGTTAGCCCAAGCTTGAGATCACTGCTGGATTGCAGCAATACTGTTGCTGAAGTATCACAAAAACTGCACTGTAAAATGGTGATATAACCATAACTAGATCCTTTCACCACTTTGGTTTCTGATCTGGCATTCATGAAACTTTGGAGGTATGAGAATGTAACTTTTAGAGTTACACTACATTTCCTAATCCACACTTCATTAACTTGTATATTTAATCATTTCCCCTCCATTTGATCAATGTAATATTGACTGAATTGCAGCTAAGCGACTTTATGCATATGATCCAGCAGTTCCAATATTTGAGCTACAGAACGTTTCTTCCCCATCCTGTTTGTAATGATGCTTTTGTTTGCACTTTGAGTTTGATGTTGGGATTATGCCACAGGTCAGCATAGCTTGGCAGGAAAAAAGATGTTTAGACAATATTAATTATGGAGATTCATATTAGCAATGATTACACATGACTAATTTTCTTCCTCCTGTCACTTTGGAATTAGTTTGATGGATTTAAATCTATGATAATCCTTGTTCCAAAAACATTAGTAAGGTGCATTACCAGGTTTCATGCAAAAGCCAGATGAAGTGATATTTTTCTTAAATATTAATACTTGATGTATGTTATCAAAACATAAGATGGTGGCAAGATGTGCAATACTCAAAGACATACTGTTAATTAGTGTGGTTAATTTAAGAACATTTTGCTTTGTCTAGATCATTATCAAACAACTCCTTTTGGAGGGAATGAAGTTTTGTGAAGTCTTGCTACATAATCAGTAGTTCAACGGAAAGCTTCAGAATATGGGGAGTTTTCCTAATGCATGTTTCTCAGTGCATTGCTTGATGAAGCCAGTCTGGAGCTTGAAAGCTGTCAGCCAAAAAGAAATGGTTTTCCTGAATTGGCTAATACGAACAAGACTATCCAGAAATATGTGCCAAATGGCTGCTGGATTAAGCTCAAGGGGCCTAATGTAGATGCTCTGGGCAATTTCATTCCATCAGGGAAAATGGGATATCTATTTAGCTGATGATGTTGGGTGGGTGTTAATGCAAATCTGGCAGTGATAGGTGCTAACACTGCAGTTCTAGTGCACTGGCTTTTCTTGCCCAAATACACAGAATTTAGCAAAACATTTGTGAAAATTCCATGAGTAGAAGCAGAAGTTTCACAAGTGTGCCGTCCTTCACACAAGGGAGAGGTTAGAGAAAAGGAAAAAAAAAGAAACCTTTAAAACCAGCACAGCCAAATGTCCAAACTTTTTTTTAACAGGGATTTTATTGTGGGAGAATGGAAAAGAGAGAAAAAAGGGCAACAATCTTGTATACAAAATTCATATTTTAAAAAATAAAGTCCATCCAGCTTAGCTAAGTCCATGTCATTTTATTGCTGAGAGGAGAGTCTGAGAAAGAGAGCATCTTGGCCTATGAGTTCAATTAGGTGTTATTAGGAAGGTAACAAGAAATCAGCATTATGGGACTCTCAGTAAAGGCCAATCATTTAGTGAATACTCTGTATTTGGTAAGAAAATCTCATTTTTTATATTGGTGGTCTAGCCAGCAAATTAGAAACTTACTTTAGCAGTTGAACCCACTTTCCTAATGACTCAGAACTTGGAATTATAAAAGAGCTGTCCAATTTAATCAGGACAAACCATTCTGCAGAAGTTTTGCTGCATATTGGAGGATGAAAGGGAGAGATAAGCCTGCTCAGGCATCCCAGCATGGTACCAACCTACCAGATGGGGCAGCATTGGGCAAATGTGGGCTCCCCTTCTCCCCACTGCCTCCCAAAATTAAAAAGAAAAATTTTATTGGTCCCCAGATCTCCCAAAGTTACCCACCCCTGTTCTAAGAGGTACTGATAAGCTACATCATAATATAGGGGGCTGTCATGATTGCCTACTAATTTATGATACTAGAGAGACAAGACAAAATTATTCTCTTTTGTAAAAAAAGAGCTCTCTCTTGTAATCTGAGAACTCCAGTAATATATCGGGGTAGTGATGTCAGTGCTGTACTATGATCTTAACTGAACTAAGAGCCTTAACAGGCAACGTGAGGCAAATAGGTAAAGCATCAGCTATCCAGAATGAACCAAAACATCTGTGGTGCTTCATATATGCAGAGATACTTCCTAACATGATTATCATTGCCCTGTATTACCTCATTAAAGCTAATAGGTGTATATGTCTTAGCGGATGACTTACAAGCTGTTTTAATTTACAAGATAGTAAATTAGCCTGCTTTTATTTTTCATCATTTGTGAGAGTAAATAAAAACAACAGCTGTAGCTTATAAGAGTTATTCTTTGTATTCAGCACTTCTGATGTGCTTTGACAGCCTTCATCAGGATAAAGCCACCATCACAGGCAATTTTTTGAGCAGGATCTATTAACTTATCCCTGTGCAGATGGTCATAAAGTGCATGCAGCTGTAAAAATGGTGATGGGGATTGAACCGGCTGGCCTCACCAACTCTCAGTGCCCACCCTCCACATGTCAGTCCCATCTGGAGGCTCTTTAGGTGGAAACCTTACCCTTCAAAAATAGAGGGTATGCATCTTTTGTACACTGGGGTAGATGTCAGTGGGCTGACCTGATTCTTCCACATACACTAGTGCATGTGTTTTGTCACCTTCTGCACAGGGGTTATTACTTGTCACCCCATGAAGTGGAAAGGACAGGGCAATCTTTGACTGATTTCCATCTTGCTACATTATATGTCCTAGGTGGATCTGCACAACAAAAGAAGCCACAGTGTTTTGTGTCATGTTGTCTGAACCCTATCATGGTATTTCAGCAGGGTTCATTCGGTTTTTAAAAACAATTATAAGAAACAATGGTTTGTTGTCTGGTTTCCATACTTCCCATGGTTCTTCTAATTGTCTGAACCCAGCATCATGGTTTCCACAGCTCTACCACAGAGTCCCCTGGAAAAGAGTCCAGTCACACAACAGGGGATTGAATTTCAGGTGTGCTGGCTGCTGCTAACAGCAGGAGGACTGAGTGGGAAGGGAGGAAACCACAGTAGAGTAAAACCCACTTAATCATCTCTTAGGAACATTCAGGCAAAAAACCATGGAAACTTTGCAGGGTTACTTGGTGTAATGTGGGAACCAAGTCCCTATCTTCGAAGAGCCAGAGTGGCATTGCGGTTAGTGTGTCAGGCTAGGACCAGAGAGTTCATATCCCTACTCAGCCATTAAGCTTACTGGGGCAGCAATTTGTCTCTCATTCTCTCAGCCTAGTATTCCTTACAGGATTGCTGTGAAGATACAATGAAGTGTGTGTGCTTGGGGAGAACCACACACACCACTTTGAACTTCTTAGGGAAAAGGTGGAATATAAATAAAATAATACATTTTTGAAAGAATTGCATTTTTAAAAGAATTACATAAAATAAACAAAGTCTAAGATATGCTAAGTATATTCCCACCATAGTTTATTCTGGGTTTGGAACATTGTATTTTTAAAAAATGACTGCAAAAATCAACATTTGATGCAAGAAGCATTTTTATGGCTCATTACAGCACTTCATGTCTCATAACAACATATCATAATACCATGTTCTAAGAAAGATATTTTGTGAGCCTTCCATGTTAAAATCTATAAGAATAAGGATGTCCATCATTTCCTCTATGCTTGTTTTCCTTTTCTTTCTTTCTTTCTTTCTTTCTTTCTTTCTTTCTTTCTTTCTTTCTTTCAATACTGAAGCTTAATTAGATCAAAAATACATCATGTAGTCTGTTTTTTCAGCAATAACTCTCTGGAAGCTTTGCGGAAAGGTGACACCATTCTTGTAAGAATTTGCCCCCTGCCCTGGAACTCTGTAGTAGAAGTCTTTGAACATGGAGACTCCATTTAGCAAAGAGCTGCTAATAGCCCTGTCTTCCATGAGTTTGTCTAATCTATTGTGAGCCAGTAGTCATCACTGCAATTTATAGTCGTTAAGTCTATAAATGAGTTCTCTATTATGTGGAGGTGGGAGCAGCGGGATTGCCTCTGTTTTTATCCAGAACCTACTGGAAGTCAATTCCACTGGGTGACCCTGAGTGTGACTAAAGAGGCTAAAAACATCTCCCTGCCCACTTTGAAGCAGAACCGGGCCTCATTCAGTCTTAAAGGATGTTGTTGGGGCATGTGAGGAACCCCACCCTCTCTTCATTGCTGTCATCACACTGAATGAATGCAGGACAACTTTATTGCGAGCACCCTCTATCCATGGAGGCTTTTCACCTGATCTGGAATGTTGATTATTCAGTCCAGATCATATGAAAAGCATCTAGGCAATTTTAGACTCAGGATCTTAATACTTTATTTCGTAGGGGAGACACTGCTTTAAATGGACCTTTGGATTCTGAACATGCAAAACTGAGTGTCTGAATTTCAAAGACAATATTTTGACAAACAAAAGTGTATCAGCATGGTAGCAGAGATTAAGTTCTGTGGTCCAGCAAGGTTATTTTAAACCCTGGACTTAATGATCTTCTGGGCATCCCTTTAGGCAGCCATTTCTTTGAGTCCAGTAGTGAAAAACACAACTAACATTTCACTTCCCCCTCCAACCAGCATGGTATGCTTTAACAATGCTTCTTCATTCCCATTAGTTCCGCCAGAAAAAAATATCTGCAAACCCTGCCTTTAAAAGAAAAGGTATTCTCAGCAAGTGCAGTTTTGCATTTTAAATTCTCTCAGTAAAATTACTTTTGCTGTCTTCATTATATGCCACTCTCTGGGTGACCATTTGGGAATGAGCTGGGTCATGAGGCACTGAAAACAAGGTCTGTAGTGAGCAAATCTCCCTTCAGTGGAGTCAATAGCTCTCCTTCCTTTTAATATGGGATCCAGTGTTTTTCAGAAATGTTTGCATCTCAGTTGCTAATTCACTGCATGGCATCCTTGTCTGTTCCTTCTGACATTCATGATCATTAAGGCAGTTTGAGGGCAGGAGGTCTCTGGATGTTCAGGGCAAGCAAAGCTCTCTTTCACAAGCAGAGACTACTGTATCTCATTTGCTGTGACAAGAATTGGGGTTCACTCGATACCAAAACAGACAGAATTCCTATATTCATAATAATTGTACAGATGAAGGAACCTGGGCATCTCCTACTGATGTGAGAAAGGTCACACCTGCTGGCATCTCCATTTCTATGCAACTATTAAAGGTGCGGCTTCCCTGTCCTCCTTTTCACCTGCTCATTCTAATTAGGATCCTCCTCTGACAATGCACCTGTGTTTGCCTCAGTATCTGAATCATCCTATTGGAACTGATGCATCAGTTTCTCCCTTTGGCAGGAATAGCCCCACACTAGATTGCCACTCATCAAACAAGTAACCTGAAGCCATCAGCAAATGATTGATCATGCAAGCCACTGGCCAGACACTGGCAGTCCCTGGAAGATGTGTGGGTTTCTTTCAGCATTAACTCTGGTTAAATCATAGCAGAGAGCTATGCTGTGTGGATTAGCTGGTGAGAATCAACTTAGCTAGTCACTGCACAGGAGAATAAATGTTTTCTGTTCCAGACTAGTGGGGAGAAATGCCAAGGCTTTGCCTAGCTAGACTGTTTTCTCCAGCTGTCTGCAGTGTTCACCAGCCTTCTTTCAATGTCCTGGCATCATGGACAATAAAAAATCCTGCAGCTCTTTCTTGCCATGCCTGGGTAACATTAGTTGCCAGTTTGGCAATGTCTCAAAGTCTGGAACTTATAAAGTGATAGCCACAAGGTGGCCATTTTTGAAGGATACTGATCTGGTCTCTGGATTTAAACATTTTATGCAGTGCATTCTTTTGAAAATTGATGAACAAACTGTTTTTTTTAAATAGTAGTTTAAAATAATACGTAACTCTACAATATCTACTGCAAAATTCCAAATGTCAAAGCGAGTGATTTGAGGACTTATAGCTTTGAGATTGCATTTGTCTGGATTCTACAACAGTTCACAGCTGAAGGTCAGAACTTGATGCTCCTAACACCCCACTACAGACCAGGATCACTGCTTGAGCTCCCTCACCCCATTAGCTATTGCTGAAGACCTCACAATTCCTAATATATTTGTTTACTCTGCAATAAATTGACCCACTCCAAATTAAAATCGAACTGTGTTTTTTTTTAATTTGCTGTTAAAATATACAGTATGTTATTGATAGCTCAAAAATGTCCAAGATATAATGTTTTGATACTCTAGGGAGGGAACTAAATCCTGAAGACCTGGTAAATCTAGCAGCAACTTACACTAACAGAATTTTAACAATATCTCTCCCAAAGGCAATTGATTGATGAATTTTAACAATGTCTCTCCCAAAGGCAATGAGAATGATTTACCATAGAACTGGTACCAGGAAAACCTGGGTAATTGAAGCATATGCCAAACCTACTGTGTTCCTGGAGGCAAAATCTCCACATCTCTTGTTTCTCACTTGCCTCAGATTCCAAGGAACGAGTGAATATTTGAAGCAATTGAGAAGCTTCTTTCCATGCACGAAAAACTTCCATTTTCTAATGAAGTTCATAGCTGAAATTCAAAGTCAGGAGCTACAGGCCTTTCAAAAACAGATACAATTTATGTAACTGACTTGAACTGAACTAACCATTTCAAGGATTTATTATTTACTTAGCTGGGAAAAGATATAATTACTTAAAATAAATATGCAACTTCAGGATCTCTCACATTAAAAATCGACTGATACTAGAGAATATTTTCTATACAGATATCAGCCCTGTATGTGAACTGATAAAATGTGTTATTAAAGTGCACTGCTGCAGCCCAGTATGAATGGACTTTTATGAATGAAGTGAACCTGAGTTACAGTTCATGTTGGACAGGTATCTAACAATAAAAATTATAGAATAAACTGTGCTGGGAGACAGCAGAGGCTTACCCATTCAAATGCAGTGGAAACCTATCCTAGTTACTTCTTTTGCTCTATTCCAATTTAGAGGGATATTTGTATATTTTCCTTTTGTTAAACTGAAATGTTTTTTGGACTGGTAACTCACCGTACGCCCAAGTCAATTTCATTTTTGAAAGATGGCAAATTGTCCTGAAAATAATCACATCTTGATTATATATTTGAAATCCATACGTATGCCCTTACAAAGTGTCATAAAATCATATTACAATAATAGCAAATGACAGTGAAGAATGTATAAATATGTTTGCATACACAAAAAGCCAAAAATATGCAGATTTCTTTTTAGTTCAGTAGTTCTGGTTTAGTGAGTTATATGTACACTACGTATTCAATTGACAAACAAGCCATTATCCTCTGTAAATTATCTTTTAAAATCTTCATTATGAATATTAGTAAGTTAGAGGAACATTGAAACATACAAAGCAGAGCGAGTCAGAAGGGATCTCCCAGGCCATCTAGTCTGACCTTGGGCTCCAGTCGGCTCCACTCACAACATGCCAACCATGGGCATGTCTAGCCTATCCCTGAACACCCTCACCAACGGGGCCCCAACTCTGTCCCATGGAAGCCCATTCCATACCCTCAGGGTCCTAACTGTCAGGAAGTCCTTCCTGGCTTCTAAATGGAACCTTGGTTCCCTGAGCTTTGCTCCGTTGGAGCACATCCTGTCTTCCACTGCAGGGGAGGTCTCTACCCATCTCCGTGTGGCACCCCCTCACATATCTGTATGTCACAAACAGATCCATTCTGAGTCTCCTCTTCTCCAGGCTGAAGAGACCCAGTTCCCTCAGCCTTGCCTCATATGGCTTTCCCTGCAAACTGGCCACCAACCTTGTGGCCCTACACTTCACTGACTCTAACCTGGCTATATCCTTCCTGTAACAAGGGGCCCAAACTGAACACAATACTCTAGCTGCAGGCACACCAGAGTTGTATACAGTGGTACCTTCGCTCACAAAGTGAATCCATTCCAGGACTCTGGTCATGACCCAAACTGATTGTGAGCCAAGTCAAATTTCCCCATAAGGGTCAATGTAAATAAGGTTAATCCATTCTGCAGCTATTTTTTTTACTCACAAAAATTTGAAGCAAAGTGACAAAGAACAACAAAGATCACTGCAATCCCCCCCACCCCCAGCACGACTGTGATTGTACCCATGCAGGGAAGATGGGCGTACTCATGATTGTCACCTGATGCAGAGTTCGCAACTTGCGGCAAATTTTTTATGAAATTTCTGTTCGTGACCCAATTTGGTTGTGAACTGAGGCATTTGTGAGACGAGGTATTACTCTACTGTGGTAGTAATGCCTCCCTTAATCTAGAACCCACACTTCTGGCTATGCAAACAAGGGTGGCGTTCACCCTCTTGACCACCGCATCACACCGCTGACTCATTTTTAGCCTGCAGTCAACCAGCACCCCGAGGTCCCTTTCACAAGTGCTGCTCTCCAGACACTTGTCCACTAACCTGTACTTATGACACCCATTCCTATGCCCCAAGTGCAAGACGTTGCACTTACCACATTGAACGCCATCCTGTTGTCTCCTGCCCACTTCCATAGTCTGTCCAGATCCTTTTGGATCTGGAGTACCTGCTCCTCAGTTGTGGCCACTGCTCCAGTTTTAGTATCATCTGCGAATTTGATCAGCAGAGTGTTCACCCCTTCTTCCATGTCATTGATGAAAAGATTAAACAGGATCAGCCCCAGGACAGAGCCCTGGGGGACGCCGTTTGTCACTGGCCGCCATTCTGATGATTTCCCACTAATGGTTACCCTCTGCTTTCAGTCAGTCAACCATGCCCTAATCCATCAGACAGTGCATTGATCTATCTCAAAACTCCTCAATTTCTCAACCAGGATATCATGGGGCACTTTGTCAAAGGCCTTGCTGAAATCCAGGTAAACCACATCCACTGCATCCCCTCCATTAGGTTACCTCAAATCCTTGTCATAGAATTCCATAAGGTTTGTCTGGCAGGACCTGTTATTGCGGAAGTCGTGTTGTGTGGTCACCAGCCTCCCTTCCCTATCTAGCATCACTAGATCTCTTGCTATTAGGAGCCTTTCCATTGTTTTTCCTACAATGGACATAAGGCTAACTGGTCTGTTATTCCCCATGTCCCTTCTACTACCCTTTTTGAAGACTGGGACCACTGACACCACCCTCCAGTCCTCTGGAACTTCACCCGTTCTCCACAAGGCCCCAAAAATGGAGGCCAGCAGATGTGAGAGAACCCCTGCCAACTCTCTAAGTACTCTTGGGTGTAACCCGTCAGGGCCCGGCACCTTTGTAATGTCCAGTGCCCTGAGGAGCCCCTCTACTTCTAGGGAGGTGACTCTAGTCTGTGCCCCTAAGTCCCCAGCCTCATCTAATCTCCCATGCAGATTCTTCCCTGTCCTGCTTTGGTGAGAACACAGAGACAAAATAGTCATTTAGCATCTGTGCCTGTTTTCTCGCATCAGTCACTTAATCCCCTTCCTCCTTATTTAGTGGTCCCACTACTTGTCTCCCCATCCTCTTGCTATTTACATGCTGATATAAGTCCTTATTGTTGCTCTTGATATTCTTTGCAAGTCTCAGCTCGTAATCAGCCTTAGCCTTGCAAAGAATCCTTCTTCAACAGGCCTCCTCCTCCCGGTATACCTTTCTGTTCTATTTCCCCCAGTACCCATTTCCTACGGAGGTTCCTCTTATGTCTAATCCATGTAACCAACTCCTTTCGCATCCATGGCGGCACTCTCCTTCGCCTCCATTGACGATACCTCTACTAACTAGAGGCATCGTCAAAGCTTGCGCCTCCAAAATCTCCCTTTTGAGTGCCATCCACCCCCCCTCAACTCCCTTGCTTTCCAGGAACCTATTCCAGGAGACTTTCCCCAGTCTGGCCTTCAGTTGGCCAAAGTTGGCCCTCTTGAAGTTCCCCCTTCTGGTGCTTGACCTGCTACATGTCCCCATTCCCCTGATCTCAAAGCAAAGGATGGGGTGATCACTTGCATCCAGAGCTCCCCTAACCTGTACCTCATCTATCAACTCCTCCCAGCTGGTCAAAACCAAGTCAAGGATGTCCCCACCCCCATCCCTTGTTGCCTCTTGGACTCTGCATGAAAAACCCTACCTCTATAGCATCTAGGAAGCGACGTGACCTGGCTGTCACCACTGAGTTACCCTCCCAATGAATATCTAGGAGTTTGAAATCTCTCATAATTACTGTGTCCCTCCCCTGAGATAGCCTTAGAATCCGATCTGTCTCAAGTTGACCTGGAGGGTGATAACATACCCCCACTGTCAGGTACCTCTGTCAAAACGCCTAAGTTTCACCCAGACTGCCTCTACCATATCCCCATCTGTGCCGCATTCTATCTCACTGCATCCTATCCCTTCCCTGACATATAAAGCTATGCCCACAACCCTCTTTCCCTTCCTGTCCTTTCTAAACAGCTGATACCCCTCTATGTTCACATTCCAGTCTTGCTTTTCATCAAGTTTCTGTGATCCCCATCTGGTCATACCCTCCTATCCCCAGGATAGCTTCAAGTTCTTCCTGCTTATTACCCATGCCCCTAGCATTGGTGTACATGCACCTCAACTCCCCACAGCTTCCTTTCTTTAGAATCCCCAGTCTCCTCCTTCCTCCCATCTTCCCTGTTACTGGCCCCCTCTTTGTAGGAGTCCTGTCAGTCCCTGCAGTATCTCTAACCGCATGATCCCAGAGCCCTGATCTTCCCCCCACACTTGTCCAGTGCAGACAAGTTTCTGGGGGGCCTTAACCCCCCCCCCCCCCTGCTTAGTTTAAAGTCTTCTGCACAAATCTCACTACAGCATTTCCAAATCCTCAAGAGATGCAACCCATCCCTTGCCAGAAGTCCATTGGCAAGAAACTGGGTGCTGTGGTTGAAGAACCCGAAGTGTTCCTTCTGGCACCACACCCTAAGGCAGTCATACACCTCGGTGACCCTTCTATCCCTACCAAATCCCCAGACCGGTAAGATAGATGAGAAGGCCACTTAGGCCTTTAGCTCCCTGAGTTTCTTCCCCAAGGCCGCAGTGTCCCTGGTGATTCCAACCACACCCTGTCTGGCTACATCATTCGTCCCCACATGGATCACCAGAAGTGGCTGGAACAAGACACTCCTCTCTTACTATGTGATCCCAACCACACTTACTATTTGTTTCCACTACACAACTCTCTCTGGGAATGGGGACAGAACTGTATGGCATCATGACTAATCCAGTCTTTACTCAGAATTTTCTCAGGTCTCTACTGAGGCTAGCTGCCTCAGATATAGCCATTCCTAGTGTTCACCAGGATGTGTTTTTAAAAAATGAGTAAATGCAAAGATTTTGTATTTACATTCTAGTGGCGAATCCACATTTCCAGCCACATACGATCATAAGGTACACAAGCCAGGATTGGTTTTGGATACAGAGGTAAAGCATTTTCAAAATGCCACAGATAATTACTTCCAGAATATTGTTATACTTTGAAGAGGTTTAAAATTTATGGTAGCAATAAACAAACTGTTATTGGCAACTGTGTAGAAGTTTTTTTTTTCCCATGGTCAATTAAAAATAATGAGCCCTGTTGTAGTTCAGCCTAAGGCCAAACAAGGAAGGCAATTAGGCAGTATGTCCACTGGTGGTATCCCAGATCACAGAAAATAAGGAGGAATGAGGATTTGGAACAAAAGGTATTTTTATGCCAATGCAACAGACACACATGCTTACAGGATCATGTATATCACAGCCATTAAAATGAAACAGGTAGCATTAATGCTTTGTTTTAAAGATATATGTTAGTGTATTTTAAATTTGTCTTATAATCTTTTGAATTGTAGCTTTGTTTTATATGGTTTTTACCTACCATTTCTCTAAATTTCTAGGATTGAGCCAAGGAACAAATTCATCTCAAAAATCAATGGCTTAGACTCTAATCCTATATCTGCTTATGTAGGGGCAGGTTGAATTGAAGCATTTGCTTCAAGTGGGCATTACTGGATTGCATTGTAACAGTGCCACCCCGTGTGGCTGCCCACAACCCTCCAAACTCAGAGGAATATGAGCATCCTACTGAGGACAAATGGAGCACAGTGTCTAAGCTTACCTCTGCACCTCTCACACCCCACAAAAGACTTAGATGGCCCATTTTGCCCTAGGTGCCTGCTTGCAAGAAGTACAGGCTGAGGCATTCTTGGGATACTTTGCATCCCAGCAGAGCTTTCCTCCATCCATTCCAGCCCTGGAAGGCTTCCCTACCACTGGCGACATAGAAACAGAGTGAGTCAGATGGGGCCTCCCAGGCCATTTAGTCTGACCCCCCAGCTCCAGCCTGTTCCGCTCATGACATGCCTACACTGTGCCTCACCACAAGGTGACCTCAAAACTGCAGCAGTGTGATTCTTTCTGTGCTGGTTGTAAAAGTGAAGAGCAGCTCCCAGAGTACATTCTGAGGTAGGAGCTGTGACTCTGAATTTGCCTACGGCTAGCTAGCATCTAGCAGTCATGAACAATGTCTTTCTTACAGAGATAAAAAATCTCCACTGTTTTCTTCTTTTGGGTAGGGGGAACTCTTATAATCTGCTAATAATTATTTTGCTCTTATATATGCCAGTTACCAACCCAAATGTTTTTGCCCACAACTTACTAAAACACATTTTCTAATATAAAGGTAGTATGATAATAATAATAAATATGCTGAATTCTCTTTGCTTACTAATCCTAAATATGATTTGATGAGATCCTCTTGAGAGGACAGCAGACTTTCCCTTCACTTGCAGCCAGTCCTTCTCCTTGTAAGACCACAGATTGCATAACTTACTAAAGAGTAAGGAGGATGAAGAAACAATGTGTGTGGCGCCCAGGCAACCATCCAAATACTCCTCTGACCGTTGCTTAGCAACTGAAATGCTTTTCTCTGTCCATTGTGACAGAAGCAGCCCCAGCTGGGACCACAGGAGCAGTCCTGGTGGAGGTGATGGAGGATGGCTTTCCTTGCTGAGCCCTTCCTTGTGAGGAAGAAGGCCTGTGTTGGGAGCTGATGGAATGTGAGTGTCGCAAGGTTTCCTCACCCAAAACTGATGTGCAAGCTGACTTTATGTATCACCCTAGAATACCATTTCAACCTAGCAGATTACCCATAGGCCAACCATGTTTGTATGGCACATTTTTTATTTATTCATTTATTTATGCCCTCCCTTATTCATGGCATCTCAGGATGGCTCACAATCAGTAAAATCAAATACATTACATATCATATGAGGCAGGGAGAAGAGAAAACTTTGTTTTTGTGTGGTTGAGATTTCTCCATAGACTCATAAGCAGATGCTCTTCTCCCATTAAAATGTCATAATTAGCTCATGTTTTGATGATGAAATATGTACACAGGAGTGGAATATGCCTCATCAGTAAACAGGGAGCTTGTTTGACAGTAATGTCATCTTTATTCAATATGTTTTTCAACCAAGCCAAAGGGGAGGGTGAAAGATAGTTGGAAGGAGGATTCAAGTGCCTGCAGGCAGTTAAGGAGAAATTATTTCCTCTTAATTCGCATGCAGACATTACAATTTGCATTTTAATTTTAATATTTTAAAGCATGAGAGCCTGTTTAGGTAAATGTGCTAATTAGATCTTTGTAAACAACCATATGCTGTCATTTTTTTATTAAATTTAAAGGGTGATTAGAAAAATATGGGCTTTCGTTTGCTTGGAAGGGAAAGGAATAAACATCCATCTGCAAAAGTAATTTGTTGTTTGAAGCCTCTAGGTTAGGATTCTATGGGCTTTTCTATCAAATGCTTTATTTGGGGTAGAGTGACCAAAAAGAGTGAAGACTTGCACATTCCAGCCTTCATACTGGAGTTATTCCCACTGATACAGGTGGTCAAGCACAGAGGGCATTCAAGCACTCCCAGTCTGTGCCTGAAGGAGTTGCTTAACCTGAGGAGCCAGCCCTGAGTCAGCAGCTGCAAATCTATTGGCCCTTTATTTCTTCTGATTCCTCCCAAGTTTGTAGCTATGAATTCATCCTTTGGAGATTTGCAAGGGGGCAGAAAAAACCAGATTAGCACCTCTCTCTCCTAGCAAGCATGATACACTGGGGCAGAGAGAATCATACACTGATCACATTGTTGGAGTCCCACAGTGTGTGCTCCGTGCCATTATTTTGCCTGTGTCGTTGTGCTTCAACATTTTTATTCATTTATTTATTCTTATTCATTTATTATTTCGATTTATATCCTGCCTTTTTCCTACAAAGGGGTCAAGGCAGCTTACATCTCCTCCTCCATCTCATCCCCACAACAACAACCCTGTGAGGTAGGTTGGGCTGAGAGTCTGTGACTGGCCCAAAGTCACCCAGTTGGCTCCATGGCTGAGCGAGGACTGGAGCCCAGATCGCCTGAGTCCCAGACCCATGCTCTGAACCACCACACCACACTGGCTCTCAGCATCAGCTTGCCAAAGATTCTCAGGGTCTAGCTGCAAATTACTATTGTTGGTTCACACATGCATGTTTAGCAGTGCTTGCATGTAGCATTAAGGGATTGTTTGCATGTGCCATCAAAATAAAATGATCCCCTTTTACTATTTATCATAACAGAGTGATGTTTCCTATCCACAGAGCATAGCTGAAATGCAAAGGGAACATATGGCTGACATCAGTGATGTACTGATTTGTTAAATCTTTTCTGTGCCTCTCTCGTGTTTTGTCAGATGCATTTCATTCAGTTGTAGTCTGCTCATTAACAGCATCAGATTCATTTTTGAGTGATGTATGATCATTTTGTTCTATTTCACAAGCATGCATCTATACTAATATGCACTTGTGCAAATCCCTCTGCCATTAGGAAAAGAAGAAGAAATTTTTTTTCCAAGTTCACAGTATCTGCATGACTTTGTTAAAAAGGGATCTGCTGTAGCACTCACAGATCAGAGTCACAAAAACCCAACTCCTGTTGTAAATTTCTCCAGTGTGCTTAGATCAAATATATCAAACGATGGGTCATCTGGTGATCATATGTCAAGAAATAATCTTATATTTGTGCGTCACCTCGATTTTCTTATGTGATGGAGACTTCTGTGCTTTTAATATATGAATCACTGGAAATTCCGTATCAGTAGAAACTGCAGCACCATGAACAAGAAGAAGGATGATTCTTCTACACTTCTTTGTATATGCCTATATGAGTCATTCTCACATCAAAACCAGTTCTCACTGCAGTGGCAAACTTGTATGTGGGCTGTACCACTTCAGATTAAAGGGGGGAGCTCGTTAATATAAAAACAATAAATCTCTCCACTCCACATAGAAAAGTAGCTATCAAGGGAAAGAGTGCCAGGCTAAATTTCATTCTAAAGTGTGTGCATGCTTGGTGGAGCATTCAGTTACATAACCCTACCCCACCTGCAATCTAAAGTGGTACATCTTATACACAGGTCTATCATGTCAGTGAGAATTAAACCTAGGAGTTACTTTATGCTTAAATGATATGTCACTGTACCTTGAGACCTTCTGGAAAGTTGCTTAAGTGTCAGGAGACCTTACCATGAATCCTTCTAGAAAGCCTTGTTCGCCCAAGGCTCTCCTGATTTTTATTTCTTCAATTTTATAAAACTTGCTTTTAAACTGACCTAATGAAGACACATTATAAAGAACCATTTAATCAGTTTCATCCTAGAGGAGATCAACCCTGACTGTTCTTTAGAAGGCCAGATACTGAAGATGAAACTCAAATACTTTTGCCACCTAATGAGAAGGAAGGACTCCCTGGAGAAGAGCCTAATGCTGGGCACAATAGATGGCAAAAGAAGGAGGATATGGCAGAGAATGAGGTGACTAGATGGAATCACTGAAGCAGTTGGTGTGAGCTTAAGTGGACTCCGTGGGATGGTGGAGGACAGGAAGGCCTGGAGGAATGTTGTCCATGGGGTCGCGATGGGTCGGACATGACTTCGCGACTAACAACCATCAGTTTCAGGAATTTTGCCCCGTGTAAATGTAATTATAATAATTACATTCAAAATATTCAAAATACATTCAAATTCAAATATTGAATTATAAACCTTGTTGTTTTAACACAGCATATTACAATGGATCTTTTCATCCAAGTTTAGTCTTAAAATGACATTTTCCTCCAGTGTATCCCTATGACATATCCCTTTTGTTGACTTATGAGAATGTCTGTGTGGTCAAGTGTTCCGTATAGTTTTTGTTTTTTGTACCGTGCTCCGTCTTTTAAAAATGTTTACACCTGTATACATACACTTCCCTGGTTTTCTCTGTGTAATCCCTTATGCTTTAGTTAATAAGGATAAATTGAGTTAAATAATCTGCCCTTCTGTCTGAGGGTTCTTGAGACACTGTGGTTTGTAACCAGGTTTTTGGGTGTTGCAAAGAGCACCTAAGAGAAAGAAAAATGCACTCAGAGCCAAGCAATTTTTATTTTCAGCACCATTTGTAATTCAGTTATAAATGAACTCATTCAAGAGAACAAAGATATTTTTAATCTTTATTTTGTTCTGCCTTTATCAAGGAAAAGCATAAGCTTTAGAGAATCGCTTTGGCAAGCACTGAATGATGCATAAAATGAAAAATTCTTATCCTGCACAGACAGAAAATACAGTCAAGTCAGAAATATCACAACTGTGTGCAGATGTTCCTTGTGTCCTTACAGCAGTACATAATATTGACCTCATAGGTAGCCAAAGGATTCTCAGTGCATGAAAAGAATAACCAAACAACAATAAAACCCTCATCTGCCTATCCCAAATATGGTTCTCTCTGATTAATCTTATCAATATTTTCGTTATTCTTCATTACTCCATTCAGCCACCCAAATATAACTTTTTTCCTAGCTAATTTCATTTTCTCTCTTTTCTGCAACTGTTGAAATTTTGGGATTCTATTGAAAGCTTTCATTCTTCATTCCTTCAGTATCTTTATGTTTTATGTTCTAACATTTCTTTCCCATCTGTGTGCTTGATCCTCGCTGAAAAATGAAGTTGGCTAACACTTAAATCCAGATAAAAGTAAACAATACAATGGATAACACATATATAAATCCAAAACTGCAGTAAAATATGAAACCAACATAGAGGGAGAGAGGAAGAGTAGGAAAAGGAAGAGGAGGAGGAGGAAGACCACCCATTAGTTTCAGGCTAATTCCAGTATGCAGTAATTCCCAAATGGCTTCCCAAACAGGAGAGTCCTAAAGCACTAGAAGGCAAAAGACAAGGGGCATCTATAAGCCTTCTAGGAAAGAGGATTCCATACTCAGGGTTCTGTACTGAAAAGAGCCTTTGCCGTGTACTGAGCTATCCTGCCCAGCCTCCTCAAGGAATGCAGAACAGAGCTTCCTCCAAAGACTGGAGAGCAAAGCAAGTTCATTCTGCTTTCCAGAAATGCCAAAGTTCCCAGATTTCCCTAAATCCCTTTTGAAAAATTGTTGCTACATTGGCCATTCTCCTGTATTTTGATCTTAGGAAAATGGACATTTTTTTAAGAAAATGAGCAATTTCAAACATGAGTTCTCTGAGAAGTCTAGAGTGGATACCATCTGCTGCTATGGATTTATTGCCTTTCAATTTGTCAATGCAGTTGAAACGTTGACAATTTTCCATTCTGAAAACATCCATTCAGGCACAGGTATCTGTCCTATATCTTCTGCAATGAAGACAGAGGGAAAGATCCTATTTTAATATGTAACTTCACTGTCATACAACAATACAACTGCCTCCTCAGCTGGTTTCCTGCTTCTGATATATTTAAATAATACTTTATTGCTGGCTTTGCTTTTATTAGTTCCTTAAAATGTCTTTTGGCATCTCTTATTGTCTGTTTGCATCTCCTTTGTACAAGCTCATGCTTGCTTTTGTTTTCCTCATTAGGACAAGAATTCCATTTTCTACAGGATGCCCTCTTTTCTCTATTAGCTTTCTTGAGTTTGCTTGTTAATGATGTGGGTGACCTCTTGGACTCAGTGATATCTTTCTGAACCTGTGTTATAGAGTCTAGCTGACTCCTTATTACAGACCTCCTTATTTGGAGGCCTCCCTGATCCACCCTGATATGTCTCCACTAAAAAAAGTCCTTTTTTCCCTATTACTGTCAGAGCAACAATAGCAAAGCAGCCATGGCAGTGGAGCCTTCTGCCACCAATCCAGAGCGAATCTCAGCAGAGGTTCTCCAAAGTGGATCTCCCTCTTTGTGCCCAGACCTCCCCCTTCATCTATGGAGTGGGCAGTTCATGCTGCCTTTGCCCCTGGGACATCCTCTCACTGGCCACAGTATTGTACCCTTAAGCTGTTTTTATAACACCAGAGTTTCTTTACAAACATGCAAGAAGAGTGTAGGTGAAGATAAACTGCACAGTGGAAACTGCAAATGCACTGCCCCCACACCAGACCTCCAGGGAGTGACACCCCCAGACTGAGTTTACAATAACTGACTCCCCTCAGTCTTATTCCAAAACTCATTCTACGATTTGTACACATACGCAGCTTAGACAGCCTCTTCCCTCGACTGGCATAGTAGGTAGGGTGGCCACTTTGGAATCACCAAAAAAGAGGAAATGCATCACCAAAAAAGAGAGCACCAATTTGCATTTAACTGCATCTGCTAATTTCTGTGAACACTTGCAAAATTGGAAGTAATTGTCACTGAAATACAGTGCATCTCACTCTAGTGTGGAAGACGGCAACCTGTGTACCTTGCTTAGTCTATCATCCAGATGCTGTTGATGGGCAGTCTCATGGACTTGGACTGGATAACCACTCAAACAGAGAACACTCCAGCATTTCCTAGCCATTCAGAGATACTTACCTGTTGATTTTCCTAACAGTAGATGCATATAGCATGCATGATCCCTGGCTATTAAACCTCTCTTATCCATATTCCAAATTCCTACAAGTATAATAGAAACAAAACCATTTGGACTGGAATCCCCAAGGAAAAAATTCCTTAAAATTGCATTTCAGTTAAGCAAGGCAAAGCTTGTACTGTCCTCCTAAATTACCTAGAGATGCTAAATACAGAAATGTCTGTGCATCTTCTATCTTATGGCTACTGGACTCACTTTATGTTACCACAAAGTCCTCAAATGAAATGTAATAAATGTTTGATGATTCTTCATGGTTAATTTATTATTTTAAAAATATAGAGATGATTGTATTATAGCTGTTTTCATAGAGTCATCTATGTTTTTCCTTTAGAACATGCTCAGAAACAAATTGTTAGTAGGTTGCTGAGCAAAGGCCAAGCACAGAGAGGAAATGAGAGCAATTTCAGGCTATTAGTATCTGGTCATAGCGTCTTTGATCAGATCTGCTTTAATTTTTAACATTCCTTGCTTGGTGCAGAATATTCAGCTTGTAATTAGTTGTCTTGGATTGTAAAGGCAAATAGCAGCAAGAAATGCAAAAGTGCATATTTGGAACAGCAGGAAATGCTCCAAGGCCGGATAACGGTTCATAGAAGAAAAATACTCTCTAGGGTACTACTGCTGCCCCAATTTTATTATTATAATCAACTAGCATTTCCAGGTCCTCTGGAGCTCAGACCCTGAAATATAGATGCAGAGCCTAGTAGTTAAGGTCCCATAGGTCCGCAGCTCATGCCTGAGGGCAATGGGATAGAGACCGCTGGGTTCCTAGAAATGGTGCCTAATGGCTCAACAGATAGATTCAGGCTGCCCCAGTTGCTCATAGTGGAACCTGATAGGTGTGGAACTAATAGCAAGAGTTCTCAAGCCAAGCAGAAAATGGCTTCCAGCTCAATTCTGTCCCTTTCCCTGAACTTTTATATCTTCCTTGGAGACTCCAAGAAGGATGCTAAAATTTTCCATCAAACTCTGCAACTTGGCTTCCCTGTCATGAGTCCTCAGCAAACTAAAGCCAACCTAACAATTATTTTCCTTTGCTGTTCTTCAGCCCCAGATCTTCCCTGCTGGAATTAGCTTGTGAATACCAATTGTCTGGATATATGGTTTTAGGACAATATAATGGCTATATATGTTAATATTTAACAAGTTATTTATAACTCAGATCCTGTCCATGACTTCCATTTTTAGTAATCTACACAGCTGCTAATTTACTATGGGGTGCTAATAGAAAAAGCATAGGAATTAGTGTCATTATTTGCTATTAAAACACTAAACACAAATGGAATAAATTGTTCTTCGTCGTGGCCTCTGTGCATCACACATATGGGTACTGCGCCTGCGCAGTGTCTGTGGCCGGAAGATTGTCAGCTAACGGTTTTTGGCAGGAAGCTCTGCTCCCCCTCCCCCCTGTGGCCTATAAAGAGCGGAGCGTCCGCCATTTTGTTCACTCTTTGTGACCGCTGTTCACTGTGCCTCGTGCCGCTTTCGACTTTCACTTCGACCGTTACCTTTGCTTTCGATTGTCCTTCTATCTTCCCAGTTTTTTCTCCTTGCTCCCAGTTCATTGTTCTGCGTAGCTTTTCTCTTGTTATTCCTTCTTTTTCGATCTATCTAAAACAAACAAAAAAATATACTTACCCTCTGCACTGTCTCTCTCTTCTTCTTCTTCTTCTTCTTTTTCTGCGATGGCGCAGCGAGTGGCTTTCCACAAATGCGTGGACTGCGGGTCAAAAATGGCACCAACTGACCTGCATGACCTATGCCTCCTTTGCCTGGGCGAGGGGCATAGGACGGATAAATGCGCGCATTGCCTGGCCTTCTCCAAGCAGGCCAGGAAGAATTGCAAAAATCGCCTCCGGAGTCTCCTTTGGGATTGGGCCCTAATGCAATCAGACCCACTTATTGCCATCCCAAAACCTGAATCCGCTTCTGTGGCCCCACCCTCACGGCCTTCGGATGAAGGTGCGTCTGCTTCAGTGGCTCCCTCTGCTTCACCTAAAAAGAAGCACGAGAAGCGGAAGTATGCCGAATCCGAGAAGTCGGCAGGCCATAAAAAGGCCAGGAAGGAGAAAGTCTCCAAGCCTCCTAAGAAGCCCAGGAATTTGGACCGTCTGGACCATCCCCAACATCGGGACTCGGAACCGACGGGCCCCGAACCGGTCCTTCAGGAGGCTATGCGGGTTACCCCTCAAGGGTCTCCCCGCTGCGTGGTTGACCTCCCGCCTGCGCCCCTTCCAACTCTACGGGGCTCAATATCTGACGGGGAAATCCAAGACTTCCCCCCTAGGGCGAGGTCACCAACACCCATGCCCACAGTCACCATGGAAGCGGACGTTGGACTGTCCCCACTGGGGAGCCAGAGGAGCCGCTCTGCAGAGCAACATCCAGAGAGCTGGTGTCGCTCCTACTATCATACTTGGGGTGATCCGCTCTCCGTAGGATACTACCCTGCTCCCAGGGCACGATCATCTCCTCCATCTCATGATCGACCACGCTCATCGGATCCAAGGCAGGCGTCATCTCGATCTCCACAGGATGGAAGCAGTCGTTCCTTCTCCCCGGCGGAGTCGTCATCTTCGGCCCCACCCTACTACAGTGCCAATTCGGCCAACTCGGAGGCCGACTCTACCTCCCCGGACATTGCCGTGACATCCCAGGGTCATGCATCACCTGATGAGTCCCACATCTCCTTCGCGGAGCTGATGTCTAGACTTGTCCAGTCCCTTGACATCGACACCATCCAGCGCCCAGGACCGACAATGGACAAGTTCTATGATGTCGTCCGCAGGGAGCAGTCGACATCTATCGTCCTGCTGCTCATAACCACCTTGCGGCAGGCGATGACACAGCCCTGGATCTGCCATCACACCCTCAACCGACGTCCAGGAGATATGAGTCAATGTACAGGGTTCGGGAGGAGGACATCCCCTTCCTCCTCCAACATCCCAAACCAAACTCTGTGGTCATCAAATCCTCACAGGGCAGAGAGGCAAAGAGGGCACACGGCACCGAGGGACAAGGAGGGCCAAAAAATAGACTCCCTGGCTAGGCGAGTCTACGCTGCTTCAGGCCTGGGGCTGCGCATATCAAATTACGAGGTGACGTTGGCAAGGTAGCAATACTTCATTATGCAGTGCCTGCACAATGTCACCTCAACCTTCCCAGACCACCAGGGTGACCTCACTAAGGTCCTGATTAAGGAAGCTATGCAGGTCGCAGTGCAGCAGCTATCCACGGCAAGGCACCACGTGGATACTGACTCACGGGCCTTGGTCAGTGCCGTTTCTCTCTGAAGGCATGCATGGCTTCGGAATTGCAATTTTCCGGAAGAAACCAAGCGCCAGATAGAGGAAATGCCTTTCGATGGATCTGGGCTTTTCCACTCACGCACTGACCACAAGCTTAAGAAGCTGCATGAATCGAGGATGACGGCACGCAGGATGGAGGTACAGACCCAGGCTAGACATAAGTGTTCCTGGAATCGTCCATCCTACAGGCAATCATATCAGCCAAGGCAACAGCCACAACACTGCCAGCAACAGCAACAGCAGCGCCGCCGTCCGCAGCCCCAGCAATGCTTCCAACAAGGCCGCCGCCATTTCGACAATCAGAGGCAACGTTGACGGGACTGGTGAACCATTCCTCACACTCCACCAATACCCACCCCCCTCTCATCTGGGGAATGGCTCCGAAGCCGGCTCCCCATTTGGGAGTCCATCACATCTGATCGGTGGGTATTGTCCATCATTCAGCACAGCTATCAAATAGAATTTGACATCGTTCCTCCACCGAGTCAGATCCAGTTCACTTCATGTTCACCGATACTGCTCGATGTAATACATCCACTTCTTCATAAAGAAGCAATTCGTCAAGTATTCCCATCTGACAGACTCCACGGATTCTATTCCAGATACTTCATGGTCCCGAAGGTGGTCTACGTCCGATTTTGGACTTACAGAACTTGAGTAAGTTCATTGTACCGAAAAAGTTTTGCATGACTACCCTTCAAAACATTTTGCCATTGCTAAGGAGAGAGGATTGGTTTGCCTCATTGGACCTGAAGGACGCCTACTTCCATATTTCAATTCACCCAAGTTACAGGTGTTTCCTTCGTTTTGCAGTTGCAACCCAACTTTATGAGTTTACAGTTTTGCCCTTTGGTCTGGCTACGGCTCCGAGGGTATTTGCCAAGTGTATGGCTCCTGTCTGTGCTTTTCTATGCCTCCAAGGCATACAGATTTACCTGTACCTCGACGACTGGCTGTTAGTGTCGCAGTCCAGAGAAGGACTCCTCGCAGCCATCCATACAACTTGTGCCTTACTCAATAGCCTAGGCCTACGTATTAATACCGAGAAATCTTCTCTTCTTCCAACACAGACGCTCACCTTCATTGGAGCCCACTTGGATTCAACGTTGGAAAAAGCCTTCCTCCCTCAGGACAGACAACAGACTCTTGCTTGCCACATCTATCGAATCCGACGAGATGGAACGGTCCCGGAGAAGTCTATCCAGAGGATCCTGGGGCATATGGCTTCCTCAGTTGCCGTAGTTCCGCATGCCAGGCTTCAGCTTCGGCCACTACAACTCTTTTTCAACAAGGTGTACCATTCTCAAAGAGATCCTCAGTCGAGGTTGATTCGGATCCCATCTTCCGTGCTTCACTCTCTGCTTTGGTGGTTGGAACCGACCAATCTGACGATAGGAGTCCCCTTCAGGGCACAACCTCCTACGATAACCCTTGGTACCGATGCGTCTCTTCTGGGATGGGGAGCGATACGCTCCGGCCTATCTACCCAGGGTACATGGAATTGTCAAGAATCCACGAATCATATCAACTTCCTAGAACTACTGGCAGTATTCAAGGCCCTGTGCTCTTTCAAGGACATCCTTCATCATCAGATCGTTCAGATAACTTTGAACAATATAGCTACCGTCTTTTATCTGAACAAGCAAGGGGGAACAAAGTCACCAACTCTAGCCAGACTTTCTATGAAAATTTGGGACTGGTGCATCCGGGGACACATCACGCTGATGGCTGTTCATCTAGCTGGTGTGGACAACGTGCGGGCAGATCTTCTCAGCAGGCACATATTTACCTCTCATGAATGGGAATTGGATCCTCGCACGCGCAACCACCTTTTCCAGCGCTGGGGGTTTCCCGACGTGGACTTATTCGCCACCCAACATAACAGGGTGTGCGAGGCTTACTGCTCAAGAGCGGGAATCGGACACGCATCCCTAGGGGATGCATTCTTGATCCCTTGGAACAATATGAACTTCTACGCCTTCCCTCCGATCCCTCTTCTGATGCGGGTCATAGCAAAGATAGTGCACGACCGGGCATTGGGGATACTAGTTGCTCCTTGGTGGCCATGACAAGTGTGGTTTGTGAAACCACTCGACATCTCTCGCAGGGAATTTCTTCATCTTCCATCACTCCCATATCTTATAACACAAGTGGATGGCACACTTCACCACCTGGACTTGCTCTCATTGAATCTAACAGCATGGCGAATTCAATGATTGACATTATTCCATCAGTGACGACTTCGGGAGTGACGAATCCAACAGCTTTTACTAATCCATCGGTACTGGCGATGACGTCGACCAACTCGGATCCAATTGTTGAATCCAATCACTCGGGTGCTTCCCTTTTCTCTGGTCTCTCTGTACCATTGGGTTCGAGACAAGACCCGTCGAATCCGATGCTTTTGCACCCTGATATTCAACATATCATCGACTCTGCCTTAAAGCCGTCCACAAGGAAGTCATATGAGGCTAAATGGAAACGTTTTTCCACCTTTGCCGAGTCTCATTCGTTCTCTCCATTCCTCTCATCTATACAACAAATTCTTCAGTTCCTCTTGGAACTGCACCATTCCGGATTGAAACCGTTGTCCATTAAAGTATATACAGCCGCAATAGCCTACTACTGTGGCTTAGTTGACGGATCACCTCTGTTTTCTTATCCTATCCTCAAAAGATTTTTGAAGGGACTATATAATCTTAACCCATCAATTAGGCCGGTGATGCCCACCTGGAGCCTTTCTGTCATTCTACAGGCCCTTACGAAGGCCCCCTTTGAACCTTTGGCGACAGTGGATCTGCAATTGGCCTCTTGGAAGATGGCGTTTCTTGTGACTGTCACTTCAGCCTGAAGGGCCAGTGAACTTTGCGCCCTCTGCATAGACCCTCCTTATTTGAATTTTCACAGGGAGAAGGTCGTTTTACGCCTCGACCTGTCTTTCTTGCCTAAAGTGTCTACACCTTTCCATATGGGACAAGACATTGTGCTGCCTGCCTTTTTTCCATCACCGTCGACTCCATTGGAAAGATCTTTGCATTCACTCGATGTTCGGCGTTGCTTAGCCTTCTACCGATCAGGAACGGAGTCTATTTGACGTTCCAATAAACTATTCATCAAATATTCTGCTAGGGATCAGGGCGATCCAGTCACTCCACAGAGACTCTCTAAGTGGATAGTCCATACTATAGTCTTATGCTATCAATTAACTAAGCTAGATCTGCCTTCAGTTCCTTGAGGCCATTCTACTAGAGCCGTTGCAACCTCATCTGCCTTCGCATCCAGGGTTCAGCTTGATGACGTCTGCCGAGCCGCTACTTGGGCGAACCCTTGCACCTTCGCCAGGCACTACCGTCTCAATGTTTGAACTCAACGGGATTGCTCCTTCGGCAGAGCTGTTCTCTCCTCCGTTCTTCAATGAGGACACCTCCCCTCCTCCTTTATGGTAAGCTTGTTAATCTACCCATATGTGTGATGCACAGAGGACACGACGAAGGAAAGCAGGTTGCTTACCTGTAACTGATGTTCTTCGAGTGGCCATCTGTGCAGTCACACAACCCACCTGCCGGCCCCGCTCGGTGTCGGTGAGTGGATGCATCTTTTGGTACGGACCATCCCTTTTTTTCATGGTACCAACCTTTTTTTTCTTCCATCTGGACTCCTCAAAAAAATAATTATAAAATAATACAAAAATAATACAAAAATACAAAAGAAAATAATAAGGTAGAGTACATTCGGTCACAAAGACTGAAAAAAATGGCGGACACTCCGCTCTTTATAGGCCACAGGGGGGAGGGGGAGCGGAGCTTCCCGCCAAAAACCATTAGCTGACAATCTTCCAGCCACAGGCACTGCGCAGGGGCAGTACCCATATGTGTGACTGCACAGATGGCCACTCGAAGAACATCAGTTACAGGTAAGCAACCTGCTTTTATGTTACGTTATGTTACGTGAGTTGCAAAGTCGAGTCCGACCCATCACAACCCCATGGACAACATTCCTCCAGGCTCTCCTGTCGACCACCATCCCCTGGAGACCACTTAAGCTCACACTGACTGCTTCAGTGACTCCATCTAGCCACCTCATCCTCTGCTGTCCCATTCTTCTTTTGCCGTCAATTATTCCCAGCATTAGGGTCTTTTCCAGTGAGTCCTTCCTTCTCATTAGGTAGCCAAAGTATTTGAGTTTCATCTTCAGTATCTGGCCTTCTAAAGAGCAGTCAGGGTTGATCTCCTCTAGGACTGACTGGTTTGATCGCCTTGTGGTCCAAGGGACTCGCAGGAGTCTCCTCCAGCACCATAATTCAAAGGCCTCATTTCTAAGGCACTAAGACTCCCTTATGGTCCAGCTTTCACAGCCATACATTGCAACTGGGAAAACCATAGCCTTGACTATACACACTTTTGTTGGCAGGGTGATGTCGCTGCTTTTTAGTATGCTGTCTAGATTTGCCATAGCTTTCCTCCCCAGGAGCAAGTGTCTTTTAATTTCTTGGCTGCAGTCCCCGTCTGCAGTGATCTTGGAGTCCAGGAAAATAAAATCTGTCACTACCTCCATTTCTTCCCCATCTATTTGCCAGGAAGTGATAGGACCGGATGCCATGATCTTAGTTTTCTTAATGTTGAGCTTCAAGCCAACTTTTGTACTCTCCTCCTTCGCATCAAGAGGCTCTTTAGTTCCTCTTCACTTTCTGCCATTAGTGTGGTATCATCTGCATATCTGAGAGTGATGATATTTCTCGCAGCAATCTTAATTCCAACTTGTGATTCATCTAGCCCCGCCTTTCACATGATTTGCTCTGCATATATGTTAAGTAGGCAGGGCGACAATATACAGCCTTGCCAAACTCCTTTCTCAATTTTGAACCAATCAGTAGTTCCATCTCCAGTTCTCAGTGTTGCTTCTTGACCCATATACAGGTTTCTCAAGAGACAAAGATGATAAGATGGTCTGGTACTCCTACCTTTTTAACAACTTGCCACAGTTTGTTGTGATGCACACAATCAAAGGCTTTAGCATAGTCAATGAAACAGAAGTAGATGTTTTTCTGGAACTCCCTAGCTTTCTCCATGATCCAGCATATGCTGGCAATTTGATCTCTAGTTCTTCTGCCTCTTCAAAACCCAGCCTGCACTTCTGGTAGTTCTCGGTCCACATACTGCTGGAGCCTAGTTTGTAGGACTTTGAGCATAACTTTGCTAGCATGTGAAAAGAGTGCAATGGTGCAGTAGTTTGAACATTCTTTGGCATTGTCATTCTTTGGAATTGGAATGTAAACTGAAATTTTCCAATCCTGTGGCCAGTGCTGAGTTTTCCAACTTTGCTGGCATATTGAGTGTAGCACTTTAACTGCATCGTCTTTTCGGATTTTGAATAGCTCAGCTGGAATACCGTCACCTCCACTAGCTTTGTTGTTGCTCAGACTTCCTAAGGACCATTTGACTTCACATTCCAGGATGTCTGGCTCAAGGTCAGTGACCACCACATCGTGGTTATCAGGGATGTTAAGCTCTTTCTTGTATAGTTCTTCTGTGTAATCTTGCCACCTCTTCTTACTCTCTTCTGCCTCTATTAAGTCCCTGCCATTTTGGTCCTTTATCATGCCCATCCTTGCATGAAACGTTCCCTTCATAGCTCCAATTTTCTGGAAGAGATCTCTAGTGTTCCCTACTCTATTGTTTTCTTCTATTTCTTTGAACTGTTCATTTAAGAAGGCCTTTTTACCCTTCTAGCTATTCTCTGGAATTCTGCATTTGACTGGATGTATCTTTCTCTTTCTCCCTTGCATTTCACTTCCCTTCTTTCCCCAGCTATTTGTAAAGCTTCCTCAGACAGCCATTTTGCTTTCTTGCACATTTTTTTCCTTTGGGATGGTTTTAGTTGCTACCTCCTTTACAATTTTGTGAACCTCCGTCCATAGTTCTTCAGGCACTCTGTCTATCAGATCTGATTCCTTAAATCTGTCACCTCTACTGTATATTCATCAGGAATACGATTTAGGTTATACCTGAGTTGCCTAGCGCTTTTCCCTACTTTCTTCAATTTAAGCCTAAATTTTGCAACAAGAAGCTCATGATCTGAGCCACAGTCAGCTCCTGGTCTAGTTTTTACTGACTGTATAGAGCTTCTCCATCTTTGACTGCAGAGCACATAGTCAATCTGAGTTCTGTGTTGACCATCTGGTGATGTCCATTTTAGAGTCATCTCTTGTGTTGTTGAAAAAGAGTGTTTGCTATGACCAGCGTGTTCTCTTAGCATTCCAATCCCCCAGGATGATAAGGACATCATTTTTTGGTGTTAATTCTAGAAGGTGTTGTAGACCTTCATAGAACCGGTCAACTTCAGCCTTTTCAGCACCAGTGGTTGGGGCATAGACTTGGACTACTGTGATGTTGAATGGTTTGCCTTGGATTCGAACTAAGATCATTCTGTCATTTTGGAGATTGTACCCCAGTACTGCTTTTCCTACTCTTTTATTGACTATGAAGGCTACTCCATTTCTTCTGAGGTATTCTTGCCTGCAGCAGTATACCTGATGGTCATCTGAATTAAATTCACCCATTTCCATCCATTTTAGTTCACTGATTCCTAAGATATCGATGTTCAGTCTTGTCATCTCTTGTTTGACCACGTCCAGCTTGCCTTAATTCATAGATCTTAACATCCCAGGTTCCTATGGAGTATAGATCTTTACAGCATCAGACTTTCCTTTCACCACCAGATACATCAGCAACTGAGTGTCCTTTTGGCTTTGACCCAGTTGCTTTATTCTTTCTGGTGCTACTACTACTAGCCCTCTGCTCTTCCACAATAGCATATTGGACACCTTCCAAGCTGAGGGGCTCATCTTCTGCTGTCGTATCTCTTTACACTTTAGAACTGTCCATGGGGTTTTCATGGCAAGGATACTGGAGTGGGCTGCCATTTCCTTCTGCAGTGAATCACCTTTTGTCAGAGCTCTCTGCTATGATCTGACCATCTTGGGTGCCCCTGCATGGCATAGCTCATAGCTTCATTATGCTACACAAGCCCCTTCCCCATGGCAAGGCAGTGATCCACGAAGGGGGGAGTAAATTATTCTATTCTCCTATTAAAGCAGCTATGTGATACTATATCAGTGCCACTTTTTACATAAATCCCATTCTCTACAAGGCATATGGCACACTGTCCAGATCTCCTGCAAGTGGATTTTACAGGAGAGTTATCCTGAGTAATAGGAGGGATAGAAATTTAATAAATAAATAGATGCATTTTCTCTGGTTTGAGCAGTAAAACCTTGTCCATTCCATTTGTCAATCCCTATACGTTTGTTGCATTTAGCCGGAAAGGCTCACAAAGCAGCTTACATAGCATTGAAAACAAGAAAGTGGTCTGCTGATCAGCTGAATTGCCCTTGCTTTCACAGTTATCTCCTTTCCTTTTGTTTTCTTTTCTTCTTTCTTCCCTACCCACCTTTTGTCTAGCATAGTTGACTGTTATCCATTTTAAGATTCCCTTAAAAGTTCCTTCTCCCTTGGTTTGCAGCCTAGCCTTCCACTGGTCAGGGTCACAGCAAGCGTTTATCATGTCATCCCTCTGACCAAGAACATTCACAGGACTGCAAGAGATTATAATGATCAGCCAGGTGCCACAGAATAATCCACAAGCGGAACATGTGGAGACAGTAATTGCCCCTTTTCACTTACCAACATCTGCTATTTAGAGGAATACTGTACATGTCCACAAACACACATACATTTCTAATCTAGTAACCTAAATCATTAAAAATTGTTTCAGTCAAAGTGGAAGAAGCTAATGAAAGGATAAGAAGTTGAGTTTTAGGAGATTAAAATGCTGTTAATTTCCATGTGCACTTAAGATTAATAAACTACTAATTAGGCTATGCAAATAAGGACTTTCTGAATTCCATCACAAACATTCAGTTGGTACCTTATCCATAAATCACACTCAGTTAATGTATTTTGTTATGTAATTGGGGAATAACAGATTGATGAGCAAGTCCAATTAGGTCTAATTTACATGTGTATGGAATTTGTTAATACAGTATTATGAATCTAATGTGCAACTAAGAAAAAAACTCATTATAACATGCACTTGCTTCATTTTGAAAGAAAATGGAACTTGGTCTTTTTAAAAAAGAAATACTATTGCATGGGCTAGAAAGCAGCACAAACACCAAAACCAGTTTTTTTAAAGGGGTAGGCTTTGGTAAAAGCTTCTCGTGCATAGACTAATATAAGTCTTCACAATATCCCAGAATGACACAATGTCATTGCAGACAAATGAAATGGCAACTCCCAGGAAGCAGCTGTGGAGAGGACTCCTCCTGCCACAGACAGTGGCAAAAACAGTTAGAGCAAAAAGAAAAATGACTAAAATAATGTGAATGCTAATATGAATAATGAAACAAAACCCTTTGCAAGAAGCGAAAAACAAAGCAAATATGATCTGCATGAATTAACGAATGGAATGAATTCCATGTTAGAAGCTTCTTGGAAAGCTAGAGAACATTTTGTAGAAAGTGGCTCTTTCCAACCTCTCCTCAGTGCAAGTCTTTGGAGAGAGATCTTTGGAGATGACTTGATGGCACATAACAGCACCAAAACTTAAAAAAGCAATGTTGCCACATATCCTCCTCCATATGTACCCCTGAAATCACATTATTATTTATTTAAAACTTTTATATGTCATCCCTTATGCATAGCATCTCAGGACGGCTTATAATCATTAAAATCCAAATACAATAAAACAATCCATAACATTATAATAAATAACATGTAACCAATACAAATAAATTAAATAAAAAGTGACTGTTAAACATTAAAATACTAATCTTTAAAATTACAATGGAATACAAAGGTTTTGACCTGGCTCCGAAAAGAGTATAAGCTCGGTGCTGGGCAAACCTCTCCAGGGAGTGCATTCCATAATCTACACCTACATGTGCAGGTGTTCATGACAAAGACAGGACTAAAGAGGCCTTTAGCAGCAGTGTGCCATGCACAAAGCAAACCTATACATCATTTCAATAAAATGAGAACTGGCCACTCCGCAAAGAGAAGGAGATCCTCAAATCACCATTCAAGTGCACAACTGAAGACTTTACATTCGTTTTAATATACACACATGCACATGAGTTACATGCAATCCCACCCGCAGAATTGCAGTTGTAAATATAAGCATGCCCTTGAAATTGGCATATTTTTATACAGAATACTTTAGGGGATGTGACAAGTGCTTCAGGGAGAATGATCTAATGGAAAGCACAGATGAAGCCCTAGAACTATACCTAAAATGCAGTTCTGAGGTAGTTAATCTTCCTTGCCATTGACACTCACCTAATGAACACCCGAGATGAGTTAATTCAATCGTAACCACAGTGAGCCTTGAACTGGTAACCTGAGAAATGTCAAGCAGAGATTTAGCCTGTATACCACCACAAAGCTGTGGCAGAAGGAAGAAACGGCAGGAGAACCAAACAGATGAAGCAGGCCAGAACTGATCAGATAGTACCCTTGGCCCCTGTAAGGACTTCTGCGTAAAATTTGTTTGCAGTTTAGGAGCAGGGGCTGGGAAAGCCTGTCAATTTTGATTTTACCCTCATAGAAATCTGTTAAACCTCAAAAACTTTACCTGCCAAATATGAAGAAATGTATCAGGTTGGTAATTTTTTGTCAGAAATGAACTAGAACTAAATTCTTGCCCATCTGCACCAGCCAAATTCAGCTATTACCAGCATGGAAAGGCCATGATGTACTTGCCTCCCATGTAGCTGTTAAAGATGAGGAACCTTTCAGAAAGAACAAGTGGCAACCCTAATCAAGCACAACATAGCAGAATACACAAGGATTCAGTGCCAGACTATTAAGATCTTCACTCTCAAAGCACCGGATATGGATGGGCAAACCTGTCTCCTGTGGTTTCTCCCCCATTCACTTTTTTTCTATTCTGGTAATTTCATAAATTCTTACTTGCACCTTGCAGGGAAACTCTGCTCCACTACTTCGAATCATGTGGCATATCATTCTGTAGAATCCTCCAAATAAATACGCTTGAGTGAGTATGTGTGTGTGTGTGTGGTAAAATTTCCTTTTGCCTGAGCACTTCCAAGGGCCTGTGGCTATTTCATTTTCATCTCTGTGAACTTCTGCAAAGCTAACACTTAATGGTCTAGGAATTTTGTTGCTGTCTCACTGTCACTTTCATGAAGACATAAAAAGTACTGCATATGTTTCAAGAGTAACAAGTATCACATGTGTCAATGTCACACTGTAAGACTACATGAGGAAACCAGGAGTGACTGTAAACTTTTTTCTCCTTAGATGATGATTGAGGAAATGAGTTGAGGTACGTGTTGCTTAAATTTTAAATGTCTCATTAAAAATGGACTTTTGATTCTCTCCTTCTCCCTCTCCCTCCCTGAAAACACCATTAGAGAAACTTATTAATTGTTTGGGAGAGAAAAGGGAAACTAGATGTTGTGGGTGATTAACATATGCTGACTTTGCCTCATTGAAGTACTAGTTCATAAGTCTAGGGCTGCTGTCACTGAGCAAATGAGCTTATTTGTCTTACTTTAGTCTCGGGAGGACAGTTGCCAACAATCCAGTGCTCCTTCGTGCATGCACATTAGCACAGTTCTGCATGCTTGCTGTCAAAGAAGTCCACCCAGTTTAACTTTGAAAAGTTTCCTAAAGGAAACGTATTGCAAGCAAATAACTTATCAAGGTGATGGATTGTCTCATCAGTTTGCAGTGCAGTGTTCCAAAACGATACACATGAAACATGCGCCAATTAATACCAGCTCACTTTAATACACAATTTTGGGGTGCTAGAAAGTATTATATTCTTTCATTCCCCCCAGCCACAAAATTCAGAGTAAACGGACACCCTGTGCTGGTAAGATGAGATAAGGTGGTTTTGAACAAATGCAGGACCTTCACTCAAGGTCATCATGGCTAGAAGGATGAGATACAGACCAGACCGGACCAACAAATCTATATATCTCATGCAGGTCAGAACTTCCCTCAGAGGAATTGTAGTTTGAAAGGCAAATGAGAATTATCTTTCAGATGTTCCTACAGCACACTCCCTCTGACAGAACTAGTTCCTTGTTGAGAAGAAAGAACTCTTTGACCTTTTTTGTCTCTGGTGTTAATCATGTAGCCTGAAAGCCTTTCCTGAGCTTGAGCAGAGAAAGCTGTGAGTTTGAATTCCACATTCCCCCTAAGTCACGATTTTCATTTTCCTGCTGAACTAAAATCAATCTCTTAGACCTGGGTGGTGGGAGGGGTGTAGCACTTGCCTTAACGAACCTCCCCCCCCTCCCCCGTTCCTGTTTCACTAGAAGTGGACTTGCCTCTTATTTTTAATTTAGTGCCATGGCATATAGCATGTCAGGCCAAGTGTTCAAGCTAGTTCTCCTTCACTCTTACAAATTATTACAGAAATAGACTACATTCTTGTTTAATTGACGAAAGAAATAAAGACAGAGATATGGGGTGGCAGTGGGAGAAGAGGCAGAAGGAAACTGAGTATTCTTGCACAGGACATGGCTGCCAGGCCAGATGGATAAATGGGAACATGCTACAATGTGACATTTTGTTGTACATCCCCCTTTTTTAATTCAATACTGGATTTGTGCTCCTGTCCATTGAACCTAATGCATAACTCAGCAGGCTACATACAGGTAATTGTGCACTAGGCTTCTGTGTCTTCACCTGCTCAAAGAATGACTCTGGTGGGTGGATTAAACTCAGAAAGCACTGAACAATGAAAGAATAATTTCCCCTTCTTGCCTATAGTGTAGTGTTCCTCACACTTTTTGAACCTTTACTTTCCTTTAAACTCAAAAGATGCAAAAGTTCAAAAGTTTTAAGAAGTACTGTACTAAATGAAATAAAAGAACTTGTTCAATATTCACTGTCTTGATGCTTTAGTTCCTGATTCTCAAAGGACAGCTAAGCCAATCTTAGAGGGAGTTATTACTGCTTTCGCTTTAGAAATGTGACCATCACCTAAAACCCCATAACTTTTCATTGCTTGTTACTGGTTATTACATTTTATCCTCGTATAGATGTAGATACTTTTATCTACTTAAAATTAAGACTTTGAATTCTTGGCTGCTTGTTGGAAAACCAAAAGAAACATATGCCAACACAATGTTCATAATAAAAAAGGAAAACCAAGAAAGGATCTTGCATAAAAATACACTTAGGAAACAAGTGGAGCATTTCAGCATCATGAAACTAGACTTGAGAAGGAATATTGAATAAAGCAAACTACTTAAAATGAATAAGGATCCAATTTTCAGAGGAAACAATATTATGTTTGTTGCCAAATATAGAGAAGTAACTATAGGAAGAACTAAGACTTGAAAATAATCTGATATGTCTGGAGTAATTGAGAAGGAGAAAAATTTTGAGGCTAACATAAGAAAAGATGTCCAACTGGTCTGTGACAGGGTGAGGGGTAGCCAAGGTTTCAGACCTCTCTGAGCCACAGAGCCTTCAAAAGTCCAAGAAATACAAGTTGCACATGAGATGTGAACATGCATTTAGTATTAAAGCTGCATGTCTGTATTTCCTTAATCCGGATCTGGATTTTTCAGATGAGCGTTTTCAACATGCCATTTCAGGTTGCTTGCTATGTGGTGCATGAGTGAATGATGCATTGTGGATGTGGGTTCCCCCTCGTTAGATGAGGGGTGGGGGATGTATTCCTGCACAAAGGCCAGATTCCGTTTCCAAGATGCTGCTGGGGACCACATTCCAGTGGTAGGTAGAACTGTAAAATCTACTATCACCCCAAGTTCCATTGTAACCAATTCATAGCAGGGTATGTTTCTACTCAAACTTGAGCCTAAATAGTGTGTGTACTATTGTCTGCTCAGAAGTAAGGAGAACAAGCATCTACAAGACAAGGCTCAGAAGGAAGAAGGGCTAAACCACTCGGTAGCACATTCAAATAAAATTCCTACTCTGATGGGGAAGGGGCATATTAATCCTTCCCTTCCTAGATGAGATCTGCAAAAGATAGATTGGAGAAAAAGGGGGGAAGTTCTCAGAGTCTGGGTCTACTTCCTGTGAGGTGGCCAGAGGAGCCCAAAGCAGGTAGCAATGACTGATCTTTCACTCTCAGTATATTCCCATTTTTTTCTGGCTTATGTTTGTTCCAGTTTAAATAAACCTACTGTCTATCCTTTCCAACCTGCTCAGATTACTTGGTAATCTTAAGCAGACTTTTTCCCACTGTTTCTTCTTTCCATCCTCTCAGGCAGCTGCTTTTTCATTTTTTTTCCCCTCTATGCTTTTTCATCAGTCTCCTCACTCTTCCTTCTTCTGCGTACTCTCCATGCCTCTTCAGTTTCTTCTTCTGTCCCCTGAATGTCAGATTTCTGCTTTGCTTCAAGCAGTGTCTGCAGCCCAAGAAGCTGCACTGGGCAGAGACTACCCAGCTGATAAGCATTTGGTGAAGATGCCAAAAGCCACAAAATATATGGAGGCCTTTGCTGATGCTGACTTGAGAGCAAGAGTCAAATGGTCATCCTTAAATAGCCCTGAGCCACACAGGCACAGGATGCAGTGGAAAATGAGAACAATTGTGACCATGAAATCCAGCAAAGTATGACAGACTTGAAGTCTACAGTCACAAGTAGACCTGGACTCTTTCAGGAAGGATAGGAACATAGGCTTCTCCATCTTGCCAGACATTTTTCCACCTGACTCAGGATCTCTGCCCAGTTGCCTTACCTTCTCATCTGCCTTTCTTTACTGGCTAACATTGTGTCTGGTTGCATTGAAACCCTTGAAGGAGCAGGTTCATAGTTTGAGGAACCTTTAGTCACTTGAAGCCCAGGTTGCTTCAGCAGATCAGAGTGCCTTCTACCATTGTTGGCTGGTGGTCCTGCTACATCTCTATCTGGACAGGGATAACCTGGTTTCATTAATCTATGCTCTGGAAGTCTCTACATCAGATTTCTGCATTGCACTGTACATAGGGCTGCCTTGAAGACTATATAGGAGCTGCAGCTTATACAAAATGCAGCAACCAAATACATAACAGGGATCAGAAGGTCTCACATAACACCAATTCTGTCCTGCTTGCTTTGGCTGCCTGTATACGTCTGAGCCCATTTCAAGGTCCTGGTTTTATCCTATGAAGCCTTGCATGGCTTGAGACCACTATTCCTCCCAGAGCTCTGCCTGTTCTTTGGGGAAACCTGTGCAGGATCCTGATGAACAACACACAAGCAAAAACTGTGTTCATCTGCCAGCTCATGTCCAGCTGAGCACAACTGTAATACCGCTGCTTGTCTTCATTGTTCAACCAGTCTTCATTTTGATACTTACAAATCCAACTGCTTATAGCCAAAGACTGCCATAATCCAAAACCAAAACAAGCAAAGATGATCAAAACTACACAAAACATCTGTAGCCAGATACAACATAAATATCATCCCTTCATATTAAAAACAAGTACAATAACCCTGCATTTTTTATTTATTTCAAGTCATCTTTATTTTTAGTTTCAGATTGATTAGTTTCACAGCAGCTAGTACTGCTGTTATTAGTTGTCATGCAATCTGAGGTATATACACTATGAGAGGTGCCAGACGATCCTTTTGAAAACAGAGGTGCAAGAAAAATAGGCATTATAGCTCTTTCAGAAAGCTCCAGGGGAGTAGCATATCATGCAATAATCTCAAAGCAACTGAATTCTAATTATATTAAGGCTTCAGCACTAAGCCTGCTTGCCTGGATCAAAGCCCTGTTGAAATCTCTGGTTATGACTGATGTTCCATAGGGTAACCACCTGTGGATCACAGAGAAGTGGTATGCATAAAACTGCATATGCTAATATACATGTAAAGATGAAAATTTAGATATGCTTATAATGTAAATAGATGCATGGTGCATCTCACCACTGTGGAGGATGGTGACCAACTGACCTGTATGCCAGACTCAGCCTGCTGTGTAGGTGCTGCTGATGGACCACTTCAAGGCTCAACTGCTGGCTCTTTATCTATAAGGAGGACACCTTCAAAACAGGGAACAGTCCTCTGTTTAAACAGAAGACTCTCCTCTGTAAGCCTATGCATGCTTATGGAACCCCAGATGTGCAACTGGCAACCTTCTGAGTGGCTGCAAGATGCAAAAGAGGTGTGCTATGAGCAGGTGCACCAGGTGCCATCCCCAGCAACCAACCTACTTCCCTGCCACTGCTGCCAGTGGTAGCAGTGGACACAGAAGAGGAGTGTTGCTTGCACAGCACTTAGGGCTAGATTGCTGGCCAGTACCCCGCAAACACTGGGAGTGATGGATTTCTCACACATCCCTAAGCCTCATCTGCACTATCAGACAAATGTTTATGTCTGTTCAGAACAGGAATGGGGAACACATGGCCTTACAGATGTTGAATGGCAGCAGGTCCCAGTGATCATACTGGCTTGGACTTGCAGTCCTGTATCAGCTGGAGGTGTCCTTTAGAGGCATATACATTTATGAAGCTTTACTACATGAGGCTGTTACACACAGCTTTTTCTTTTGGTTTGATTGCAGCATTGTGATCCAAGCTCTACACTAAACTTTTTCCTTTCCTGTTATACAACCTTTAAGTAGAGCTGTGCTATAATGAAATAGCACAAATACACCAGAAAAAAATACCTGTCCTATTCTCCGTTGTAATTTAATACCACATTTTCCCCATTTTAAACAAGGAGAGAAAAAAAACCAGGAAACTGCTCTGAAAACCCAGATGAGAAACTGGAGAATTATGATGTCATCAAAAGACCCCATAAACAACCATGAGTTTTTAATTCCCCATATATACCTTCTGTAGGAAACACATAGAGTAAATTCAAGGGATATTGCAAACTCTCCAAACAAGGCCAAATACTGAGAAGTGGTACCTTGTAACTATCAATATAACTTCTTCTCAAATCAAATGTCAGAGAGTGCTACTATTCTCTCCCCACAACTGTGAATCTTGTTAGAAGAATCGCAATGTTCCAAGTTGTCCCAGTAGTTGCAGTGTCTGTTCTTTCAGGTAGCATGGCCAAAATTGAATCTCACACAGTCCAAACACAGAATGAAGTAATAATCATTCATCCGTTCAATCATTCATTCCCTGCCATGGCTCATTCATTTTCTTTCTTAAGAAAATTAAGCCAACAGTACGTCAAGGGTAACAATATGATGATGTTGCCCACCCCACACCAGAGTTATTCTCCAATAAGCATCGGATGGAAATCTAGTGTTGCTGTACATCTAGGAAATGATTTGAGTGCCTAATAAAGTGTATGCAGAAAGCAACAAGATGAGATCTGGCATGGTTCAATGCAATACTGAATGCAATAGACCAGATATAACTTGATTGCTATAGCTATGCAGGTGGACTGGCCCTCTGTGTCTTGCTGTTCTGTTCCTTGATACTGAAAGCTTAGAAAATTTGACCTGCAGTCCTGTACACAGGCCATTTAATTTATTTGGGCTTGCTTAAGATTGTATAGCTAGCTGACTTTAGTTGAAGGGGCCTATATACATGCAATAATTTAGAACCATGAAAAGATAATTTCTCACCCAGCTCACCAGATGACATGTAGCTAGCTTTTTCCTTAGAAGTGTTGTGCTAAGTCCATTTTCCAGATGAGTGAGATGTTACTTAATCATTCATACCCCCCTCCTTTGGATGAAAGGATAACTGGAGACTTAAGGTGTTTTTCAGGGAGCCAGGACGCACAGGGGTGCAGTGCTTGCCCTGTTTTATGAGTAGAGTTGCTGACTTCATCTGCTACCCCCCTCAAAATTTCCTGTGCTCTCCCCAATTATCTATAGACCTCACCGTAGCTGCGGGGAAATGGATTTTCCCAGCAGCAATATATTGTTAGTGAGCATACCTTCAGTGACTTTGTTATTAATCGGAAAGTAATGAATTTATCCATATGAGCTCACAGAAGAGTTTTCCTTTCACATGAAGTCTTGTTCCATGTCTGCAGGTTTTTACACATGTGGAATAGCGAGGTGCATCCTGAAAGCTGTAGTAAGGCATGACACAGTGTCGTACAATGTCGCGTGTTGTCACATTTGCGGTCCCTTTCTGGTTGGCCGTTTTCGCATGAGCTGCCTATGCCATGAAGGCATTGGATGTTTACTTGTCATTGCCAGTGGCCAGTGTGAAGATGAACCCTCAGAGTCCTCCTCCTCTGATCAAGAGGTGGGGCAACAATGAGCAAAGCAAAACTACTTGACTGCTTCAAGTAGGTTTGCGGGGCTCTGTGAGGAAAGATAACTGAATATTGTGTAGAAAACTGCATACTACTTAATTGCATGCACTTTGAAACTCTCAATCAGTTGAAAGCATCCAATTTAAAACATGTTGACCCAGACGCAGTGCAAAAGTAAGCATTATGAATGGATGAGTTCTGACCAACAAGCCAACCGATGATGAAAGGCAGTGGCCTCACTACATACTGTTCCTCGTTGTATTGTAAAGAATTTAGGGGTGACTTGATCTTGAAGGGGCAGTGAAGACCCTTTACAAAAATCCTGCTCCTGGTTGAGAGGAAAACTCCCAGAACTGGTTTCTAGATATGGATCAGTATCACTGCTGGTGATTTTGCACTCTGTCCTGGAGGTGTGGCTATGGGGACTGCTCCAAGGAGCAGCTGCACTTAAAAATTTACTAATGTACCACTGCGTTTTGTGACATTTGAGCTGACTTAGAGGTGGAGCATGAGTGAAGATAGGGGGAAAGGATGGCAAAGTAATCCTTTGCCCCACCTCACCCCCCTGCTCCCAGGGAAGCACACCTATATTACTAATATGTGTTGCTAGCTGGAAGGTAGGGGAGACAAAGAACCCTCAAACTATCTCTGTGTGTCTCCCAGTCAGTCTCATTTCATGAATGCAGAAGATTGTTTCTTTTCACACAGAGACCTCAATTACATCATCCTTGTCTGAAAGTGTGGGGGGGGGGGATACATTCCTTTCCCTTTTTTCTGTGTCACAAAGCAATCTTCTGACTATTAGCTCCAGTTGAGGGAGACCACCTGAATATCCCAAGCTATTAACACTCCTTTGTGAAGTTCAAGCCTCTAGGGAGGTATTAGGCTAAGGACAATCCTCGCTGACAGTCCTGTTCACAGAAATCTGATAGCAAAACTCATAAGAAAATGCTGATTGTTTTCTAAGCTGATCATTTTGAGAGAAGTTATTTTCAAAAGATGTGGTGAATGAAAAGGAACTACTAGATGTTTTCTGAAGGCAAAAATATGGGCAAATTTGAATGATATTTTAGTGACTTGCTGCTATCTTATCCTGTTGGGGATATGTATGAATGCTGAAATACAATTTGCACTTGCTATTGGGCCACTTTGGATGCTCCAGGAACTAAAAGCTGACTTTTCCAGGGGGAGTGATAGATATCTTTTCCCCATAAGGGTGGAAAGGAAGGGTAAGCCATCCGTGCTTCCTCTGTTGCTGCTTCCTTGGATCATCTAAAGCAGCTCTGGCAGATTTCAAGTTCAAATCAGAATTTAAACTGTTTGTATGGAGCTGCAGATGAAGGTCTTACCAGTCACCAGTCAGCAAGATGGCAGCGAGACAACAGTATCCCAAAGGGAGGAGGATATTTTGTTTTCACAAAATATACAGAGGTCAGAGGGAGTCAAACAATTGCTTCTCTTTGGATCTAGTTGTCCCCAACTCCTGAAGGATAAGAAAGCTGCTGAGCCACCAGTTCAGGTTCATTTGGCCAGAAATATCAACACTTATAGCTTAGATCTGGTGTAATATATACATTTCATTTCCAGCTGCAAATTGTCTCAGCTAAGTGGACTCCTTTAAAGCTGGGCAAGTGTGTTTTGGCCAAATTTATTTCCATCAGACTTAAGAATGAAAGAGCACTTGTAAATTTTGTAATCTGTAACCAACCTACTCATGACAAAATAAATAGGTAAACTTCAGGTGTGACCCAAATTTAAGGGAGGAAAATCCTGCACTAGCACTCATGCAGTGAAACGGTATAATGTCTATTCAGACATAAGCTACACTGAGTTCAATGGGATTTACTCCTGCTGTAAGCAGTAGAGGTAGGCAATGCACAGCCCCTAGCCTCTAGTACAATTCCCACCACCAACCTTGTCCCATCAAACTGTGGTGGTATGGCAGCAACAAAGCACCATTTTTCCTTCACCATACCACCAACTCTTAGCAAGGAAATGGCATAGGAGTGTGGCCTTACAGAGAGTCCAGGGGGTGGAGACTGGCCACCACACCCCTCCCACAAACTTGCTGACCTTGTGTACAGGATTTCTTAGCTTAAGTGCTTAGGTAACCTGAGACTGGTACCTGAAGCTGCATGTATTAATGAGAAAGAGGTGTACTTAAGAACGATGACAATTTGTAGTTGAAATAAGTTTTGAAACTAAAGTGATGCAATGGCACAAGATGCTAAAACTACTGAAACACAGCTCTGTCTATATACCTTCTGTCAATTCATATACTTGTAGAAATACATGCACCAATTCAATCTTACTGTTTGAAAAGTAACTGGAAGGCACTTTTGTATCACCTGAAGCTCTCTGTAGGTTATTGAGACTCTAGAATGACTAAGTATCAAACATTCCCAGTGGAAGCTATTATGACAAGGAGGCTACTTTAATTGTGATAGTGCATGTCCGGTCCCATTCCCATTTCCTCCACAGAAATGAAACAGTCAGTCAATCAGCTGGAAATCAAACTCAATCAGGATCCTCTCTTATGTGTGAGACGCACAAGAAGGTTCTTCAGATAATTGCACCAGGCAGCAAATTCATCCGTAAACACTAGGAGGGGGTGACATGAGGGGGGTGAGAAGAGCAAATAAGGCTCCAAATGAAAATATGAGCTTTCAGAAGTAGGCATTTCATGATTCTTCCACGTGAAAGAATTGGATATCAAATTGGTTTTGAAGTGATAAACATTTCTAGCTCTTTGGGGTTTTTCAAATGCAGCAAATGTTTGCACTGTGTTTGCTATAATTAGAGAAAAATAGAGAGAGAAAGAATTCAATGAAAGGGAACATTCCAAAGGGACAACCAGCATGCACATTTCTGCATTGGCCTGTGGAGTCCTCAGACAGCCAAAGCAATTACTTGCAGCAGCAGTAACATTTTTAGCAGTACCAATATGGCAGCACACCATTGGGAATCCTCTTCTACAGCATCCTCTTCCTTGTTGCATGGGATCCTGGGATCTTTCTTTAGGATCATGACTGTGGCTGCTTGAAGGGGTAACATGTCCTGCTCCAGGTTGCAGTTACCAACTTCAGTGAGTTCCCCAAACTTGATTTGGCCAGACTCATTTTTCTTGAGGGACTACAATAGCACTTGCTGATCTTTGTGTACAATAGTCCTGACCTTATTCCAATTTTTAAGTACTGCTTCACACAGTTCTCAAAACTTTTCCTGTTCTGTTTCTCAGGCCTAGAATTACAGTTTTAAAGGGAAAAATAACTGCCCCTTTTCAATGGATTCAGGTTGTTCATTAACAGAACTAGCTGCAAACAAAAATAGACTGTCCTGGCATTTTATTTATTTATTTAAAGTTTTTGTATGCTGTCCCCTTACTATATAGCCTCAGGACGGTTCACACAAATAAATAAATATAATACAAATACAGTTAAAACCTCTTTCTCTTCCTTTGCCCTTAACCTTCTTAACAGAAGGGGTGTTCCCATGAACCTCTACACACACACACCACACACACACACACACCACACCACACATGCCCCCCAGCTATGCTGAGAATGCCATTGTGCCAGCTGGGCACACCTCCCCTCTATCCCAGAAGTTCTCTTTCCCATCTATATGAAAAGCCAAGCTGCCACATGGGCAAATGTGCACAAATGGTCCTCTCTGCATAGGTAGGAGATCTAATTCATCAGCATCCCTGCTTGGATGGAGGAGGTCCTTCATGGACAAATCCAGTAAATATTTTTCCTGGCCAAACTGCACTTTCATAGTTATCTTGCTGAGAAAGAACATGAAATGTGTCAAAGCCGGTGACAGAAGACATTTGATCATAAGATTTTATTTGCATGGTCACTGCATAAGGCTAAATTATTTAAGAGGTGTGTTTTTTGGCATGTCAAATTTTCCCCTATATATTTGTTCAATGCTGCTTTTGTTCCATGAGACCAGCTTCTGAAGTTCTTTCTACCTGGCCCAGAAATAAACACCGATGGCCTGGAAGTGACATGATGGCAAAATCATACCTAACCAAAAACTCCTTATCCTCTCTGCAAGAGGAGGGAATGCAGACAAACAAGAGGAAAGGCCAGAAGATGCAGGGGGGAATCATGGCACACAAATGACATCCACAAAGCCATTCTGCCCTGTGAGCTGCACTGCAAATGGGATTTATTGTAAAACGCACCTGCTGATCTGAATTTCTCTAAAGAGATTTCCCAGCTTCACAGTCCCAATCCCAGAAACAAACATGAACTGTTTATTCACATTTTTATATACAAGTTTCTTATAAAAGCATTATTGTAGCAGGGCAGACTACAAATGTGAATAACTACCTCAAATAATATTGCTGGCTGTGTTATGAAATACAGATATTGAATGGATTTCTGATGGGAACAGTTTCAGTTCCTATGAGCATTAAAAAAATTGCAGCTGTTATGTCTGAACAATACTCTCTTTGGAGCTGTTAGGTATATTAGGGAGCAATCCTGCCGAGATACCTGCAAGGGTTCCCTCCTCAGAGGCTTATGGGCATCCAATGCAGAGAGGAAGGAGTGGCAGAGGCATCCTCAACCTTCGGCTCTGCATTTTCGCTGGATGGGCTTTTTCACCTCTCTTGGTCATTTCCAAGAGAGAAGGAAGGAGACTGGAGCATCTGCAGGGTACCTTGTAGTCTGGTTTCCCAAGTCTCCTCCCCCACCTCAAAATGCATCCTTTTACCTCTCTCCAAGGCTGCTTTTCTGACCTCAGAGAACACCCAGCCAGCATGGTTATTTCCACACAGGCTGAGAGAGAGCAGGAAATCAGGAATGGAACTCCAATTCCCAGTTCCAAGGATGGTACACAGTCACCAGCCTCACATCTGGGAATCCAGAAAATCCTATGGTCTCTCCAATGCTGTCTAGAGAAGGTGGGATCACTCCCTTATTAATTTCTAGGGATGCTACTTTGTTAGTCCAGTTTTCTAAAATCATTATGGAAATTCAGTAGGCCATTAATAACTCTGCAAAGTCAATGATTGACATCCACTTATATTTTTAAATGACTGAATTTCATGGTATTTCACTTGCTTGTCAAAACCCTCCTATAATTTGTAATGCATATAAGTTTGTTAACACTAATTAGCTGCATGCCATTGTGCATTAATAACTGAAATTAAACAATTGAGTGTCCATTAAATAATAATAGCAGAAAGGTTTCACAGCCATATTTATGATATACAATTGGTGTGTGCATTTTTATTAGTGAATTTATACAATTATTGTAATAGTCATTTAGTTAATTGGACTTGGAAGTTAATTGGGTAATTGTGTCTTTTAGTATAAAGTTCTGAACTGGAAGTGAGGAGACATAGCTATATCCCAATTAATGTTTATTGATAATGATCATGTAAGTATCTATTTTATTTACTGATATAGTGTGATTTGGAGAACAATTTGCATGAGCTTTGATGCAAGACCCAATGTGGATTGCATGGATTTGCTTTGCAGCTAGCTGGGTGAGTGGCAAAGTGCCTCCAGGCTGGTTGTGCTGAGATGAGCATGAGATGCCAGATCTAGGGTCAGAACCTGAGTCAAAGGGGGCAGAAACCAGGGCAGGGCACCAGGACCCAGACGACAGAGCCCAAGAGCAGGCAGGGTCCACTGGAAGAGCCAGAGGCAAAGAAGTAGTCTGAAGTCCAGTAAGGGACCAGAAACACAGACATGGTCAGTTTGAAGGTCTAATATTAGGAAGACAAGACCAAGGAAGGAATAGGAATTCGAGGAGGTCTGGATACCTTGGTGAAGTAAGGCTGATGGGATCCAGGAACAGGGCAAGGTGAGTAGGCAGGCAGATTCTGGGAATGCCAGGCAGGGACCTAGACAGCAAGAATGCAAGCAATAGCAAGAGACACAAAGCACCACAACAAGTCAGGAAGTGCTTCACTGCTGAGGCCAAGCCTGTTGGGTGGGAACAGTCTGTTCTTATAGGGTCTTCCCTCCCAGTTGGTGATCATTAGGGCCTGAGCACTCCAGCAGAGCTGGGCCTAGTTCTGCACTCCCTGTTGTGACTCTTCTGGCTCTGGCAAGCTGAGGGAGCTGCTGAGCAGCTCAGATTCTGACACCTAGAGATAGAAAGTCTCCGCTGCAATGCTCCCCAGGTGTCTTTGAATTCAGGCATAATCTCTTTGTTTTGCCTATTTTATAGGGTTAATGTGAGCTAAAATTTTGCTCTGAGCTCCAGGAAGGAAGAGAAACATAGAAGTGTAATAAGTCACAGGCTAACAAGGTCTATACAGTTGTCCAGGGAAATTACTATTTTACAATGCATCCAACTGCAATATGGATCGCAGTGGGAGTGAAAGAAGTAGTCAAGAAAGGCCTGTCATAGGTGCTAGAATCCTAGGTATATCCATTCAGTTCTTTGGATCCTGTTAGAATCATGGCAATTAATAGAGGTTCAGATAATGTTTTTATGAGTAAAGATGGAGGTCAAAAAGTCAGTCTTTGAGTTTCTTGTTTCTCATGTCTCATTTTTCTTTTTGTTTCCTGTTTCTCATTTCTTCATTTTTTTCATTTCTCATTTCCTGCTTCCCTCTTTGTTTTTTGTTTGTTTGTTTTTTTGTTTGTTTTTGTTTTTGTTTTTTTGAGCCCACATGGAAGTTAAAGGACAAGGTCTTTTTTCCCTCAAGGAGCAATTCTGTATGTTGACTTATATCTGTCACTGACCTGGCACATGAACTGTTCAACATAGAACACAAAGTGGGTAATTAAAGTGTGGTATTTCTACAGGTAACTGAATTTTTAAAAACACATTAGCAGCATCACTCATAGTCTGTGTCAATTTTGCTTATTATAGTTAGGAACTTACCTTAAACTGCCCTCCTTAAGTGGACATGGAGAACGGACATCCAGGATCTAAAGAAAGAATTATTGCTCAACAGGTTCCGTTCATTTTGGCTATAATTCCTACACCCCTCCCTCTCTCACACACATATTCTGAGGAGAGTGGGTGCTGCTGTGATATGATGTAATAGGATACCGCTGGGTATTTTCATGTGAATTATAATTAAGGCCATGTATGAGGCTACTCCTATAGATCTCTTCCAACCCAAGATGGGCTTTGCCACCTTGATGCCCTTCAGGTGTGTTAGACCACAGCTTCCAGCATGCCCTGACCATCCATCCTGAGAGTACCAGGTTGGGGAGAGTTGACACAGGAAAACACCTTATGCATTGGAAAGCAACTCTTTGTCAGCTAACTTTGAAGCTGCTGCCCTTTCATACCAAACACAGGATTCCATCCTGACATCTGATTAGGTAGAAGAAAATCTGCCCATCTTTAATATGGAGGTATTAAGGGGATGTTCATGAGCAAACACAGAAAATGAATAAAGGACAATTCATAGCAAAAGTATTACTAGAAAATGATTGGCTTTGCATGACATCTTAAGCCATGCTGGTATATAAGCCACATTGGCTTCACATGTCATGCAAACCCAGTGTTCATGTACAGAAATGTCCATGTCAAATTGCAGTTTTGTGGTCCACTGCTATTTTGTTCAGATTTGTTTAATGGTGGGGGTGGAAAGCACCTTTTGCAGCAAAATTCTCAGGTGGGGAAAGGCCTGATCATATGGCCCTAGGCTAACCTCACTTTATAACACAGACACAAAAACCCCTCTTTTAAAAATTTAAGAATCAGTAAAATGGTGTTTTAGAGACACCCCCTTCAATTTCTGCCTTGCAAAAAGGATCACCAAGAAGTTCTTTTGGGGGATGCTGGGTAGACCCACTAGTTTTTCAAGTTTGTGATTTAAAAGAACATGCTTTCCTCCCTGATGGAGTTTTCCCCACATCTTAAAGTCCCCCTGCTGCTACTAGCAGGTGGCATCTGTCAACGTTTGGGAAACACCTAGTGCAGCAGATCTTCCCCAAAGAAATTGGGGGATTACACTGCAAAAAGAGGGGGGAACCTTTCCATGAAGTTTCCCAGAGTTTTGCAAGGAGCCAGCCAGTCATATTTTAACAGGTCAGCTTCATGCAAAGGTGAGGAAGGTGAATACTTTAGGTGAAAAAAAATAATGATGGACAATGTTAGGCACACTCTAACAGCATGATTTCTAACCAAATTTCACTAGAAACAAAAACAAACTTTTTCCATGGGGTTTACTTGTCAATGAGTGTGCCTAGGATTACACTGTTAGAAGGTCAATGGGGCTGATTAGCAGTAAACTAAGCCCCATTCAATTAGTTTTTGTGAGTTTGGTTTGCTAGATCATGCTCATTTTAACCAATGGCGTTTAGAATAACTTTTGCAAATTCTTTGTAAAAAAAAACCTGTTCTTGTTTTGAAGCAAAAAAACCCTGATACATACAAAAATCAAAATTACATAGCCTCATTCATACATGGCAAAAGAAGTGAACTTTTATTGATGTTGTTGGCAAGATGTCCAGCAATGTTCTGGGCTGACCTTTCTGGCCACTTGTTCATCTATTCGGTTGAGACTGTTCATTGTTTTCTGACATTTGCGAAACTAAAAAAAAAAGTCCTTGGAAATTTGTGATCAGCCCTTGGGAAAAACTGCCATGGCATGTCTCTATTGTGATAAATCTTTACCAGCCAACTCAACACTAAGCAAATGTCAAGCGGTTAGAGAATATACCCAGTCTGAACAGGGAAGGCTATGCACTGATAAAGAGTTCTAACCTCCCTTCAGACCCAGGGGTCTTTTTTGTTGATCTTCATGAATGTACAGCTGTGGATCAAAGATAGCATGTAGCCCACGCTTTGTTAATCAAGTGAAGGGATGCAGAGAAGAAAGGTGTCAAAAGGATATCACACAGATTGTTGAGGCAACAAGAAAGCTGTATTGTCTGAAAGTTCACTCAGGAGATCCTGGATTTTAAAAAAAAAAATCCATTTCTCCAATGTAGGCTCTTGAATTCAAGCAGCAAATTTGAAAGGCCATGTTGTTTCACATATATACTTTCCACTCCTCAGCATAGTTGCCTGTAAAATGTGTTCACAACTAGGGATGGTGGAACACCCTTCAACCTCTCATAGATTTTCCTAGCCCTATCAGAATGTTTTTCCATCAAAGCTCTAGGTAACTTTTTGGCGGCAACTCACACATATTTTCTGTGAAATCAGTATACATGGCTGATTTACAGAGGTTTCACAACCCTAATGTGAAGTAAGGCAGGAATGCTAGGTGGCAAAAATAAGTAAAAGGAACAAAGGAGGAAAAGGACTTCATCATTGCTGGGAGGAAAGTTGCTGAAATGAACAACCAAAGTCCAGATCATTTCCAGTGTGCAGCCCTTATTCAGGATCAAATTTTCTTAATCCTGTCTTAATTAGTTTTTCTCCAGATACTTCCAGAGGAGGATCCTATAGTATCATTGCACTGCCTCATTCACAGGATTTTCCAGGAGGTCATGGCATACTCCTCATCCCATACTTGCAATTTTTCCATGTTTCCCACTGCTTCTTTATCTGTGTGCTTATTTTTTAAAAAACACAGAATGTCTATTAAGAAAAAGAAAGGCAAATGCTTTCCCATAGGTAATAAATAGCCGCCCTCTATCTTTAAGTGCCCTTACACTGTTTCTATGTTTTATAGAATTTGTGGTGATCTCTCTGCCTTTGTTGTTTATGACCCATGAAATTAACAAATAGGAGACCATGTATGGTATGAGGCACAGGCTGTTCCATTCATTCAATGAGGTATCTGCATGTACATGAAAATAAACAAACCAATTTGCTTCAGCCGTTGATACGATTGGCTTAGCACTGTCCAGGTAGGGAAAGAGGAGAATTAAAAATGTATTATTAAATAACTATGTCAGTATGCATCCAAGTTTGCAACAGTATAAGCACAGCCAGTGCAAGATGCTTCATTGCCTCCAGCAGAAGAGCAAATGGTGCCTGAAAAGGTACATATCACCCTCAAATATGGGTAGAGTTGGTTTTAAACCAGATCAGCAATGCAAATGTAAGGAATTTGTTATGCAACCAGCTTCCTTTTCCCAAAGGACCAAATTTAGCCCACCACTGCCCGCCAAACCAGAACTGAGGTGAGGCTAAACATAAATATTTCTAATAAACATAGAAACATAGAAACAGAGTGAGTTAGAGGGGACCTCCTGGGCCATCTAGTCTGACCCCCGGCTTCAGCCGGCTCCACTCAACATATGCCCACCATGTGCATGTCTCGCTTATCCTTGAACACCCTCACCAATGGGGCCTCACCCACCTCCTGTGGAAGCCCATTCCATACCCTCGGGGTCCTAAGTGTCAGGAAGTGCTTCCTCACATCTAAATTGAACCTTGGTTCCCTGAGCTTCACTCTGTTGGAGCGCATCCTGTCCTCCTCTGCAGGGGAGAACAGGTCTCTACCCACCTCACCATACCTGTATGTCGGCAACAGATCCCCTCTGAGACTCCTCTTCTTCAGGCTAAAAAGACTGAGTTCCCTCAGTCTCGCCTCATACGGCTTCCCCACCAACCTTATGGGCCTACGCTGCACTGACTCTAACCTGGCTATATCCTTCCTGTAACGAGGGGCCTAAAACTGAACACAATACTCCAGTTGCGGGCACACCAGAGTTGTATAGAGTGGTAGTAATACCTTTCTCGATCTAGAAGCCACACATCTGGCTATGTAACCAAGGGTGGCTTTCGCCCTCTTGACCACCGCATCACACTGCTGTCTCATGTGTAGCCTGCAGTCAAGCAGCACTTTCCCAAGTGCTGCTCTCCAGCCACTTGTCTCCAAACCTGTACTTACGACACCCATTCCTATGCCCCAAGTGCAAGACCTTGCACTTAACCACATTGAACGCCATCCTGTTGTCTCCTGCCCACTTCCATAGTCTGTCCAGATCCTTTTGGATCTGGAGTACCTGCTCCTCAGTTGTGGCCACTGCCCTGGTTTTTGTATCCTCTGCGAACAAGCAGACTGTTCACCCCTTCTTCCATGTCACTGATGAAGAGATTAAACAGGATCAGCCCTGGTGGACCGCGCTTGTCACTGGCCACCATCCTGATGATTCCCCACTAATGGTTACCGTCTGCTTTCAGTCAGTCAACCATGCCCTAATCCATCAGACAGTGCATTGGTCTATCTCAACCAGGATATCATGGGGCACTTTGTCAAAGGCCTTGCTGAAATCCAGGTAAACCACATCCACTGCATCCCCTCTGTCTAGCCACCTTGAAACCTTGTTATAGAATTCCACAAGATTTGTCTGGCAGGACCTGTTTTTGTGGAAGCCGTGTTGTGTGGCCGCCAACCTCCTTCCCTATTTAGCATCACTAGATCTCTCGCTATTAGGAGACTTTCCATTGTTTTTCCTACAATGGACATAAGGCTAACTGGTCTGTAATTTCCCATGTCCCTTCTACTACCCTTTTTGAAAATAAGCTTCAGTGTTTCCCACAAATGTTTGCAAACTTAATGCTTCACCACTATCTTTTTGCCACATTTCTCCATGAGAAATTTTTGGGTTTTGTGATCCTGTCTTGCTTATGCAAAACATGTACATAACTTCCTACTTTCTGCTTGTGGTAAAATTGTAGCCTGAAGTCTGCACATGCTCAAAGGCATTTTTTAAATTACTTTTCCTTATGTAATGACTTCAGAGAGTTTACGAGAGCTGAACAAGGCCATCAAGGACAAAGCATTTGGGAAAATATTCACTCATAGTCCTGCTACAAGTTGGAGATGAGTTGATGGCTTGGTACAACAGCCATCACTAATGTTAGTCAAGGATGTTCTTGTTAAGAAAACTTGACTGAGTCAGACTTCCCAGATTAATATGCTTATCAGAATATCATCTCTCTGATTACACATTTATCTAGATTTTGCAATGAATTTCTAGGCTCAAAAGTAGCTTAACAGCCTTCAGGCATGGGCCATTTCTTTTGGTGTGGAAGAACCTCCATTGATTATCTAGCGAAGCTCCCCCAGCAGGAAGAAGAGAACAAGATTCCCCCAGAAGACTGAGAGTTACTAAGCCTCAAGAAGGATTCAGGGAAGCCTCCTTTGCCCCCCATCATCTACCCACCTAGGCAATTGCCTTGCCTTATCATGGGGATGACCCTAAACTTAAGAACCTATTGAAATGAAGCTGCAGGAAATCTTCAAAACATGCAGTAAAATTGAGAATATTCATAGGATTATAAACAGAGTGGCAGCTGGATGAGCAAGCTGCTAGAAACTTAAGACAACTGCAGATAACAGTATATATGCAATATGCAGCAACAATTCAGACTGGAATTGTAGAACTTAAGGTGCAATCCCACATGAGACAAATAACTTTTTTTATGTCTGGATTTGCATCGGATTGCACCCTAAGAGAACTGTCTGTGATTCTGAATGGGGAGTATAAACCAAATGGAGGCAGCAGAATGCCCAGCAATTGTATCCAACAGTGTTACAGCATTAGCACCACAACATGGCAATGGCAACCAAGTTCCAAACTATGTGCAAGAAGAAACTTCAGCTGAAGTCCTGTTTGTGCAAACTTTTGCACAATCATTTTCCACATCAAGGTTTACAAGGTGGTGCTTGTGTGAGGAGAAAAGGCAGCAGAAAAGACTAGCACAGCAATTCCTTTCACTAATGGGATGCTGGTTTTAGGCCATTATTTGCATGTATATTATGAAATAAATCATATCTCCTTTTGCTGATAAGCAGCCCAACCAATTGAGACCAGCATGTGGAAAGACAGAGATACAGGAACAAATTTTGTACATTCCCAGGAAATACATATTTGGCTGATACTGGCGTAATGTTCTCAAAATGACAGCACAACACAGTGTTTTGTGAGGTTGCGGCAATGCAGCAGGTGGCATGCCTGAACCCATCCATGTTTTTCTTAGAAACAGCAGGTTTTAAAGTAGATTATTCAATGATATTTGGGAGCACCATATGAGTGCGTGTTAAGTCTGCTCTTTTTCCATTTGGAAAACTGAGAAAGTAAGACAGTGATTTTTTTTTATAATAAATGCTAAGTTCACTGACAATTGACTGCAAAAGGCCTTTGTGATTCTGCACTGGAAACATCACAATGGAGCTGATAATGTAACCATAAATAATACATTTTCCACTAATGATTACTGTTTCCTGTTCTGTTTGTCCCAGACTTAATGACACCGTGTCTAAAATAAATAGTTATTGTGACTGCACTTTCTAAGTGATAAGACAATCCTGGCTTGGTGCTTCAGAGCAACATTATTCAGTGCCACTGATGGTAATGAGGCAACTTTGAGATAATTACTGCAGAATTAGCATAATATGCAACGATTTCCTGAGGTCCTGCTTGTGAAGTGATAAGAATAATTAAATAATTGGGGTTATGGACATAATGGGACAATCACCTCTCTGCGGATTTTTTGAAGAACACATTTTTTGCTTCTTGCCCCTAATCCTGTGGGGTCTTACTATCTCATGGCAACCAAAACCTCCAGAGTTATATTTATGTGCCCCAATTGAGGGAGAGTCAGAATGTTCTGGGAGTGCTTCAAGTTGCTGAAGAAAAGGGCCTTTTTCACACTAAGCTGTATCTTTAGCAGCGCTGAGAGGGATATGTCTTGTTTTAGTGAAAGAATAAGAACAGCTTGGGATGTTACAACAAGGGCCAGCAAGAAGATATTTGCACAGTATCATTTGAAAGGGATCTTCCCTTGTATGAGGCATGAGGTGTATGAGCGAGACATCCTTTCCATAAATATGGCCTTTGCATGATAGCGTAGCAGAAACAGAAAATGTGTCTGTGCAAGCAGGAGTTTGCTAAAATGCAGGAGCTTTGTGAATTTAGGGCAGTAGGAGCAACTGCTTTTTCCTTGCATTTTAAGGCATTTGTTACTCCTAAAGAGCCCCTTTGAGCGAATGCATTTGCTCATAGAATAGTAGAATTGGAAGGGGCCATGAAGGCCATCAAGTCCAACCCCCTGCTGTTGCAGGATACCACGTTACACTCAGGTGGCTGTCCAGTTTCTTTTTCAATGTCTGTAGTGTGGGAGAGCCCACCACCTCTCTAGGTTGTTGGTTCTACAGTTGCATTGCTCTGACCGTGAGGAAGCTTTTCCTGATGTCCAGCCTGAATCTGGGTTGTCACAACTTAAATTGATTATTCCGTATCCTACACTCTGGCACCAGCAAGAAGAGATCTTGACCTTCCTCTTTGTGGCAGCTTTTGAGGTACACGAGGTGACCATTATTATAAACAATGAAATGGGTCTTTGCCAGTGCTTTTTTTGTAAGAAAAATGGTTCCGGAACTCATGAAATTATTTATCTTTTGCACTTAGTCAATCACTGTACACATAGAAAACATAGAAAAACATAGAAAACAGAGTGAGTCAGAAGGGGTCTCCCAGGCCATCTAGTCTGACCTCCGGCACCAGCCGGCTCCACTCACGACATGCCCACCATGTGGACGTCCAGCCTATCCTTGAACACCCACACCGATGGGGCCTCAACGACCTCCCGTGGAAGCCCGTTCCACACCCTCAGGGTCCTAACTGTCAGGAAGTGCTTCCTGGCATCCAAATGGAACCTTGGCTCCCTGAGCTTTGCTCCATTGGAGCGCGTTCTGCCTTCCTCTGCAGGGGAGAACAGGTCTCTACCCATCTCCATGTGACATCCCCTCACATACCCGTATGTCGTTTTGTTACACACACCCACACACGTCAGTTGTGTAACGAAACATAACAGTTGCCGCCTGCAGTAAGCACTCAGCGCACGACCACACAACTAATCACAAGCTGAGTGGCATCACAAGCCGAGCAGCACCATCACAACCAGCACAGACAAAGTATGCATGCATCGGATTCGACACACGAGCAGCCTGCATGCACCATTTTAATGATTTTGCCACCAACCTGCTATGCTCAACAGGGTGATTCAAATCCACATGGACCAAACATCAATCTTTCAAAAGTTACTTTTAAAACTTGGAAAATCTGTCGAAAAAAGGTGCCGGAACTCCGTTCCGGTGCATTCTATGACAAAAAAAGCACCTGTCTTTGCATTAGGCATGTATGAAAAAGGCTCAAATACCTTTGCTTAAATAGTGTGTCTGTTTGGTTTGCAATGACAGCATAGTTCTAATTCAGGGATGTGGGACCCTTTTTCTGACTAGGGTTATGAGTCAAGGGCCACATGCCAGTGACTGCAGCTGCCAGCATCTGTTTTTTTGCCACCCCTTTTCTCTCTCTTTCTCTTTCTTTTTGATAGATCTGTAAAGTGGAGAAAGGGATACTCCCTACTTGCCAATTCCTGCCTTTGCAAGGGTTCAAAAAATAATAATTACAATAGGCTGACACCGATCAGTTTAAAACAGTTTGTCCAGTTGCTTGGGGAGCTTGAAATCCATCTGCCAAATCTACAAAAAACTAAAAGAGGCTTTGATTTATTTGCCCAAAGTCTAGAAGATGCAGAACTTAACAAACCTTGAAGCGGAGGAAACCTGATTTATATGAATGTTCTAGATAACCAGAAGATATTTCAATAAAAGAAATGTTTGATTTTATTATGAAAGTATGCATGATACATGTGTGGATGCAATCCCATCCTTCACATTGCTGGATTTTGAAACTGGAGGAAAAATGTTTCCTTTAGTTTATCGAGCCTTTTTGTTTCTCTGAAAATTTGATCTTGAAAAAACATAGGCCCATCTCTGTGGGATAAAGTTAGATTCACATCTAACTTAACAGATAACTATAGAGAAGGAGATAGAGAGGAAAGGAAGATAAGGGAAAAACTGAGGCCAGAGAGAAACCAAATGCTTTCCATAGTAGCTGCGTAAAATAATCTCTGCATCTGAAAATGAATTAAAGTAAAAGTTAGATATGCAGCACAACAAAAAACATAGAATGGATTGAAGATTATTTTAGTGTCTGGGATCCTGCAGGAGAAACTCAGAGTTTAACTACCTTTTCTCCTTGATGAAACTTAGCCAGTAAAACTGGAACATTAGTTTCAGACTGGAAAATATTTACTTATGTTTGAATGCAGTTTTCACATTTCTGCTAGATGGACTGAGTGTTGAATGTGTGTGGAGTGTTTTATGCTGCTATTGTTCATTTGTTAGACTAAGGAGACTAAGGAGAAAGGACAAGAATTGTTGCAAAATCAAACTCTTCATCAGTGTGTTGGAATACCAAATGAACAGAAGGAGCCAGGCAACCTGAAACTTGTTGACAGATAGAAAGATAGTTGCACAAAGAAACTCAGGAGTAGAAAGCAATTAATCTTTCAAGCTGTGGATGTGATACAGAGCCAAAAGAGATGGCCACCAAATCCAGTCTGTAAACACACTATGCACAAATAGGATGGGAGTCAAATTCCATAGAATTTGCCACAAGCTAAGTATGTGATCTATTGTTAGGGAGTTCATGAACAGTTATGCAAACAGAATACTGGAATTGATAGGCCTTTGGTCTGACTTAGCATGACTGTTCTTATAGAATGGTCACCAAACCCAACACTTACAGTCTAAAAATTATAACACAACTTAGCTCACAAACCTATATTACGCAAGCTGGCATGTGTTTCAGACTCCGTCCATGCTACATCTGTAGCTGCTCCCTTTCATGTCAGTCAATATCCATTTATACCTATTTGTTCTCTTGTATATCTGCAACTTTAATATTGATTTGCACTAAGACCAAACTTTTTAAAAAGCATGTTCAGAAGTTATCCAGAACTATTTAAAGCCAACCTTGTAAATAAAACAAAGAATGAGTTGGGGTTTGGCTTAAAAAAGAATCATGCACAAGATCACGGTGAAGAATACTGTCCAAGACATTCACTTGGTAATTTCCCCACCCTCCCTGAAGCAGCTAGTCAGCCATAGAGCTCTGTAACTTTTGATGTCATGCTTCTTGGAAATGAAGATCCCTCTAGGAAAAGCATTAAGTGTTAACCAATAATTATGATACCCATGACTATTGCCCACAGCTGATGGCTGATTTGACAGCTAATGGAGCATTATGATGTTGAAAGCCTCTAATACTTTAGCAAGTCAGGCATTAACTGCTCCACATGAGAAGTCTAAAGGGATTATTACTGGTATAAACCATATTCATTGATTTGTAACTATTTTTTCCTTTCCTCCATAGAGTAATCCATGGTTCAGCTGACTCAAAAACCCAGTAATTCATATGTGATTAACAAGCAATTTTCCACTAGCCGCTAGATCAGACATGCTCTGTTTCAGTAGATGCATCATTCTTATTAATAAAACCATTGTGGAAATTGCTCTACTCTTTCTACTAGGAAGAACATCTTTGCATCTTTACATTTTTACCCCATTAATCCATTTTAATGCCAAGTATTATTATCAGGATTAGTTTGTACATTATTTCTAATAAATACTGCTTGCATATTTTGCAAATGTATATGGATATTTACATTCATTACTTCTGTCACTATGAAAACCTACATCAGACTAATCATTCGTGTCTATAAAATCTTCAAGAAGACAAAATGATTTGGTTAAGACTCTTAGGGTGCAAACCTATGCATCTTTAAGCAGAAGAAAGTACTACTGCTCCTAAAAATCCCCATCCAGGATGGCTTGCTTGGAAATGCTAGCAGTTGTAGGACTTTTCCTTTCTAAAATGCATAGGGTTGTGCCCATAGAATATTTCCTACATGGGCTTTTGTACTTTCAAAATACCATGCAGATAACAGAAGGATTGCATGGTTGTCTGTATACCGTGTTGCTGTAAAAACAGAGAAGCAGCGCTGGACTGGATGACAGGTCAGCTTCTGAGAACCCCAGCATTTTAAAATAGCATGTTTCCAGGCTTGCTGGGTGCGAACATATGCTTCATAGTGTGCTGACAATCCCTGCTGAACTCCCAGATGCCAGGAAATTGGGAAGACTGAATATAGATATTTCAGAGTTGCTAGTGTGGCATCAGTGTCTAGTAGTGCTCTGTACCCTTCTCCACAGCTGGCAAAACCAGAATACATTTTTGCAAAAAATCTAAAACACTAAACTGAAGGATAAATTATACAAACAAGAGAGGAACGAGTGAAGTGGGGACCTGTGAAATTCTATCACCTAATACTTGCTGCAGTGACATGTGCCTGGGCCCCCTTTGTCAATAAAATAATTTTTGGAGAAGCGCTTGGCTTTAAGTGTGCTCAATCCCCTACTGGGATCCTTTCAAATGTGAAGGGATAGTCTCCCTTTCCAGTGAAAGGGCATGTGTGTGGTAGAGATAATCTCCAAGGACCTGTGCCAGAAAAGCAACATTCAGTGCAAAGAGAAGCTGAATATTCTGCTGAGAATATTTTGGCTTCAAATCCTTTTAAAGGTGAACAGCCCATTCCCAGTGGAAGGGGTTTTAGGAGGGAGGGGAACTGAGTTTAAGTGCATTCCAGAGGATGTGCATTCTCAAAGCAATGGTGCCCTCCTTCAAAATCCTTTCAGTAGCAAAGAGACAGGGCACCATTCATCTGTTTGCTTTGTTTATAACCCACCTTTCTTCCAAGGAGCCCAAGAACTGTGCAGACTCTTCCTCTCAGGTTAGGCTGAGAGTCAGCAACTGGCCCAGAGTCACCCAGTGAGTTGGATAGCAGAATGGAGACTAGAACCTGGAATTCTGCAGTGCCAGTCCGATCCATACACTGAACAGGCTTGCAGTCTGAGAGTCTGTACCCTGTAATTCTTTTTGGCAGAATTATAGGGTACAGAGAACCAGAGTCCTTCCATTGGCTGTTTCTCAGTGTATACTGAGTGGGTCCTGAGCTGCCACTGGATCTGCCTCAGCCCACACAATCGCCCCTTTCCTGAGGACTGAAGTCTTGCCCCTGTACAATGCCCTGTGCTGTCTGAGTTATTCCAAGGTTCCAAAAGGAACTAGTCCTCAAGGTTTTTGAGGGGTTGGTGAAATGAAGGAAGGGTTGTTCAATCTGATGCTTTGCACAAAGAATGTATATTGTATATTCTGCATAGTCCACTTTTAGTTTGAAATGCCCTGCTGATCAAGTAGCTCTGTACATATTAACCAACTTACTCAAGCCCAAATATTTCACTTCTCATGATGCTGAATTGAGATTACTGAAGTCCATATTTTTTTATTTTATCTTTTTCATTTACTTATTTCGTAATATATACCACAAAAAGCCCAGAGAGAGTGTTACTCCCAAAATAGCAAGTCCTCCCCCTCCCCACCATGGAACCTGCCACCACCCATTCAACTGCTCTGGTAAACTGTGAGAGAAGCTGTTCCATTCCCAAGATCTAGAGATAGTATCTGGTAACCCTTAGTCTCAGATGAAAAAATGAGTGTTTTTTTATCATGCCTTCAAAGGTTATTTTTCTGGTATAGGAATATACACAGATGAATGTTTAAGCCCAAACAGAGATATTATATAAGTATAGCTAGTTGAAACATGAGTGAAAATGTTCTTTAAAAGATCTTGGCACTGTTTCAGTGTGCTGTTGTCAGTCTAAGCCAACAAACAACTTGGTAATTCGTTAACTGAAGAAGCTGTGTTGCTGCAGCATTGCCTTGTGCTACTTTGTGATGAGTCTATGCGAACAGCAGGCCTATCGAACACACTGCTCCAAGTGACAGATCAGCCTCAGAAGTAGGTCAGGGACTGATCTTTTTCAAGTGAGGGGCCTTGCCAGCAGAGCGGGCTTGCCTTCTGGAGCCACACGAGGAGGGCTGTTCCTCTTTGTTAAGGCTCTGAGAAGTTCTGCTTTGAAGAAATAATATTGCCTAAAAATGCTTATAAGCCTGATTAAAATTCTACCTGTGCAGTGGGACAGCCATTTCCACAAAGTCTTGCCACAGTAAAGAAAAATATAAATCCCAAGAATTATGAATAATAATTCTGTTAACTTTCTGTTTCCTCATTTAAGAGCTTAGAATCATGCTCTTGCCAATTTCTCTCCTCCTTGGGGAGCCTGTCTCACGGGAGTATCAAACAAGGAGGGGTAATTTCTTTCCTTGAACTACTGATCCTCTCAGGCCCATCTGAGGTGGTTTGCAACACATACAGTTGATAATAAACAGTAGTAACAAACACTATGAAGACAATAAAATGGTGGCAAAGGTGCGATCCTATGGCCTCCCCACCTTGTCTGGAAGGCCATAGGATTATTCAGAGTCCCATCTCCGAGATCTGGTCATCATGGAGGTGGGACTCTAAGGGCTACGACCCTGCCTGCTCCCAAGCAGTGCCAGTGCAGGAAGACCCATATTGGCTGTCCCCACACAGGTCACAAGTGGACATCAGAGAGGGCAAAAAGAGACATGCTGAGTAGGAGAAAATTGCGGCCACGGACTTCTACTGATTCCAATCAGCCCTCCTGCCGCCGCCGCCGCCGCCGCCGCCTCCTCCTCCTCAGCACTTTATCTACATGGCCAAAATGTCCATCTAGAAAAAAGTGTGAGGTGCAGCGGCAGTGGGAGACCACTGCTCAAAGGTTTCTGTGCTTCAAGGGTGCAGGGCACCAGAGTGCACCTTAAGTGGCACATCCCCAAATTAAAATCACAGAGGCGGAAAGCTTGAAGATTGCCTCATCCTGCTCATTGCAAGCTCTGCAGTGCAGGATAAAGTGGTTTCAGCACTCCTGACAGGCCATCCACCCACTGTAGTCAAATACTTCCACTCCAGCAATGAGAAATGCACCGTCTCCTGAAAGCAATCTGCTGACCAGGAAGTTTCTCCTACTTTTTCTTCTTCCTTACAACTTCTACCCATAGGCTAATCCTGCCCTCTGGTGTAACAGAGAACAATTCTGCTTCATCTTCTGCATGACAGCCTTTTAGGTACTGAAGAAATCTCTCACGTATCTTCTAAAGCTTCTCTTTCCCATGCTGAACATACCAAGTGATCTTTGACTTGTGTCTTTGAGCGTGCGGTTTTTTTCCCTTTTTTGAAGGTGCAGGGGACAGGGGGGAGAAGTACCTAAAAGCAAGACTATATTAATCTCTGCTGAGTTTCATCTTGTTGGTTCCTGCCCAGTCTCTCAGCGTATCAAAATCCTGTGGAAATTTGATTCCACCTTCTAGAGGGTTAGCTTTCCCTCTAGCTGAGTGTCATCTGCAGATCTGATAAGCAACCTCTTTACAGCTTCACCCAGGTCATTTATACAAATGGTGAACTATACAGAACCCAGGAATGAATTTGTTCTATCAACTGCAAAATGAACTGTTCATTGAGACACTCTAATTCAGCTATCAAATGGCTGTGAAAATAAATGGACTGCACACTTTTTCTGGAAGCCCTGCAAAGGAGAGCATTTCTGTATATCCTAGAGAGGATCCCAAGAGGCCACTACAAAAATTCCCTAGCCCTCTCATTTGAAGAGATTTTGTGGAGAGCCCAATTAAAAGATCTAGATGGAGGACTTTTAAATAGAAAAGATAGTCACTCAACCCACATGGGGGTAACATGCAGTCCACATGTGCCCCTCTAGCCTTAAGAGCAACCTCTCCCACCACCCTATAATTTGCTGCTAACACAGAAGCAGCAGCAGTGAAACAGTGCCTGGATTTGACAGCCTTGATTTAAAGCTACGTTTGGCCTTTTTAAGCCACCCACAGTTTTGCTGTGGTGACCACCAAATTACACTAGTACAGGGGTGTAGAACCTCAGAGGCTCCAGGTGATTAAAATTGGCCCCCAGAGCCCCCAGTTTCCCAATCCTTGCTTAGATGAAGATTCTTTTAAAAAAATGAATCAAAACCTTAGCAGAAAGAGAATTGTTAAGAGGATGGGGCACAACTCCTAGTTTCCTTGTAACCCAGCCGTGGCAACTCATCCCATGTATTGAGTAAGGTGTCTGTTAGATGTTTCCAAGATCTCAGGCAGGAGCCATGCAAACAGCCGCAGCTGCAAGCTAACACCAGCTGGGAGAGAACTGCCCACAGCCATGTGATAGAATGATAAGAAGGCTCTTATCCTGGCAGGATGAGCCAGCAGTAGCAGCAAGAGAGGAAGGAGCTGAGCCAGGTCATGCTGCGAGGAGGAGCAGGCAACTCACATTGTGCCCAGAAGCAGCTGCTATCCTGAAACTCCCAGTCTGGGGAAGACTATGGCATTCCTTCTCAGTACCGAAGGCTTGGGTGGGAGGAGAGATCCAAGGTGCTGGGTTGAAAAGTAACCAAGCTCTCTTTTATACATTGCAGTTGTAAAGACCTGTGAGTTTGCCAGTATTTTCATCTGGACTGCTGATAAGACCTGTAGGTTATTGATAATGTCCTATTGAATGGTTTTGGAGGGATGTGCCAATGAATGCTACTTGGGATTCTGTGTTATCTTCTTGCTTGTTATTTGATACCATGCTTGGCACCATAGTTCTGCGGATTAAAGGATTAATCAGAGCAAAACTCAAGTAAAACCATGAGTCCTTCCATCTTTGCAAGGCTAAAGAGGAATGCATAGCAACTAGTGCAGACCCTGTAACATGAACAGTAGCAGCAAAGACTGGTTGGCTCAGTAGCTATTGAATCTACGTATTTCTTCTTCATTTTTCCAACCATAGCTCAAGGGTTTAGGATAGACTGCAATGCAAATAGCCCAGACTGAGGGAAGGCATCGGATGTGGACTTTTGTGTCAGACTGTGGTGGCAGATAGGTTCTCTAGTCCCCCAATTTCTCTGGGCCCACTAGAGCCAACACACGAAATTTTGCTGCCTGGTGCAGAGGAAAAGTGGGTGTCCCTAACCCATGCACAGAATTCCGTGCACAGAAGCCAACTGGATTCAGTTTTTCCCTACCTTAACAATGCTGCTGGATAGTACCCTCCACTAAACCTGAGCAGGGCCAGCGCAAGAACGCCTATTGCTTGTGGTGGGAGGCCACGCCATTCCCCTTTCTTCACTCCCTGCCCCCTAGTGATGGCAGCAGTGGCTGCCAGCCACCTGCACATGCCTCCACTTACTCTTCCTACTCCCTTCCCTTTCTGATGCTGGAAGCATCTGCCATTGCCTACCCTCCCTCCTTATGGCCACTGCCCTCTCTTCTCTTCTCTTCTCTTCTCTTCTCTTCTCTTCTCTTCTCTTCTCTCTCTCTCCCCAGCAATGGCAGTAGTGACATCTGCCCACTTTTCCTCCCTTCCCTTTCCTCTCTGCTGTCAGTGGCAATGACCACCATCAGCACCACCATCACCCCCAGTGCATTTTATTCTGGCTTCAAGAAGGGATTTTGTGTGAGTTATTGAGATATACATGGTACCTTGGTAAAGAGTGTAGATAGGCAGGCAATGGTTATTTTCTTCTGAATGAACAATGGAAGCCCCTTCTCCTACACCTCGTTCCATTGTCCAAACATAATGGACTTTTATTTCCCCTTTAATAAAATTTCAAGATGAGATGAAATTAATTTTATATAGAACTTATACAGCTGCAAATGAACCTGCTCAAACATCATTTCTGACTGATTATCCATTATTATTCTTGGCCAGAATCAATGGTACATCAGTGGCTTTGTGCCCCTCCAGGTCCAAAGAGTGAACATAAGCCTGGCTTTAAGTGGCCATTTAAATTGCGCTTATGTCTGCATTGCAAAGCAGAAGGGATTTTCAGTGATGGAGTTCTGGATTTGTATATTGATAGCTACATTTACAGGACCCTTTTATTCCTGTAGTAGGACACAATTGAAAGCTTTCTTAAAATTATATATTAACCTAGCTGAAAAGTCCTAGCTATCAGATTGAATAATAATTAAAATGTTTTACAGAATCTGTAATAAAAGTATAGCTAGCATTACTTAGGACTGTCACCTGGTTAATGAAATTCTAGTTATATAGTGTCTATAACAAACAGCATCCACACAACTGATCAGTGTTTCATAACTCTTCTTAAACATTTATTTTTATTTCATAAAAATAGGATCTTAGAAGGGCTACATCTGTACTCAGATGCCCTTTTTTCCAAAGGTCAATTTCTACACCAGAAACTGTACTGTGATCTGGTCCATGATCTCATGACTTGTGTGGAACTAACGGGAAGTTTAGGAATGTGGAAGCAAACCACACACACTCCCCTCATGGCCCGCATCCCATGAGGCAAAGCTCTCCACCATTCTCCTGCTACTTGTCTCCCTTGACTACATAGGCAAGGGACAGGCAACAGCGAGATGCAGCCGTATCCTCTTTTGCAGTGCCTTGCTTTGAAGCAAAACTGCATGTGCCCACATGCCTTGATTTAAAGAAAAACCACTGCTTCCCTCTCGCTACCACTGCGCACTAAATTTCAGCTCCACATTCACTGGGGATGTATACTTGCTGTTTTTCCCTCAGGTGCACTTGAGGTGTATGCAATGGGCTTAGGGACCAAAGTCTTGAAAACTTTCAAACTCAAGCCTGAGAACTTGTCCCAACATTTCAAGTTCCATCAGAGAAGTGCTGATGTGCCCCTTGGCAATGCTGCCTAATAACCTGGATAAGAGTATCTCTGATTCTAGATTCAAAATATGAAGTTGTCAAAACATCACACAACACCTTGACCAACTAGGAGCAGCCAAGGCCCAGCAGTACCCCCGACAGCAAATTCTGATTACAAATTGCAGACTCATAGAGTCAATTAAAAGGAAAGATACAATTCTTACTACATCTTCTGGACACGTCTTTCAACTTACCATCAGTCTTATCTGGTTTGAGCTTGAGACAGCTAGCTGTTCTCCCGTAAATCTAATGAATCTGAAATAAATTAGATTTATAGGAGTGGAATATCCTTTCAAGGAATCACTTAATACATTTAAAATTAGACTGGACAAATCAGTTTAGAATGTAATGTATTTAGCAAGCTCACACTGGCCCTGCAGTCAAGTAAATTATCTTAATATGCCTTTACCATCTCTAATTTGTATGAGTTGCATGCACTCAAACTTTTGAATTTGATGGAGCAAGAGATAGTTAGCAGGATCTTTAGCAAGACCTTTAGCCCCACAGTTGATTAGGAGTTTGATCAGCTTCATCATCATTATTATTATTATTATTATTATTATTATTATTATTATTATTATTTTAAACATTTATATGCTGTCCTTTGTCACAGCCTAAGGGCAGCTTACAAAAATATCAGTATAAATACCAATAAGATAAGACAAATCTCAATGAAAACACTCATTAAACAATACATAATACAATAAATAAATCAAACAAATCAAATCAATCAAAAGTGACTGTTAAAAACCATTAAAATTGCTAATTTTTAAAATACTATTTAAATAAAAAGGTTTTAACCCGGCACTGAAAAGAATATAACCTCAGCACCAGGCAAACTTCTCTGGTCTTATACACATTTATTCAAGAGTAATATGGACAGCGGTTCACAACATTGTACAAGAGGTAGCAACTAAAACCACCCCAAAGAAGAAGAACTGCAAGAAAGCAAAATGACTGTCTGACAAAGCCTTACAAATAGCTGAGGAAAGAAGAGAAGCGAAAGGCAAGGGAGAAAGAGAAAGAGAAACCCAATTGAATGCTGAATTCCAGAGAATAGCTAGAAGAGATAAGAAGGCCTTCTTAAATGAACAGTGCAAAGAAATAGAAGAAAACAATAGAATAGGGAGGATCAGAGATCTCTTCAAGAAAACTGGAGATATGAAGGGAACATTTCATGCAAAGATGGGCATGATAAAGGACCAAAATGGCAGGAACCTAACAGAGGCAGAAGAGATTAAGAAGAGGTGGCAAGATTACCCAGAAGAACTATACGAGAAAGAGCTTAACATCCCTGATAACCATGATGGGGTGGTCACTGACCTTGAGCCAGACATCCTGGAATGTGAAGTCAAATGGGCCTTAGGAAGTCTGAGCAACAACAAAGCTAGTGGGGGCGACAGTATTCCAGCTGAGCTATTCCAAATCTTAAAAGACGATGCAGTAAAAGTGCTACACTCAATATGCCAGCAAATTTGGAAAAGTCAACAGTGGTCACAGGATTGGAAAAGGTCAGTTTACATTCCAATCCCAAAGAAGGGCAATGCCAAGGAATGTTCAAACTACCGCACCATTGCACTCATTGCACATGCTAGCAAAGTTATGCTCAAAATCCTACAAGCTAGGCTCCAGCAATATGTGGACTGAGAACTACCAGAAGTACAGGCAGGATTTCGAAGAGGGAAAGGAACTAGAGATCCAATTGCCAACATACGCTGGATCATGGAGAAAGCTAGGGAGTTCCAGAAAAACATCTGCTTCTGCTTCATTGACTATGATAAAGCCTTTGATTGTGTGGATCACAACAAACTGTGGCAAGTTCTTAAAGAGATGGGAGTACCAGACCATCTTATTTGTCTCTTGAGAAACCTCTGTGTGGGTCATGAAGCAACAGTGAGAACTGGGCATGGAACTACTGATTGGTTCAAAATTGAAAAAGGAGTTCGGCAAGGCTGTATACTGTCGCCCTGTCTATTTACCTTATATGCAGAGCACATCATGAGAAAGGCGGGGCTAGATGAATCACCAGTTGGAATTAAGATTGCTGGGATAACTATCAACAACCGCAGATATGCAGATGATACCACTCTAATGGCAGAAAGTGACGAGGAACTAAAGAGCCTCTTGATGCGGGTGAAAGAGGAGAGCGCAAAAGTTGGCTTGAAACTCAACATTAAGAAAACTAAGATCATGGCATATGGTCCTATCACTTCCTGGCAAATAGATGGGGAAGAAATGGAGGTAGTGACAAATTTTATTTTCCTGGGCTCCAAGATCACCGCAGATGGGAACTGTAGCCAAGAAATTAAAAGACACTTGCTCCTTGGGAGGAAAGCTATGGGAAATCTAGACAGCAGACTAAAAAGCAGAGACATCACCCTGCCAACAAAAGTGCATATAGTCAAGGCTATGGTTTTCCCAGTTGCAAGGTATGGCTGTGAAAATTGGAACATAAGGAAGGCTGAGTGCCAAAGAATTGAGGCTTTCGAATTGTGGTTCTGGAGAAGACTGCTGTAAGTCCCTTGGTCTGCAAGGTGATCAAACCAGTCAGTCCTAGAGGAGATCAACCCTGACTGCTCTTTAGAAGGCCAGATACTGAAGATGAAATTCAAATACTTTGGCCACCTAATGAGAAGGAAGAACTCACTGGAGAAGACCCTAATGCTGGGAACAATAGATGGCAAAAGAAGAAGGGGACGGCAGAGAATGAGGTGGCTAGATGAAGTCACTGAAGCAGTCGGTGTGAGCTTAAGTGGACTCCGGAGGATGGTGGAGGAGAGGAAGGCCTGGAGGAATGTTGTCCATGGGGTCGCAATGGGTCAGACACAACTTCACAACTAACAACAACAATAGCATTGAAGTCTTAAGCAGTTTAGAACTGTTACATTGATGTGTGATTTGAGAACTACAGAATAAATCAAGAATCATAAACTCTGAAATCAGATATTCTGTTAATTAATATATTATCATGAATGTGAGAACTGTACCTTTTTAGTTGGTCTTTTGTTTTTCCTGTTCTATGCAATGATCAAATTTCTATCATATCAAGATATTTATTACATATTACAATATGAACCTTTGCATCTTTCCTCAAAAGCAGGACTTCATCAAATGGGATTTACTTCAAAGTAGGTGTGCATAGGAATGTGGTATTAACAGATTACTTGTTAGAGCTAAATTTTAACAGGGCATTTGTTTTAGGGTTTTTACTCATAGCTTGTTTGTTCTTACCTTGTTCCTCTAATGTATAAAGAAATAGAGAAATTTAAGATAATTCTGCCTTGCTATAATGAGCAGTAATATTTGCCTACTAATTTGTAAGGTCCCACATACTTCCTTCAATATCTCAAAAAGGCATCTTTATTCATTTTGGTGATATACTCAACTACTGAAATTAAGAGAATGGCAGCCCCGGATTATAATAATCTCTTGCCTATAATTTTTGAGTGCATTTTTAAGGAGTGCAACATCTTCCACAAATTCAATAATCTAACTGTTTTATGTGCATAAAGTCAAGGCCTACCCTGTATCCTCTTCCTTGGAATTATCATTTCTTTCATATTTCCCCTAGAACAGCCTCAGCTTTTCACACTTACAGAAAGACAGGAAGCATCAGTGTCTTGCATTTGCTTTTTCTCTGCTTCTTTGTAATGTTTAAATGGGGTTTCAAGTATCTACATAAGGAAATATGTGTGCTTCTGTTGTGAGTAGGGCACAGTCCTCTGCCCGTACAGAACATGCAGGATCTCCATACCCATTTTGGACACTGCAAAGCAATACGACGCTGCCCTACTACAACAAGCAAGTGTGAGAGGCACACTGTCCTGCTACTCCACATGTGCAAATAGCAAAATCTGCAGTGCTGTTAACTCACCTGCAGCCTGTTGATGAACTGGGCAAATTGGGAGCATGGGCTGTTCAAACCCTATTTTGTCTTATCAAGCAAGGGCTTGTTCATGGGGGAATCAATAAATAATGTTTGTGTAGATGTCTGCAAAGGAAACCAGTCTTGGCAGCATTCAGGAGACTGGGTAACTGGAAGCAATGAATGTGTGTGTTGGAAGGGGAAGGAGAGAGAATGGGCCTTCTTCACTGAAATTTTTGTTTTATAGCCTAGGTATTTTAGAAATCAGTGGGATTGCTGATGCTTCCTACATTTGCTTGGGATTGCAATTGTTCCATTTTTAAAGAAACTGGTAGCAGCATTGTGAACATCCCAATCCAGTCCTGTCCTGTGAATCTGGATTGTCAATTAATAACGTTCTCCCCAAAGGGTAGAGTCTAAATGCTGCTTCCACATGGGTTGATGCTACATGCCTGGAAAGTTTGTGTTAGTTGCACAGCAGCATGGACAGGGACAATCGAATTAGTCTTTCCCACCCCCCTCAGTATCCTGCTGAAATAGTATCCATGCTAGCGATTGACCCTGCCCATGGGGCCTTATTAGCCACATGCAGCTCCCAACAGCAAGAGGTTATATCGTGACAAAGCAGCTCCCACACCTCTCACTCTTTGTGAGCATCCTTGTGTTCCTGTACTTGCAGTATAAGGTGGAGGGTGTATCTGTGTGAGCAACCTCAGACTGGAAGAGCAGTGGATCTAGATGAGCTTAGTCTCTCTGACCAACATCGGCTGCCAACATGGATAGAATCATTTCATGGATTTTCTCTTTAATAATCCACATATTGTTGCCAAGTATACTGACAACTGGACCAGCACAAGGCCCCAACAATAGGATAAAAGAGTAGGAAAGGGCAGCATGTGATAATCAGATATACATTCTGTTAATTAGCAGATACTGTTACTTTACAGGTGTGACATTATTTTGATACATGTGACATCTCAGCTGTGGATTATAGGCTATGTTAATTCCCCAGGTTTTGCTGCACAAATTTAGTGTCAGCTTAAAATAAAGATACCAGTGGAATTTAATACACAAAAATAAGCTGTTTGGAGCTTGAAGCATTTTAAAAACCCTATTTTGCTGTGGAAATATCACTCATGACCTTCTTTTAATTAGATTAAGCAAATTTTTCTGACTTTCCAAAAAATAAAAATCCAACAATCTTTCACCATTGCCTTCAAGAATAAATTGTAAAAGATTTTATTCACAAATACCTGGAATGACTGATAATCCAGGATTTTTCAGTGAAGCTCCTGCAAGGTACTGCTTATATAGACAACCCATCAAAAAGAGGACAATATGACAGACTTTCCAGCAATGTCAAAATTTGCCAAGTAGCAAAATGTCATTTCTGAAAAATTGCCTGTCTGTGATTTTTGCAAAGCTACCTAAAACTAATTGTACTGAGGGAATTGACACCAGCTGTTCTTCCACACACAGTTAATGATAAGTATAAATTAGAAACTGATTAACTTCAATACTCACATGTTTACTTTCATGATGCATGAAATAAGTGGCCTTTCTTGCATTTCAAGTGTCCATTGAAGTCTGGGAGTCCAAAGCTACAGTCCTAGCAACTTAGCGAACCCTTAACTACACCCAGCCTAGGTTTCACAAAGTTCATTTTCTCACACTGATTGTAATGGAAGAAAAGATAGAATAGCAAAGGTATGAGAAGCTGCCTCCTTCACCTGCTACTTTTGTGTTGTTGTGAGCCGCCCCGAGGCTTCGGCAAGGGGCGGCATAGAAATGTTTTAATAAATAAATAAAATAAATAAAATACTTTTGCTGCAGGAATGCAGCAGGGCGGTGGAAATGTTGGCAGCTACGCCATGGAATCTCTGTCCTCATCCCCACAGGATGGTTATGCCCAATCCCAGCTTTGTGCAGATTATTTTGGAATAAGTCCCACTAGAATGAGTTTACTTCCAATAGTAGATACAGGTTCCGGCTGTGGACAAGTTAGCTCACACAGGCAGAGACCCCTCGCCTTTAAATGACTGCCTAAGAGCAGCAATCCACTGGCAAAACAGCTCCTCTACCCAGATAACTATAACTCCATGCCAGGCAATTGAAAATGCCGATTTCTGTCTGTTATATAGCTCTTAACGTCAAAGAGTCTCTGTCTATTAAACAAGTGGGAACTCTAGCTCATATTAATTCAGAAAGCAACTATCTGAATCTCCCATTTCCGTTGCTTCCGTTCACCCTAATTTATAGTCAGACAGAGGTAGAGGCTCACTTTCAGGCCAGGTTGATCAAATCAAATAGAAGTGACAGCATGGCAACCAATACTATGATTCCTGGGGAGAAAGAGCAGGGAAGCAAAGGACTGCAATAAATGAAGTTTCCCTTTGTTCCAGTACTGTACTCACAACTACACATATGAGATAGAATAGGGTGGGAGACTTTGCTGACCTAAATGCTGACTCACTGAAGATACATCCAAAAGCTGAAGTGGATCAGAACCAATATGTTTCTCCACATGCAACCTCAATTCCTACAAAAGGAGGTTAAAACATTCTCCACTAAAGCCGAGGTAGGCATGGTTCCTGCAGCCCATTCCAAACCACCATCATCCATCCTTTTCTTAGGCCAGCTACTGTCCTCCACTCCCATCATGTCTGGGCCACTAATTTGAAGTTTCCTCTTCAAGCAATATTGAAAAGATCACTTTTCCCAGGATTTATAGATTGGCTTGTTGGTGCATATATAGTCCGAAGGTGGCATTCAGGAGTGGTACTATGGGAGCAGGCATGACAGTTTCGCTCAGCACCCATTGCATGTTTTGATGCCCTGACACTTAAACTTGGACAGTCATCAACAGCTTCTCTATGTAGGCACAATAGCAAGAAGACAGCATAAAACACATTCCAATATTACCTATAAATGGAAAAGAGGTTCAAGGTTGCATAATAAAAATGGGTACTATGGCAAATATGTGGGGGTAAATGCCCAGAGAAGCTCTTCAGCTATAATACAATTCATGAGATCAAAAGGGTATACCTGGAAGAGGAGGCCTATTGCAGAAGGATTCTTTGCCAGGCTAAGGCTGATTACGAGCTGAGACTTGCAAAGAATATCAAGAGTAGCAAAAAGGACTACTATCAGCATGTAAATAGCAAGAGGAAGGGGAGACAGGTAGTGGGACCACGAAGTAAGGAGGAAGGGGATTCAGTGACTGATGTGAGGGAACAGGAACAGATGCTAAATGACTATTTTGCCTCTATGTTCTCCCCAAAGCAGGATGGGGGAGAATCGCATGGGAGATTATATGAGGCCGGGGACTTAGGGGCACAGATTAGAGTCACCCCCCTAGAAGTTGAGGGGCTCCTCAAGGCACTGGACATTACAAAGGCGCCAGGCCCTGACAGGTTACACCCGAGAGTACTTTGAGAGTTGGCAGGGGTTCTCTCTCACTCACTGGCCTTCATTTTTGAGGCCTTGTGGAGAACGGGTGAAGTTCCAGAGGACTGGATGGTGGCATCAGTGGTCCCAATTTTCAAAAAGGGTAGTGGAATGGAGATGAAGAATAACAGACCAGTTAGCCTTATGTCCATTGTAGGAAAAACAATGGAAAGGCTCATAATAGCAAGAGATCTAGTGATGCTAGATGGGGAAGGGAGGCTGGCAGCCATATAACATGGCTTCCGCAAAAACAGGTCCTGCCAGACAAACATTATGGAATTCTATGACAAGGTTTCGGGATGGCTAGATGGAGGGGATGCAGTGGATGTGGTTTACCTGGATTTCAGCAAGGCCTTTGACAGAGTGCCCCATGATATCCTGGTTGAGAAACTGAGGCGTTTTGGGATACACCAAAGCATTGTCCAGTGGATTAGGGCATGGTTGACTGACTGAAAGCAGAGGGTAACCATTAGTGGGGAGCCATCAGGATGGTGACCATTGACAAGCAGGGTCCCCCAGGGCTCTGTCATGGGGCCGATCCTGTTTAATCTTTTCATCTACGACATGGAAGAAGGGGTGAACAGTCTGCTGATCAAATTCGCAGACGATCCTAAAACCGGGGCAGTGGCCACAACTGAGGAGCAGGTACTCCAGGTCCAAAAGAAACTGGACAGACTATGGAAGTGGGCAGGAGACAACAGGATGAGGTTCAATGTGGTTAAGTGCAAGGTCTTGCACTTGGGGCATAGGAATGGGTGTCATAAGTACAGGTTAGGGGAGAAGTGGCTGGAGAGCAGCACTTGTGAATGGGATCTCGGGGTGCTGCTTGACTGCAGGCTACACATGAGTCAGCAGTGTGATGCGGTGGTCAAGAGGGCAAATGCCACCCTTGGTTGCATAGCCAGAAGCATGGCTTCTAGATTGAGAGAGTTATTACTACCACTCTGTATGACTCTGGTGCGCCCGCACCTGGAGTATTGTGTTCAGTTCTGGGCCCCTCGTTACAGGAAAGATATAGCCAGGTTAGAGTCAGTACAGCGTAGGGCCACAAGGTTGGCTGCTTTGCAGGGGAAGCCATATGAGGTGAGACTAAGGGAAATGGGTCTTTTTAGTCTGGAGAAGAGCCTCAGAGGGGATCTGTTGGCAACATAAAGGTATGTGAGGGGGTGTCACACGGAGGTGGGTAGAGACCTGTTCTCCCCTGAAGAGGAAGGCAGAATGAGCTCCAATGGAGCAAAGCTCAGGGAACCAAGGTTCCATTTAGATGCCAGGAAGCACTTCCTGACACTTAGGACCCCGAAGGTGTGGAATGGGCTTCTGCGGGAGGTGGTTGAGGCCCATTGGTGAGGGTGTTTAAAGATAGGCGAGACATGCACATGGTGAGCATGTTGTGAGCGGAGCCAGCTGGAGCCAGGGATCACACTAGATGCCCTGGGAGGCCCTTTCTCACTCTCTTTGTTTCCATTTTTCTATATCCCCCTGGCCCTCCAATCATACCAAGCAAAAGTACTAGCTCAACTACTGTATGGATCTCAATTGAGACCTTTCCGAATACCGAAGTACTACAACGTGTTCAATCAAAATTTCTACGGGCAATACTGGGTATTCCTAGGGATGTCTCCAATGCAAAGATAAGATTAGAGACTGGTCAGATCAAAATTGAAGCTAGGATCTGGGGGGCGATCCTTGTGCACTGGCTCAGATTGTTATACTTTCCAGTTGGCCTTGCTCCAACCTTGCATTTTGCAATGCAAGGGGGTCTTTGACCCTAATTTTGCAAGAGAATTTTAAATCCAAGTAGATTAAATCAATTGAGCAGAAAATAGCTCTCTTGGGCCTTCCCCTGCGGACTCTACTAAATATGGGCTTTGAACAGGCAACAGAAACTATCAAGCAGCACATTGTAGATATTGAGAGACAAAGTGATCTAATAGTGCCCCAGAATTCTGTCTTCGGGAGGACTATAGACACATTGCAATAGCTGCACCCTATCTTGAACAATTGGAACTGCACAAACACAGAAGGGCTTTTACCTTGGCCTGCCTGAATGGATTTCCCTCTGCAGTTTTGGAGGGACAGTATGAAACGATCCCCTGGTCAGAGCGCCTTTGCCCCCATGGTATGGAACAGATAGAAACTACCGAGCACGTCCTGCTGCGGTGCACATTCTATAGGGATATTCGCACTGCACTCATTTCCCCACTGATGAATCGCTTCCCGGGCCATACGGAACAACAATATATTTACATACTGCTGTCTGACACCAGTCCGATGTTAACATACAGTGGTGCTAAATTCTTCATGACCGTGATGGGTGTCTGAAGAAGGGTCCTGGGGGAGTGTGGGTCTACCTAGCTCGATGAAAGACAAAGTCTGAGAATGCCGCTTACTCAAGATGACTGATAGTAGCAGTATATTGTGTTGAAGTATCTATTAATTCAGTTGGGGTTCTATGACAGATAACCTTTAATGTATTTTCCCCTCTTTCAAAAATCTATTTATTCGAATTGAGCTGGTCTTTGACCCTAATAAAGTTTTATCTATCTATCTATCATCTGGGGATAATTGTCCATTTAGGAATAAGATTCCATTTGGGGATGCAATGAGATTCAGCGATGACTGTAAAACCAGAAGTTGTCTAGCACCCACTTCAGCCCTGGTCAAGCATTAAGAGCCTAATCAATGCCCTGCTGAGTTAGATCAAAGACCCAGCTGTTCCAGTTCTGTTCTCACACTGGCCAGTCAGATGCCTACAGGAAGCCCACAAACAGAATATTGGGGTGATAGTCCTCTCCTGGAGTTGCACCCCAGTAACTGTTATTCAGAGGCACTAGCATCTCTGGTCCTGGAGGTAATACATATCCTTCAAGTCTTGTAGCTGTTAATAGCCTTACCTTCCATGAATTCATCTCATCCCATTTCTAATAGGAACCTTCACTTCAACCAAATTCCATCATTTAACTACTGGTGAATAAGCATTTCCTGTGGTCTGTCCTGAAATCTCTCCCCATTCACTTTTACTGGATGACCCTGGAATCTGGTATTATGTGAGGGAGAGACACTTCTCTCTGGCTTTCTCTACACTCTGCATAACTTGAAGGACACAGAAATGTTTAGGGGTGGAGGTGGGAGTGAGACTGTCCCACAACAGGTCCACTACAGGTCCGGTGTCATCATAGGAGGGGGTGTCATACCTGATGTCTCATTAGGAGGATCAGCTGTAGCACCTGGCATCACCCCTTTCTCTTTTCTTTCTTCTTTGTCCTGGAAGGAGGCATGGAGAACAGGAACCAGCCCACCCCTACTTGCCCCCCCCCCCACTCCCTGGGGTCAGACATCGCAGTGGGGAGAAGGAGCATTGGGAATTGCCCAAGAGGGGAAGAGCAGCTGGTCTTTCCCATGCAGGCAACAGCCAACACCCGGCCCACACTGTTTCCCTGCAGATTCTCTGATTCTGGTGATAACAATGGGGGTGACACACCTCCATGTGGGGAAGTGCAGCCACTATTCCAGTTGCAGACTAGTGCCCACACACACCCCACCACCAGCAGCATCTCCTACTGCTAGCACATGGACAGGTGTATTCCTTCTGGAGATAGCAGCAGTGAGGATATCCTTCAGGAGCAAATCTTGGCACCTAAGTCCTGCCCCTGGAGTAACTTTAAGACACTGCATGGGTCAGACTGTGGTGTCCTGTGGGCTAGAAATTCTGCACTTCTCCTCTACCATGTTCCCCTCTAACTTGCCATTTTCTCTGAATTAAAAAGAATTCATGCACAGTGCAGCTTTTCCTCATTGGAAAGTTGCTCTAGCCCTTTGCTACTTTTGGCTGCCCTTTCCTTGTCTTTTCTAGCTCTTCAATACCTTTTCTGAGCTCCTATGACCAGAACTGCACACAGTAATTCATGTCTGCTCACACTATACATTTATATAAAGGCATGGTGATACTAACAGTTCTATTTTCAATTAATTTTCTGACCTTAAAATAAGAGTGGCATTTTCACAGCAGCTGCATAGTGGTCAACATGATCTTGGTAGTTCTCTGAGATCTCCTTACTGGGCAGTCACCACAAACTCAGACCCCATCAGTGTAGAACCCACGCAAAGAGGAGGAGCAACATGTCCTTGACTGTCTCTGCATTGGCACAGATGCCTGCATTTGGAAAGCCTCAGATGAGGTTCATGCAATCAAATCCCCTAGTTGTGCAGGGATTCTGATCAAATCCAAGCCCATCTATCAGCTTCCACTGTGCGACTTCCACACGACCACACAGATGATCTTCGATGAACAGCAGCCAAAAGGAGTTAGAAATCCTGTATCCTCAAACAGGCTATTGAGCAGGATGGAAATGCATTTAATGAATGAATGAATAAAAACGTATGTGAAATCCAAGGGCTTGACTGACTGAGGAAAGATGAAATGTGCAGTTGGGAAGCTGGGGAAATAGAGAAGACATTTAAGATACCCTGTGAGGTCCACTGCTTACCTTTCTCTTAATGCTCGTTAACAACATGAGGGCATGGGGGCAGTTTCTCTCCTTTAGAGGTGCATTAGTTGTGGGAGGGCATGCAGTCACTTTTCTCTCTCTGCTAGGTGGGCAGTCTCAGAATGAGATCATAATGCCCAGCCTCACTCATCCATGCAGATAGCATCAGCGTGAGGTCACAATGGCCAGCATTGCCTCGCTCTTTCAGCGAGGCAGCATCAGCATGAGGTCACAATGGCCGATCTCTGTCTTCTAAAGGCAGGCAGCGTTGGGAGGAGGTCATGAGGGCCAGCTTCTCTCTGTGAGGATCATGGACCTGCAAATGTCAGCCCTGCCGAACTGACACAGGCAATTCTGAATCAACAATACTACTTTTATTACAAGGAGTCCCATAGAAAGAGCTTAATGGTTACACATGTCCACAAATGGATTAGGTCACTCACTGCTATAGGGTCTAGACATTTTCTTAAGAGATTCTGCAGCCAGTAACTACAGCCTTCTCAGAGACCTGTAACAACTCAGTTTCCCAGCTGGGATTTCTGTGACTCAGAGTATGGAAGAGGGGCAAAATCATTCCCAAGGCTAATTTTCTTAGGCAACTGAAGATTAAGGCACAAGGGTAAGACTTGAAAAAAATCTATACACTCACAAATAGGTATTTTGTGTTGGACCCCCTGTGTGAGAACCCAAGTTTAACAAATTAGGGATGACTTCAGGATGAACTGCTTCGTATCTGTTGCGCGGGCCATAACAGAGGCATCAAGCGACAATTGCTGCTTCAAATTTGCTTCCTTTCTTGGACAAAAGTAGTGAGTTGATCAAAATGCATGTGTTGCAGCTGGCTCCCAAGGCTGCTTTTATAATTTCTTAGCTTCCATAGCAATGGTGGGGTTACCCAGGGCCTATGCTTAATTCTTATAGTCAGCACTGACCTAAAAGTGAATAAAAGATGCTGGGGATGTTGACATGGTTTTTCATTGACATGGAAAATCCTGTGACTAGCATGAAGAGAACTATAGAAAACAATACTATTCATATGGTTAAAAAAAGTTTCAGTATGTCAAGTACATTTCTGGGTGTGTTTTCTGTATTAGGAGCAATGGGGGAAAGGTGTAGGATTTGAGTATGCCTACAAAAGGTCACCCTTTCATGGATCACTGCCTTGTCATGATGAAGGGGCTTGTGTAGCGCAATGAAGCTATGACCTATGCCATGCAGGAGCACCAAAGACGGACAGGTCATAGTAGAGAACTCTGACAAAACGTGATCCACTGGAGAAGGAAATGGCAATCCACTCCAGTACCCTTGCCATGAAAACCCCACAGACAGTACCAAAAGGCAAAAAGATATGACGCCGGAAGATGAGTCCCTCAGGTCAGAAGGTGTCCGATGTGCTACTGGGGAAGAGCAGAGGGTTAGTAGTAGTAGCACCAGAAAGAGTGAAGTGACTGGGTCAAAGCCAAAAGACACAGTTGTGGATGTATCTGGTGATGAAAGTCTGATGCTGTAACAATCTATACTCCATAAGAACTTGGAATGTAAGATCTATGAATCAAGGTAAGCTAGACGTGGTCAAACATGAGATGACAAGACTGAACATAGACATCATAGGAATCAGTGAACTAAAATGGACAGGAAAGGCTGAATTAAGTTCAGATGACCATCAGGTATACTACTACAGGCAAGAATCCCTCAGAAGAAATGGAGAAGCTTTCATAGTCAATAAAAGAGTAGGAAAAGCAATACTGGGATACAATCTCCAAAATGACAGAATGATCTCAGTTCGAATCCAAGGCAAACCATTCAACATCAGAGTAGTCCAAGTCTATGCCCCAACCACAGATGCTGAAGAGGATGAAGTTGACCAGTTCTATGAAGGCCTACAACACCTTCTAGAATTAACACCAAAAAAATGATGTTCTTATCATCGTTGGAATGCTAAAGTAGGAAGCCAAAAGATAACCGGAATAACAGGCAAGTTTGGCCTTGGAGTACAAAATGAAGCAGGGAAAAGGCTGGCAGAATTTTGCCAAAAGAACACGCTGGTCATAGCAAGCACTCTTTTCCAACAACCCAAGAGACGACTCTACACATGGACATCACCAGATGCTCAACACAGAAATCAGATTGACTATGTGCTCTGCAGTCAAAGATGAAGAAGCTCTATACAGTCAGTAAAAACTAGACCAGGAGCTGACTGTGGCTCAGATCATGAGTTTCTTGTTGCAAAATTCAGGCTTAAATTGAAGAAAGTAGGGAAAAGCACTAGGCCACTCAGGTATAACCTGAATCATATTCCTGATGAATATACAGTAGAGGTGACAAATAGATTTAGGGAATTAGATCTGATAGAGTGCCTGAAGAACTATGGACAGAGGTTCACAACATTGTACAAGAGGTAGCAACTAAAACCATTCCAAAGAAAAGGAAATGCAAGAAAGCAAAATGGCTGTCTGATGAAGCCTTACAAATAGCTGAGGAAAGAAGGGAAGCGAAAGGTAAGGGAGAAGAGAAAGAGAAACCCAATTGAATGCTGAATTCCAGAGAATAGCTAGAAGAGATAAGAAGGCCTTCTTAAATGAACAGTGCAAAGAAATCGAAGAAAACAATAGAATAGGGAGGACCAGAGATCTCTTCAAGAAAATTGGAGATATGAAGGGAACATTTCATGCAAAGATGGGCATAATAAAGGACCAAAATGGTAGGAACCTAACAGAGGCAGAAGAGATTAAGAAGAGGTGGCAAGATTACACAGAAGAGCTTAATGTCCCTGATAACCACGATGGGGTGGTCACTGACCTCAAGCCAGACATCCTGGAATGTGAAGTCAAATGGGCCTTAGGAAGTCTGAGCAACAACAAAGCTAGCGGAGGCAACAGTATTCCAGCTGAGCTATTCAAAATCCTAAAAGAGGGTGCAGTTAAAGTGCTACACTCAATATGCCAGCAAATTTGGAAAACTCAGCAGTGGCCACAGGATTGGAAAAGGTCAGTTTACATTCCAGTTCCAAAGCAGGGCAATGCCAAAAATGTTCACATTACTGTACCATTGCACTCATTGCACATGCTAGCAAAGTTATGCTCAAAATCCTACAAGCTAGGCTCCAGCAGTATGTGGACCGAGAACTGCCAGAGGTACAGGCAGGGTTTCGAAGGGGCAGAAGATCTAGAGATCAAATTGCCAACATCTGCTGGATCATGGAGAAAGCTACGGAGTTCCAGAAAAACATCTACTTCTGCTTCATTGACTATGCTAAAGCCTTTGATTGTGTGGATCACAACAAACTGTGGCAAGTTCTTAAAGAGATGGGAGTACCAGACCATCTTCTTTCTCTCTTGAGAAACCTGTATGCGGGTCAGGAAGCAACAGTGAGAACTTGACATGGAACACTGATTGGTTCAAAACTGAGAAAGGAGTTTGGCAAGGCTGTATACTGTCGCCCTGCCTATTTAACTTATATGCAGAGCACATCATGAGAAAGGCAGTGCAAGATGAATCACAAGTTGGAATTAAGATTGCCGGGAGAAATACCAACAACCTCAGATATGCAGATGATACCACTCTAATGGCAGAAAGTGAAGAGGAACTAAAGAGCCTCTTGGTGTGGGTGAAGGAGAGTGCAAGAGTTGGCTTGAAACTCAACATTAAGAAAACTAAGATCATGGCATCTGGTCCTCTCACTTCCTGGCAAATAGATGGGGAAGAAATGGAGGTAGTGACAGATTTTATTTTCTTGGGCTCCAAGATCACCACAGATGATGACTGCAGCCAAGAAATTAAAAGACTCTTGCTCCTTGGGGGGAAAGCTGTGGCAAACCTAGACAAAAAGCAGAGACATCACCCTGCCAACAAAAGTGTGTATAGTCAAGGCTATGGTTTTCCCAGTTGTAGTGGCTGTGAAAGCTGGACCATAAGGAAGCCTGGACGCCAAAGAATTGAGGCCTCTGAATTGTGGTGGTGGAGAAGACGCCTGTGAGTCCCTTAGACTGCAAGGAGATCAAACCACTCAGTCCTAGAGGTGATCAACCCCGACTGCACTTTAGGAGGCCAGATACTGAAGATGAAACTCAAATACTTTGACCAACTAATGAGAAGGAAGGACTCCCTGGAGAAGAGTCTAATGCTGGGAACAATTGACGGCAAAAGAAGAAGGGGATGGCAGAGGATGAGGTGGCTGGATGGAGTCACTGAAGCAGTTGGCATGAGCTTAAGTGGACTCTGGGGGATGGTGGAGGATAGGAAGGCCTGGAGGAATGTTGTCCATGGGGTCCAGATGGGTCGGATGCAAATTCGCGACTAGCAACAACAACAACAACAGAAGATCATTCTGTGGGGAAAAATTGAACTGAAATTTTAAGAAGACTGAGGAGACTATTCCCCATATGTTCAGTAGGAAACACTCCACTTTGATCCACTCTGTTGTAAAGTATGGATAGACATAGTCTTTGATTAGTTTCATGTGCATTGAATCATACCATCCTGTTATGTTTCATTCTTTAAAAAAAAACCTTAAGAAAAGAGGGTGAAGATGTGCATTTATTTCCATATGCAAATTTCCTTAATGTATGCATTTTTGCACATGGCTTTCAATGATATACACAGTTTTGCATGGCACTTTTCCAAAATTCTTTTTCAAATTCACAAAATTCTTCAGTATCCTTAGTGCAAAGCAATTCTCCCATAACAGGCTGTACTTTGCACATAACAATAAGCCAGATTTATTTGCATGTCCTGATTTACCAGCAATGAGTACCAAGTTGCTGCACACATTCTACTTGCTTCCTTTTTTGGGTTTTTTTTTTCTTTGCATTCTGTTTGTTTGCACTCTTCACTTTGCGCATCTTAATAAAACTAAGAAACATTGGCTTATTGTGACGTCCACATCCATGTTTTCCTGGTTGTTGCTCTTATATGCCTAGGGTCCATAAGCCAACTACTCATCCTGGCTGGTTCAAGAGTACAAATATTGGGTTCAAACATTACAAAAACCTAATGGGCTGTGTGTACCACCACGTGCTCCTTCACAGGAAACCAAGATATGCCTGACAACTTGATTTAGCATTATGTGGAGACATGGCCGTTGCATAGCACATATATGGAACTCAACCAAGAAATTGGAGTAATGGGCCAGGAAAAGACTTAAGCACCAGTCCACTCACTGGTCTTCCATTGCAACTGCTGCTGTTTTCGAATGCAGAGTGATGGGAGCAATCTTTCAACAGGTGCTGGCAGAACATAAAGGTTGAGTAGAGGAACTTCATTTGTTGACTCTTCACAAACATAGACTACTTATGCTGCCATCACATGACCGAGATGATGCAGGGTAGATTACAGTGCCATAGGAGGCAAAGGAAAACTTACTGTATGCCTTGCATTATTTGAAGAGTCCCAAGCCATGTTTGTTTATAGGATATTTATAGGATATATAAGCCTCCACCCCAGGATACATTTCCTTTGAAAACAGGAAATACTATACACAGAAATTAAGTGCTACTTGTAGACTGAAACGAACAAACAAAACCTCTCAATTCTTCATGAAAGTGTGACTAACCTGTAAATTGTGAAGGGCTGTCATTTATAACCATAAGCATGTACAGAGCAAATGCTTATAAAAACCCCAGTAGCTTCTATTTAAATCATAGCAACAGCAAGTGTTTTTTAAAATTTTCTGTAATAAGTAATTAGCAATTACACTAGACATTAATGGAGGCTATTGATCATGATTATATAACTGAAATTAAATTGAGCTTCTTCGGGAACAATATTTGATGCAAAAACAAAAATACAAACTAAAATCAAATAAATATGGGGAAAGTCCCAAGTTCTTTTTGCCTAAAAAGAACCGTGTTCTGTGGACCAAAGATAATTACTGTATCTATACTGCTGTGGATGAGAGGAACTATTTTTTACTTCCAAATTGCTAGAATAATCTTAGAGGGGACTCAATTTCCTATGCAGCATGAAACAGTTCTGATCCATTTTGCTAAGGAAGAGTATCATTTTGTATTGCTCAGCTAAAATAAAACAAAACTATGTTTTAATATCTGTGCAAAAATACTCTTTACATCCCCTTTCATGGGTAAGAGGCCTGTATCTGCATTCATCTGGCCTCATCACCATTGCTAGTAGAATTTAAATAATTGCTTTTCAGGAAATTACTTCACCCTCCTGCATAATGTCTGTTGAAATGCTACTCTGCTGATCAAATTATTTTCTTAGTTTTTTCATTGAGCGCTATCAATGCACATGACACTTTTCTGAGTAACTTAGAAAAAAGGCAAGTCCCTGCCCTTTGCAATCTAAATTCAACTAAAGAAAAGAAAGAAAGGGAGGAGATGTACAAAGACAGGTCCCAAGAGATTAACATGAGCAAGTGTATTCAGAAATCAATTATGCTTTTTCAGGACTGCAAAGTTGTCATTAAAGATGGAGCTAAGAGAAGATATGAATACTGGACACAGCTAGTAAAACAAACAAACAGTACCAAACACATTGATATTGCTTAGGTTTTCGGTAGCCCCACTGTTAGTATGTCAGACATCCATGTCAAAGCCAATATTTAATTCTTGCTTTCTGCATCTGCATTCTTACATTCTGCATTCTTCCAAGTAACTGGAACATGTGAAGGATTTAAAATTAGGATTGGATGAAACATAAATTCAAGCCCATCCTCCACTTCTGCATAGCATTTCTGTTCCAATTAAGTACCAGAAATGTAGAAAAGAGAATACCTATCCTCTGACATCCACTTCAAGTCCCTGATGCACCTCCAGCTGAAGGGAAATGTATATTAATTGGTGAAAAGCCAGAAGCTAAAGGAGAAGACATAGGAAAATTTGGGTTAAGTTCATCTCCTTTGCTGGTCAACATTTAAGAAAGTGCTCATACTCAGACAGAAGCATTGCCTTGCTTGATCAAGCCAAGGTCCATCTAGTCCAGCAGCAGCAGCCAGCCAGAAACCAAGAGATGCTCATAACCATGGCAAAAAGGAAAGTGGCTGCCCTCTCCTGTTATTGACTTCCTCCCCACATGCACATCAAGAGGGAAATGTTCACATTCATTTCCCATTTTAGACTGGCAAAGCTTCTTTACTCGGTGCAGAGCCACATTCCAAAATGTGCTGCTCCAAGATGCAGAGGCAGCCACCAACTTGGAAGGCTTTCAAAGGGGATTAGACAAATTCATGGAGGTTCATAGACCACCAGCCATAGGTGTTTGCAACCTTCCAAAATCAGAGGAATTTGCCTTTGCATACCAGTAGCTGTAAAATGTCTTGCTTTTAGACTTCCTAAGGTTGGTTGCTATGGAAAATAGGGTAACGGGTTGGATAGGACTCTGCCCTGCAGGGGTAGCAGAGTATTTAACCCACCTAGCAGAATGTGGCCTACCAGCCTGTAATCCAGCCCGCTGTATTCTCACTTGCCCCTGAATGCCACATTGCCACTGCACCCAGAAACTTGGATGCATTTCGTGAATTGCCTTTTACCCAGTGTTGGCAAGGCAATGTCTACGCTGAAGAACATGTGGCACTTCAGTGTTTAGCATGCGGACAGAAGCAGGCTGATATATAAAAGAGTGTGGACACAAGACATAAAAAAGTGCAGACATTATTAGCGGATATTTGCAGTATTCTTCCAAGTAGCTGGAGCTGTAATGGATTTAAGTGCCGAGTTAATTTCCCTAGATTCCTCAGACCTGATTCCTGAGAACTAATTTAAATCTGCATCTTAACAAGTTTTCAGAGAGAGAAATTAATTCATTCTCTCAAATGCTTGGTTTTCAACCAAGGGCTTTAGTGTTTCATGAAGGCAGATGTTTGAACTAAATGAGTGGGGGGAAGGGTTCACATTTGCTCATCCTCTTTGCTTTGGTCTGAAATAGGGTGCCACTTGTGACCCACCCAGCAGAACACACCTGCATCCATGGCCTGCCCAGGGAGTATTCCAGGCACCCCATTTTCCATCCTAGGCAAACTCAATGAGTCCATGGTGAGCTTCTGAGCTCTGCTAGACTCTGCTTGGTGGATCACAGGCAGTGCAACCCTAATCTAAATTTGCCAAAAGTGTTCTTATAGTGAGTTTAAATCAGGGGTGGGCCTCCAGACATGGCTGGACTGCAATTTCCATTGTCCTTCTCCACTAGCTATGCTGGCTAGAACTGCTGGTGGCTGTAGTCCAGCAACATCTTGAGAGTCACAAATTGCCCACCCCAAGGTACATGATCCAAGATCCAAGGGGGGTGTTGCCCTTATTCTTGGTCTCCTTGGGATACTGCTAGATGAGTCAGAAGAAATTCAGAATGCGCTGCAAAGGGCAGCTTTGGGAGGCAATTTAAATCTGAAAAACTGCCGTGTGTTGGGAGGTTAACCTCAGTCCCTTGGCCACAGTCCAACCTCTTCCTCTATACCTGCTTTTATTTCATTTAAAAAATGGAGATAGTGGTTGTGGATCTCTTGCCTGACACTTAGAAAACAGACAACAAAGCCTTTTAAAGTGTTCCTGGCTAAAATAACTACATGGAGAAAATGCCAGTCAGCAAAAGAACAGCAAAAATTGTCGATTCCATTGATATTTGTGGGTTCCTTGGCAGTTTAGGATGCTTCTGACATCCCCGCATAGCATGCTTCCCTGACTCTTAAGGGATTAGAAAATCTCTGGGCTATATAACATAATCTCCAAACAATTGTATAGCAAATATTTTGACTCTGTGCTTGCTTTCCTATGTGGCATTCTCACATCAGTTAGAGCTGGAGGAAATATTCAGGCATTTCTAATGGAAAATTTTCTCCATTTCTCCTTAGAATCAAAGGGCATAATGGTGTTCTGCATTTGAACAAATGTATTCTGAAAGTGAAATATTATAGATAGATGATAATAGACAAGTGTGATCAGTAGGTTCCCTTGGCTTTTAAAGGCAGCTTAAAAGCAGTGTGTTTATGTTACCAATGTAAAAATTCAAATCTTGTATGATAGGCACCCACAGATTTTGTCTCTAAGCATGCTTCTGGTCAGCTGCAATATTTTGTTTATTTAACTAATTAATTAATTTCTATACCACCTGACAGTCAAAGCTGTCTGGGCAGTTCACAGATATGATCCAAAAGGCCCTAGGATCTCCAAGGTTTTCTAGGTGACAATTTTGTGGGGATTGTGTAAGTAAATAGCAAAATTTACAAAGCTCTTCATATGTGGGAAAGAAAGACCTTCAAATGCAAAAATAATCTAATATGGGAGAAAGCCAGACTGATGGATTTGCTCATCCCTGCCTGTTAGTGGGACTTGTGGCTGTTCCTCTCCATCTTCTCATACATTCCCTGGCTTCCCTCCAGATATGGGACATGCCAGTGCCAGTTGGTCCACAGGGCTGTGGCATCTTGCACTGTACAATATCTCTTCATTGGATAATCGCCTACTCTTGGGTCCACTTCCCTGTACCATTTCTCTTGTACTCCCCATTCCCAAAGTAGCAGCTGACACCGTTCATTATGTTCCCCAACCCAGCCTCCAAGATGATACAGCCAACCTGAGATCACAATCAGTAAGAGAACCATGTGTAATTTCTGCAGCATTACCTTGTTTAAGATGTCTACAATCTTCACTCTGCCTTCATAATTCACACCTGATGATGTTGTGGGGGTCACTTTTTACATTAGGTTTGCACAACAGTAATTAACTGGAGCTGTGCAAATATTTGTTGTCAATGATCAAAAAACAAAGTTGACCACAGCTTATTTTTTCTTTCCATGTTGCTTAATATTTCAGAGGAGTAAACTAAAGTAGTGTAGATTTCAGTAGCCTAGCTCAACTCAGCAGATATGAAATTATGAGGACAGCACCTTTTCATAGGCAATTTTCCAGAAAAGGAACATACTAAAAGAGACAGCAAATGGGGATACATACTGAGAAACAATTAGCATTTCTTATTTTACCTCAGTGTATCGTTAAGTACTCTGTGCAGTACAACTTACTTTCTTCTTCCTCCACCCTGCCTTTTTGAACCTTATTAACCAATCCACAAGGATATTTCTATCAGATAACTCATCTGACAAACAGCCTACTGCTTTATAATAACAATATAGTGTGAATCTGATGTTGTGCACTTCTTTATTTCACTGTGTGCTATTGGTGATAAAATGGGCTAGAGGGCAGAAAATTAATCAAAGCCAAGCCCTGATATATATGATTTTATTTAACCTGCACCTCAGTTGGCAAGTGGAAGAAAGGGAGAAAATCCACAGAAGGGGAGGGAAGGGGAGGGGAGGAAGGTAGAAAAGCAACGGAAGGCTGATTAGACTTCCCTCCTTCTCAGAATTGTTGCTATTTTGCCAAAACCGGATAGGACACTTTCCCTTGCAGTGTCACTCCCTACCAACACCCTGAACCCCCTGCTCCTGCCCCCAAAACAGTACCACAAGTTTAGCACACACTGGAATTGTTACCTTGGGAAAACACATATCATTTAAACCAGTTGTGCTATAACTGGTCTGAAAAACGTCGGGACATAGTGGCAGAAGGGTATTCTTTGGGGTGAGTGTCACATGCCATGCCAATTGTCTAGTGGAGATTTGAATGTCTGATGAGTGGATGTATTTTCTTCTTCAGGTTTCATAATCACATGTGTTTGGCATTAAAAAATAGACTACCTTTGGTAGGTGGAGCAGCTGCAGACATGCCCTCCCAAGTGCCAAGTATACACTTGACTTCTGCATGTGGAGTCCCCTAAGGGTTTTGAGCCTTCATAAGAACGGAAATAATCTGTTTTTTAATTTGTGGATAAACCGCACTAAATCATATTATGAAGCTAAAGTCTTCTGAAGGGACAAGAATGCTAATCCTTAACCCTGACTCCTGGCCAAACCTGCATGCCGCTGGGGAGAACTGTGCCTATTTCCAGCTGGAATGCTCTCTCCATACTTGCTGCTGAGACCCAATACACACACAGACACACACACATAGCCCACCATATCCAGAAGGAAATGCTTTGCTTTATTTAAGACTAATACCAGTCAGTGTTCTGACCATACTACTTTCCCTGAATCTCAATGGTTTCAGGATTCTTTGGGAATACCACCTCCCATTGTTGTTTCTATGAGAAATTATAGTATAGCCTGTCCATGATAATTTTCCTCACCCCATTTGTTTCCATGCTGCATATCATTAGTAAAGTCAGGAAATGCCTTTAAAATGCCTGGGCAGGAGAGAATCAAAGAGTCTTAGGGCAAAGGGTAACAGTTCATTTTGACGTGACAGTGGCAATGCTCATTGTGTCCTCCTTCAAAACAATAAAACGCCAGAAGAATTGTGCTTTTTGCTACACTGTATTCAGTTCAATCTGCTTTCCTTTCTGTCCTGGTTACTCTCCCGGACAGTCCTTCCTAGCAGTGAGTGCTTTTGTAATTCAGATTTATGAGCCATGTGCCCTGTGAATGGTCTGATTCCTTGAGCTGTGAAAACAACTGGGTACTGGCTATCAGCAAACAAAGTGCTTAAGGAAGTTTCAGGCTTCCTTCTCACCCTGCAGAGGTAAAGGTGATACATTCTTCTAAACAGCAAGGAAGTGCATCCTTTGGGCTTCCATTAGTAGACAGGCAGGCAACACAAGCCAACTTTTCTTCCTGCAAAATTGGAAGCCAGGTAGACAGTGCTGCTAATCTGGTATAAGTTAGACTATGTTAGCCTAAGACCGAGAATAGACAAGTTTGCCTACTCATGAGGGTAACTGGATGAGTAGCCTGGGCTATAAGACAAATAAAATGGAAAAGCTGGGATATAAGACAAATAAACAACCTCATAGTGTGGATAAAAGAGTAACTACAGCACTTTATTCTTTAAAAACTGAGAGCCAGCATGCTGTACAAACTGAGTGTTTGACTTATAGCTGGGTGGTCGTGGGCCAGTCACTAATTCTTGCTCCAGTTCTTTCTGGACGGCACAATCCAGAAGGCAGTGCTGAGGGACGGATCCCATGGTGGTAACCTGATTGCTTTCACGTGGTACTCTCTTATCCTTTATGGGTCTTATTATCGACTTGAAGCCACTGGGAAAGGTCATCCAGAACTTGAGGATGGGTTGCCATCAGCCCATAAAAGAGATCCAGCTTTCTCTTTTTGATATATCCTGAGGAAGCACTGGAGACCTTATGCAAGTGTTTGGAGCCAGTGATGGACTGGATGGGAAATAGCAAGTGGAGACTTCATCCAAACGAAACAGAGTTCCTTCTAATAAAAAAAGCAACCTGGGATTTGATGGCAGCATGTCTGTAAACATATGTAGTACCTGCACACCTTAGAGACAACCTTGATGGTTGTAAGGCAACCTTCAGGCTGCATGCAACCCTCACTTTCCTTGCTCCTGATGATCCCCATATATTGCCAGTGTGGGGGAATGAAGAGCATTGCTGCTGCAGATACGTCAAGCACTTATATGACCCCTGTTGCTCCCCAAACATTGTGGCAGGACAAAAAGAAAAGGGCCAGTGGAGAAAGAAGGCAGGCAAGTGCATGCCTGAGCTCAGAGGCCAAACTACACACCAAGGCACAGAACGTTCCAAAGGGCTTGTGTGGTTGTCATGCTCCATGGTTGGGCTGTGCAAGCCTAATTGCCTGGCTCTCTTCTCCAGAGGTAGTAGCAATGAGCAAGTGGTGTTGGTGGTTGCACAGGAAGCTAGGGGCATCAAGTGGGGAGAGGTGCAAGGCAGCAGAGAACAAGCTGGGAGCTAGAGAAAGGCAGGAGCAGAAACATCGAAACACAGCGAGTCAGAAGGGGTCTCCCGGGCCATCTAGTCTGACCCCCGGCTCCAGCCGGCTCTGCTCACGACATGCCCACCATGTGCATGTCCAGCCTATCTTTGAACACCCTCACCGATGGGGCCTCAATGACCTCTCGTGGAAGCCCATTCCACACCCTCGGGGTCCTAACTGCCAGGAA